>NC_051196.1:7212309-7574809 GCF_015220075.1 Falco rusticolus
ACTATTAAAGATAGCATGAAGTACTAGCTGCTAGGACCAGTGTGCATTAATAATTAACTAGATGTTGGCACTGACACATAAAAGTGCTACAGTTCAAGCAAAAAAACCCAAAAAGTAACACTAATAACCAAAGTATTTCACAAATATCTTTATGCAGAAGACCTATGAGAAGCTTTATTTCTCGGCAGATTAACCATAGGTACACATATTCATAACTATCGTGTGTGTCAATTCCCTTGGGTCTTTTAAGCCAGAAAATAAACTTGTGCTTCTGTACAACTTAAAATCAAATTATTTGTTTGTTCTGAGTATTCCATAACTCTAGTGATATAATGTTAAGTCATTAGTTACATTTGCTAGAAAAAGGAGAAATTCTAAAATGACTGCAGTTACCGTTTTGAGTTTTTCTGACAAAGCTAACTTGCTCAGCTCATATCACAGAGCATCTTCAGCATTCCTCACTTAAGCAGATATAAATCTATAAACCTGCAAGCACATCTGAATATTTTGCTGCTTATGTGGCAAGTAGACCATGAAATGGTATGATGCCAGTGGTAAATCTGCATGGAAAATCCGGCATCCTTGGGTAAGAAAGAGATCTGCTAAATTTCTTCTGTTATTAGACTTAACTCTGTGTAAGGAAAGTAAGTGGGATTGCAGTAATATGTACTGCTTGAGGTAGACTGTTGCTAAACTGTGTACTCCTAATAGTTTTCCTGTGTTCCTCTCTTTTTATGAAGGTCCTTTATAATCATGTGTAAAAAGTGGTTGTTGATAATATACTTGTGTATGTGCTACTAACTCTACTACTTGAGAGAAAGACCCTGTTAAAAAACGTTTACAATGTTTTCTTCTACTAGCTCACACTAAGAGGTTTTCATTAGCAAAACCTAATAAAGTAAGTAATAGTGATGTATTTAAAGGGATTGTGGCTTTGTACTACCCAGCATTATAATGAACTCAAGTATGAGTGTATTTTAACTGTCTTGCAATTCCGGTTGCTGCTTAGGATTTTTTCTTAGGAGTTTGTCTTTGAAGTCCTCCAGAAACATGCTATCCTTGCCCTTGCATCTTATTCTCCTGCCTCGCCCCAGACAATGTTAATCTGAATCTTGACTAGATGTCCTGACTGAGATTTCAAAGATGCAAATATGCATGCTGTATCATATTGATTTCCCATCTTTGAGTTACCTTTAACTGGTGTTCCTCCTTCCTGTGAACGGGGTTCTCGCCCTGCTGGGAGTCCTCAACTTGAGATCCAGCTTTGGGGTCTCCAAGTATCATGGGTGGAGCAGATATCCTCCTGAACTCGGCAGCTCTCCCGCAGTGCTGCAGGCAATTCTGAAAACTTTGTTGGTAGATTGTGTGCCATGATAAACAATTTCCAGACCCTCAAGTTTCAAAGTAAACATGTGAGGCCAAAATTGTTCTTAGCATCTGAGCAAGGTAAAAAACTCTTGAGTTAAACCAAATGTGTCTTGCCTTACTGTCTGAGGGTATTTAAATGAGAAGTTTTAAACTGGAGATGTCTTTCTTCTGTCTCTGTAGAGGTAAGGTGTGTGATGGGGTGTGTTGATCTGGGTGCTGTTTTTTGTTTCTAGAAGTAAAGTGTTCTGCCTGTGGCATCCAGTGGATGGACCACTTTAAAAGCAGCAAGGCAGGATATTCAATGCTGGCTCTGAACAGGCTGTCACCAACCGACAGTGCTGTTGACAGCTTAGCTTTGGGTCAGATGCTTGTGCTTCTAGCTCTTTCACAGCCAGAAGCCTCTTCCCATAAACAAAGGGAAAGTGTGTACTAAACTGCTGTACAATCTTGTGTGTTGTTTAACTGCTTCTCTGGCTTTTGGTAGGATATTATTTTATGTTGTACAGGTAATACTAGCAAGCGCTGAGGTACAGAAAAACCTTAAAGCTCTCATCTTGTTTGATTGCTGCAATAACTGAATGTTTAAGCTGTATGCCGTACCTGGATAACGGGAGGATTAATCATCTGGAGGCACTGCAGAATCATCCAAGGAAACATCAGAAGGGAATTGGGTTGCTCACTGTAACTTCCCGAGCATGATTGTAGCTCTAAATGTTACATGAAAACAGGTCTTCAGCAGTAAAGATAATTTAAGATGCTTCTGCTTCTAGCAGTTACGCTGCTCATAACTTGCTCAGTTAAATCGCTTCAGCCATAGGGGATGATGCTGTAAAAAGGATCACAAAGCCCCAAGTAAAAATCTCTGTAGCTGATGTGGACCAACACAGTGATGCTGAGAGCTGTGTGCAGGCAGAGGGAGGGGAGGAGGGGTGGTATGGGCAGCAGCTTCTGCAGCAGGTTAACCACTGAAGATGACATGTGTACAGCTGTGCAAAGCCTGGGGCAGCAGGGGGGAAGCTGACCTGTTCCAGCTCTGCTCAAGGTGGAGAATGAGACTTCAGAGTGGTTGCTTTTACCATGTAGAGCAAACACAAGAAGAGTTGCAAAATGCCTCCTGTGTGTAATAGTGATGAGCAAGTCCAGTTGAACACCCTCTTACCAGACAGCAGAATTCTCTGACTTCAGACCAGCTAACGGAGCAAGAGGTTTGATTTCTTTCAGGTTCAGCTGGAAATGTCAAGGCAGCTCTGAGACTTCAGGTTATTGTGGTCTTCTGACTGGTCTAGCTACAGTAGGTGTTGTGCATCTCTGAGACTGCTGAGGCTGAAAGTTAGTTTGCTGCCTGTCAGTGGGTTAGCTCTTTGATCATCTTAGGTAGCTACTAGTTCTGAGAGCATCGCTTTGTGTGAGGAAACATTCTTAAACTTTTAACAAGGCTATTTAAAATCTGGAAAACTTCTGAATACCTGTGTCTGTGGCATGAATCTAACTATAGAAAACTTATTGTCTCCTACAGAGTTTGTGCTTTGTTTCTGTCTTGCTGGAAAGGTACGCTCAAATGTATTGATGCATACTTCTCAACTTCTTTGAATTTAAAAAAAGTCACTTCAAAGCTCAGCTTTTGAAGTGAAGAAACTTTTTCCTTTTGCTATCTAGAAGTTTTTGCACCCATGCAAATAGATAGAGTGTGTATCAGGTAACCAAAGGGTTTGATATTTTCTTTATCTGTGCAACTGATTTTTAGTCTTGTATAGTCTACAAAGGATGAAATTCACTAATATTTGTAAATTTGAAAATACCCAGTATCTGTGTTGGTGGGACTGTTTGGGAAAATAGCCTTAGATCGGAAGTAGAAGGCTTCCTTGTCCTAATATTATCTGCCTTCTTCCAAGTAAGTTACATTCCACACATTTTTAATAGTGGCTTCCCCTCCTCCATGGCTGCTTTGACTTGCTTTGTGGGAGGACTTGAATATTTCGACTGACACATGAGAAATCTTCTCCCCCAAAAAAGAAACCGATAATAGAATTGTTCTCTTTGAGCAGAATTTGAAAATAATCTGATCGATGCTGACTGGGTATCTGTTCAGTGGAACTCTGGCTGGGGCTTTTAAAATCCCACAGAGTTAGGGATTTTGCTCCAGGTCTAAGAGTTTGGGATTTTTCTAGTTTAAGAGCTAAAATTGCACCTTGAAATTCTGTATTCTGTGCATTTCTTCAATTTACAAATATTCTGAAGAAAATAAACAAAAGCCCTGCATCTCTTGATGTGATCTCCTGAAAAGGTGCTGGCTGCCTCCCTGCGTGAGGCAAGGTGGTGATCTGGAAGAATTTGTTTCAGGGTGGTTGCAGAAGATGAATGATTTAAGCTGGAGCTGCTTGCTTCAGACTAGATAATTGAGGCTGAGTTTTTCTAGCAGCTGAACAGTTTGTTAAACTTAAGTTTCCTGCAGTACATGTAGTTCAGCTAGCTGTTTTGTATGTGAGTGCTTCCATGTCAGTTGAGTAGCCTGAGATTTTTTTTTAATTTTTAAGTGTCTCAGCTTTTCCCCAGTGCTGGTAGCTGTTACGAGATGCTGCTGTGATTGCCTAATGCTATTCAGCTAGGTATTTATCTTTTTCCAGCTTCTTCCTCAAATGGATTATGATACCTCTGGTCTCTCCTAAATCTAGAAAAATACATGAAGCGTAGTTGGTAGAAGGGACCTGCATTACTTGATTCTCCTGGGCAAAACCCTGCGTGTGCTAATTCTGTTAGTGCTGACTGAACACCTCTGCGTTGGAGCACAGGCTTGTTGTCAGCTTCCACACTAGTGCTCTGGAGTGTGCACTGTTGCAAACCAGCGGCTGCTTGCTCTTCTAGCAGTGATTCATAGGAAGATATCCCTAGACTTGTTTTTATGTCTTACCTTCAGGGTCTGGCAATCATTTCCTAAACTTGAAGCATGTAGGCTGTTGGTGCCAAAGCATTTTTGAAGAATGCTTTGTTGTAACTCTGCTTGCTTTCTGATTAAAAAAAAAAAACCAACCCCAAAACAAACAACAAAAAAACCCCAACCCCCAAAACCAAAAAATCAAAACCAACAATGTGCTAGTGTGGTCTTGATTCTGTTCAACAAGTTTGTAATACATAGGGCCCATCTGATCGGTTCTGAGTGCCGGTCATTATGAAAGGTTGCTTTCAACACATGCACAGGAAATGAGTCTGGAGGACTTACCATTTAAATTAAACCACTTTCTAACGCTGGAAGAAAGCTCAAAAGAGAAACAACTTTAATTGGTAGTATCCAGCCTGTGTTTGTAAATAATACTAGCTTTGCTGCGTGTTAAAAGCTGGCTGAGCTGTGTGGTGGTAACGCTGTGTTCAGGGGTACATTCACACTTCGCTAGGTACGAATTAACCAGCGAGAAGTTACGGTGATCTGAGCTGTCTGGAGGCTTCACCTATGATTACTGGAAAACTGAGTAACACTGAATAGTCCATTATTCTAAGTATGATGAGGTTGAAGAACCTGTTTCTAATCTATAAAAATGAGAGAAACTAATGTGCTTTCCTGTGGTTTCGGTGCAGAACGCTGGCTGCCTGTGCATTCCACACTCTGTTTTCTCTTCACTGAATGCCTTTACCACAAGATCACTACTCGCTAGAATATGGGAGCGGAAATAGCAGTAGGTTGTTTTTTTTTTAAAAAAAAAACCAACAAAAAAACCCCTCTGATCAAACACCGTGCACTCTGAAACCTTCTTCTGAAAGCAAACAAATTGAAGGTCTCTGCACACTGCTCACACATTTTGAGATGGCATTTGCTGCACTGCTACCTCTTTATATCTTTAAACAAAATGTTTGCATAAGTTCTTTGCTCAAGAAAGCAATGAAATAATGATGTTCTCTACTTATAATTATACTTCAGTGTGTGTGCCTGTCAGACCAGGGAAGAATACTGCACATTAGAGTTTGAATTTAGGGATTGCTATATAGGTGATTTTCTTGATGAAAATGAGTGCTTTTAGGTGACAGAGTTCTTTCCTTTAGGACGAGATGTTTTAAGCTGTCTTCCCTACTAGATGTATGATAAAGCCACTTTTTCAAGTGCTGCTAACCTTGTTACAGTACTAGAAGGCTGTGGCATGCAATGGATTTGCACTGCTGTACATGTTTTGAGTTGAGCTCAGGTAACTTACGCAGCTGCTCAGACTTCTATCAATGTGAACTTGCTTGGAGAGAGAACTTGAATTTGTTTTTTTTCTGGTGTTTGTGTGTGGGGATTTCATAAGTGTTCTATCTCATGCTGCAGAAACTCCTAGGTTGCCTTCTTGCACCTTGCGTGGGATAGCTAATTCTTCTGGGGCTCTACCTTCTGCACAATAGTGTTAGCTGCTGCTTGGATTATGGCCTCAAGAAATGAGGCGAGGAAGGGATGGATTGCTCGGGAGGGGTCCAAAAGGTAACTAAGAGCAGCAAGATTACATTTCAGGAGTAATGGCTTTCCCTTCTGGAAAATCTTATGGGACCTGTCAAGTTGAAAGACTGTAAACTACCATAGTGTAGCTGATTGTGTAAGTTTTTGGCATTTTTATAGCATTTGATAGTGTAAGTTTTTTAACTTGTGTTGTTAAGATGATAAACAAAAAATCTTCCTTGTAAGTCTCTGCTAGCCTGTGTAGGTTTGTACTAGTATCCTCTTTTGAGCTTGCTAACTGCTCTAAGAATATTGGTGTAAGTACCTTTTTCTTTAATGGCAAAATACCTTAATAATGAAAAAACTACAGAGTCATTTTGTGGCAGTGGCTGTTCATAGAATCTGTCCTAAAGAAGGTAACTCATGTTATTAAAGATTTGTTACAAATTAGTAAACATAAAATCAGACAGAGTGAGCAGCAGTTAATGGAACCAAGTTTTCTTAAGTGGAGAAGTACGACTAGCATGGTAGTTATTTTTCATCAGCCCTTGCCCTTCTTCACTTTGATCATACTTGTATGTGGTTTAGATAATAATGTTTACCGATGCTTTTCATGACCTATATTCATCACAGGATGTGCACCTGTGTTTTCCAGCTAGTGGTGCTTTTCTCCTCAACTGATGTCTGTAAAGGAATACTACATAGAGAAGTCGGCACGTATCCTCTAATGCAAATGAAGTAAATCATGTGATCTGGCTGCTCTGTGCAGGCTGATGGTGGTTCGTAAGTTTAGAAAACAAGTTTATTTGAGAATTTATGTAAATTCTTTGTAAGAATGAGAGCACACAGGGGACAGAAGGGAAATCACCTTGCTGGAAACCCCCCCCCGAGCAGATCTTGACTATATGCTGTTACTAAACTGAAGTATCTGAATTTGAACCCTTAGTTTTTAAGGTCACATCTTCAACGAGCCTAAAAATCCAAAAGCCTGCCAGTCTTGAGCATGGGATGATGAACTGGTCAACAGAGTACAATGTAGGAGAAACAAATGCTTTACATTTTTATTTTCCCCTTAAAACTTGGAATTTTGTTAAAATACAAGATCCTGTTTTATTCAGAACAGGAGTAGCAGGAGAAGGGGAGAGTAATTGAATCTATTCAAGTGAAATGTGGTGAAGAGCTGTCCTTGAAGATTTGTGTGGACTTATGTGGGTGGCTCTGAAGATTTAGCTGTGCTCCCCTTGAAAAGCAGTGCCAACAGAAAACTGGGCTGAAATGTGTTTAAGCATAGAAAGTTACAAATTTGCAAAAGGGTGAGGGAAATATTTTGCTTAACTGAATTGAGCTATGTTGTATGTGAGCTGGTGGTGCTTCAACCCTCTTCTAGTTGGTGTGGGACATTTCCCTAAAGCGAAGCATGTGGAAGAGTAAGATGCAGTTAACAGAAAGGAAAGACCTTTGGGTGGGGAGAGTCTAAGCTTTGGGACACCAGCAAAGACAATACTGGAGGTACCCTCTTGAAGGGTTTGTGTCAGCAGTGCAGGTGGTCCCCCTAGGGTTTTTAATGAGGGTTAGGTAAGGAGCAAGGGAAGAATGCAAAAAGGAGGATGAGCGTTTCTAGATCTGATGGGGGTTAGTGTGCTCTCAATGGCCTTGAGTTCTGGAGATTCATTTAATAGTCTCCAGAGAGTTGGCTGCTCTACTGGAGGAAGAGCATTTTGATGTTGAAGCCCTATTTGCAGTATTAACTTGCCAGCTGATTACTTAAGCAAAGCTGTGTTCACAAGCCTTAGATGACAGAACTGAGAGTGGAGAATGGCTGCCTCGGTGCTGTGCTATCACAGCATACGTGGCTTGGTTAATATTTAGAGCATTTGTGCTTCAAACAATGAATTGCAACATCCATCATTTCAGGAGAAAAGCTCTTTGCTGGAGAGCTCGGGTTTTGCCTGAGCATCCAGCTCTTCAAAGAAACAAAGTACTGTTTTCTTTTAGCTGTTTGTGTGCTTCTGAATGAAACTGTCTATACAGCGTTTGCTCTCAGTTTGATCTTTAAGCTCTCCTTCCCCTTGGAGGAACCTTGCTCACAAACTTTGGGTAGAGAACTATTCTGGAACCTGCTCTAACATACCGCTAAACAGGATGTTGGAGAAGAAAATACTAGACCTTGCTTTTCAGTGATCCTAAGGCCTATGTGACTCAAGCAAATGCTTCTGGCTTGAACTGTGAATTCCCTGAACAAGGAGGGATTATCTGTGGATGTACTGTTTAGTGCAAATCATGGGGTTTTTATCTGTTACTTAGAATCTGCTTCAGCATGGGAAGTGATGCTGCTTTGTGTAAAACTGCTCCAGTCTTTCATTTGCCTTCTTTACAGCTACCATAAATGGCCATGATGTAAAAACATGTGTTGACTGTGTGTGGTGGTTGATTATGTAGCACCTCAGCTGAATGTTTGCTTGCAGTTTCTTGATGTGGTTCATAATAGATGTGGCTTTTCATAATGTGAAAGTAAGTATTTGCACATAAAACTGTAGTTTGTGGTGTTGTATGGTGTGAAGCAGATCTTAATATGAGAATAAGTCTGCTAAGGCTCGTCTTTAGCATACTGTGTCGCTGGGGTTAATTTAATGCGGACAGTGCCTTACAGGAGGTGGATATGTATAATTTCTTTTTGCCTTGGTTATAACAGCACTTGGTCTGGGGGTAATTATATTCTTGCTGAGATAAAACAGGCCTTGCTATTAAAATAATATATTCTCTTAAAAGTGTGAAGGCTGGGATTAGCACTTAACTGCTTAGGTCCTCTAACTCAAAGGTCATGCCAAATACTCATCTAACACTGTTAATCCTATAGATGTTAAGTATTATGTTGGTTATCTCTATCTTTTTGTATTCCACACTGTGTCTATGATGATTCCAACCAAAAAGTGAGCTCTCTTGAGTTTCCTGCTTGTTTCCCTGCCCTGTGATTTGGGGTGATGCTGACTAAGAGTAGTACTACACCTGCAGGTGCGGAGACGAAGGGGAAGAAATACTGTGGTAGGTTTTAGTACAAGCAAATGTTTTGCTGGTAAATGTTTTTTTTAGATGGAAATTGATGCTTGCTTAAATACGTAGACTGAATACTGAAGGCAAAAGCATTTTAAATAAAATTTGAAAACATAAGCATGCTTCCATTTGACTGTTACTCTTTTGCCTTTAAAATCTAAAGTTGCTGAGGCTGAAAATTATGGAACTACTTAAGAGCATTTGAGTTGTGCTTATTGGGGCTTTAGGATCTCTACGTTGTCCCTGTACATCAGCCACCAATCTAACTTTAGCAAGACAGCACTTGTAACCAGTACTGTACTATGAAATCTTGCTCGCATGTCAGGATTAGCAACTATAAAACCACTCTGTTTCTGGTTCCTGGAATTGGAGTCTGTACACATTTCCCCATAGGTAAGTTGTGACAATTATCGGTCATATTGTGCTTTTAAAGCCTTCCTTAACTGGGAGGATAACGCCACCCAGGAACTTGCTTCTGTCAGCCTCCCTAGTAAATGTTCCTGTTGCGAATGATTCAGGTCCACGACTGCAGCGCTGGTGGGGTGTGCCTGTGTGCAGCTGCTCGCTCGGTGGAACAAAGGAGTGGGCCCTCTGTGCACCCTGTGCCAGGAAGGCATCTCCCCCTTGCTTGTTGTGTGATTTCTGATGCTGATGTGACTTTGGGTGCACTGTGAAAACAATTCGGGTAAATAGGTGCTGCCCAGTTTGATACTCTTGAACCAAGCACAAGCAAGGATAGATTGCAAGTCAGGTGCACAGGAAGTGTTAGGCTGGATGTAAACTTCAGGTGTTAGTCTGCAAATTTGCTGGTTTAAAAGTGAATTCAGTGATTCTGATCAACTTTGAGCCACTGAGGTGTGGATGTAAGTGTAACACAGGCATTGGAACAGACCTCAAAAAGAAATAAAACATAGAGGCTTGGAGCTACTGCAGGACAGTATGTTTGGGTTGACTTGATGAGACAGTGACACAAAACATGAAATAGTAATTTGTAAGAGTGGTAGTTTGGGTTGTGTTGTTGTTTTTATTTCTGTTTAGGATAAAATTTTCTGTGTTACCTCCTGTATTTCTTCTAGGAACTTCAGCTGTCTGTCTCCCCATGTAAAAGTCCCGGTATATGTGGCTTTGCTTCTGAAAGGTCAGAAACGTTGCATTTCCTATTGTAAACAGTCCTCACGCACTGTAGTGCAACTTAGCACTTGATGAGAAAACCAGTCTGAATTACAGTGTTGTCAGATGTGAAGGAGGAATAACCTTTGATCTTGAAATCTGCTGCTGGTGGTAGTAAGAGAGACTATGAAGATACTCTTCAAGGACGTGTCTTAAACTTCTCTGCAAGCACTGATTAGGCTGGAAAGAAAAGCATTGTACTCTGCTGGTATCCATGGTAGAAAATACTCAGTATTGCCTCTTTCAAAGTGGTTTGTCCAGCTGAAGCTTTGTTTCAGTTGCACAAGTCCATGCTGCAGGTTCCTTGAACTCTGTATGTTGGATTTCTAATCTCTTGTTCTTACAGAAACCTGGAGTTTTTGAAAAAAGTGGTATTAAGTTGAACCACTACTTATGAGGCAGCGGTGTCTGCATTTGTGAGACTAGCCTCTATTTAAAATATTTGTGTTTTTCAATGAGCATCATGCCTCATCACTCATGATTTCAGGTCAGCCTGCATCACTAAAATCTGCATTGGTATCTCTCTGCTGCGATGGGGTAGGATTTCTCTGTCTTGCTTCAAGGGCAGTGTAACTTAGCACATTGCTGTGCTGTTTGGTTGACAATGACAAAGTCCAGTTTTTTTTTTTTTTTTTTTTTCCTCTTCCGCTCTGTCAGAATCTGATCTGTCGAATGCTGTGCGTGATCAAAGAAAACAAAAGGACTGCTTGTGTGCCAGGAAGATCTGAACACACTGAAAAGGCTTACACAGCCTGCCCTACCTTGGAAGAGATCCCCTTCCCTCCTTCTCACTCTCACAATTAGGTGGATTAACCTGATGCCTTAGGTTAGAGACAAGTCAAAAAAGCTTTCTGTTTTTTGGCTCTAAATCCCAAACTTAAGGTTATGAGTATTTCTCCTTTGATGTACCAGAGTTAAAAATCTGATGCTGAAATGTCAATCTCTTGAAAAATTTCTTTGCAGAGGGGACGTTAAGGTTATGGAGCTTATTGCTGGACTCAAGAGTGACTGGCACGTAGGTGCTCTGTTCTCCTTGGTCCTGTGGGAGCTTGTCTACTAGCCCTGCCTGGAGCTACCAAATCTGAAAGTATAGATCGCATGGAAAAAACACTCGCTGACCAGTACAGTTGTGTTGTGCTGCAGCTTCATATGTTGACACTCCTGAGTGATTCACACACTTTCAGGTAGTCCTTTAGTTTGTAGGTAGGTAACCAGTGCTTTCATTAGCATTTAAAATTTTCATGTCTCAAACTGTATATTTGTATATTTTACTTGGGCAAAGATTTTGGAGGAAGACTGCTAGTAATTAACCTTCCTAATGAAAATAGATGGTTAAGTAACACGGCTGCCATTTGAGTATTCTTGGCACTTCTGGTTATGGCACTTTCAAAACTTAAAAGATTATAGTAATTGTTTGTAGTCTGCAAAATGAGTCTAGACAGTCTAGTCTCAGGCCAAAAGGTTGGAGTTGAATAAATACATAATTTGCGTAAATAAAGCTATTAGAACTGTGCTTATCTTCTGACACAATAGTTCTTATTAGATACAAGTGCTATTTTATAGCTTTTTCCTAAATAATTAGCTTCTAATGATCAGTCAATAAATCTTTGAAAAATAAAGTGCTCCAGACTTGGCTAATGAAGCTGAATGTTTTCATGCTGGATATTGTCCAAGCTGGTGTTCAAAAATTCCATGGGATTAACTGTGGTAATAGGAAAAAATTATAGGACAGGAACTAGTGTATTGCTATCTATAACAACAATGATCTCACAGTATAAATGAGTTGTGTTACTGGCTCTGAAAGAGTAATCTCAGCTTGTAATTACCTATGTCCTAATGATTCTGTGTCTCTTTCTTTTCTAACAGAACAAGTGGTATGATAAAAACTTCAAGAAGCTTTCACTGTCTTGGTTCAGTCCTGGTTTAGCACTTATATAAATACGCAAGCTTAAAATATGTATACATATATATATATGTATAATTAGAGCTGGGGGAAGAGACATGGCTTAGTGACATGCTGTGAGCTTTCCTGAAGTGTCTGGACATTTAAAGGTGGTTTGCAGTTGGTTAGTATTTAACGTTGGGTTTTTAAAAGTTTTTAGCTGGCAGTTTGAACTGTCTGGTCTACTGATTGTGGTGTAGGCAACAGGGGAACCATGGTTGAAGGTCAGGAGTAGCGATGACAAAACCTCCTTCTTCCACTAGCAGGAAATTGCGAATGTAGTTCAGTTATATTGTGAAATACTACCCTGCAAATATTTAGTCCTAACTTGAATCATCCTAGAAAACTGTAGGCTCTGGATTTAATGGACTAGTTAACCTGGCTGTATCTCATGTTAAACACGCTTTAAGAGGAAGAATGCGGAGAACTTGCCGTTCTCAGGCTTCCTACCTGGCTCTTTTTGAGTAACTGTGGTCCAAGCCCACGTTTGCTTCCAAGGTATCGCAAAGCTGCACAACTGACATTAGCCCGTGGCTTTGTGGAGAGCTGAGATGTAATGAGTGAAGGCAGGAAAAGGCTCTTACTACCTAAGATGGATCTTACCCTTCTTACCCTGAAAGTAGGAAGTATTAACTTCAGAGATTGCTTGCCCTGGCTTGCTGTGCAGGCCCAGGGCTCAAACGTTTTCAGGTACTTAAAATGGGACGCAGGAGTTAACATTACTAAAATGCACTACAGTTGCTGAAGTGAAACTTTTACTGGTTTATCTGGGCTAGAAATACGTTTTACCGCATTAATGTAACTGTATAGGTCCAAGTGTCTGTAACCTAGGCAAGGCAGTCTGAAAAGTCCAATCAACAAGTAATTTGTTTACAACTTGAGCCTAGTTTAAAGGTTCTGATTTGATGTGAATACCTACACTCTCATCAAGAGGTTTTCTGCCATGGAATTAACTCTTCCAATATGCATTTCAGTTCATCCAGTACATTCCTCAAGGAGTTGGGAAGTGGCTTCTTTCTTAGACTGTGAATGCCCTGAACATGGGTCTCTTCCTAGCCTCTAACCTGAAGTCTGTTGCTGACTGTTTTAGATAGCTCTTCACTTCAGTAACTTAAACCTATTTAAATTGATTGTAAGTCTTACTCCGTTACTGTACTTACATGTGTAAATCCAAAGCTCTTGTGTCACACAGTTTATCTTGAGGTGTTGTAGTGATTTAATGTGTATGCAAACTTATTCCAGTAACTTCTGCCCCACCAGAGATTTGAGAACCTTGCTTTCTTTTCACTTACAGTTATGTTGCCTATTATCTGATTATACACATCCTAAAATGAGATGGGTACTTTCTAAAAGCTGTCATGGGATTTTTGAGAAAATAAAACCTGAGTTCATCCTGAAGAGCTTGTGCGAGCTGCTGTGTTGAAAACTGCCTGAACCTGATAAATTGTTATGGATGAAAAGATAGTATGCAGAAAATATTTTAAAACATTCCTTGAATTGCAAGTGGCCAAGATCAGGAAGATTAAGTACTTGTCGTGTTCATAGTTCTTGCATATATTTACTGTGAAGCAAAACCAAAATTAAATGAAATAAAGACTCGCTCTGCTTGCAGTATAGAGTACACTTTACAGTCAGACATGTTTCAACTTGAGAAATTGCACAGCCACCTTCAAAGAATTTAGTAGGTGCTTACTGGCATTAAAAGGCATTAATTCAAGGCATTACAAAGAAGTCTTAACAGACAGTGAAAGTGTACGTTCTCTGATCTTGAATAATGAAAACTGGATCACCAGGAATTATTCCAGAGGCCAAAGTTTAATGCATGTATTGCTTAAAACAGGTCTCTCTGAGTGTACTTGGTGTCTGGTGTGGTTTGATTTTTTGAGACATTTGAGAATTATAAATTAGAGGTGAATGTTCCCAGGCTGGTGAGCTGCTAATACTGAGTTGATGTACAGTGTGGAGAGCTGCAAAGCCAGTAACTGAAAGGAGATGTAAGCACAGTGCAGATCCAGTTTGAGTTTAAAAGGTGAAAGCTGTTTTAAAAGTATCAACCTTTTTTTTTATTAAGGAACATAGTTACATAGTATTTAAAAAGATGTTCATATGTATTTAAAAAACCCCACTCTCATCAGTATTCATGTTACGTGCATGTAACCAGTACCCACTCTGTCAATAATTAGAATTGTAGAATCCTTTCGTTTGGAAAAAGACCTTTAAGATCATCAAGCCCAAGTGTTGAGGCTGCATTAATGAGTTACCCGAACAGTATGTTTAAGCGGGGCAGGGTGTTGGCGAAAAGGCATGTAATTTTATAATCAAGTAGTTGTTAACTGTTATTCTTTAAACCTCCGATTTGAACATGCATTGAGGGGCTGCCTTATTTACCTTTCGAAGACTCTTCTTTCCCCCATGCAAGTCTGCTGTCTGTAGGTGGATGCCTATGTGGTTGTTCTGGGTTTTCTTCTGCAGAATCTTGTAATTATCTGTTTAGCAGTTAAAACCTCTCCAGATGTCTACCTGTAAGACCAAGCTGTTTTGCAAGTTGTGCCTTGCATGCCAGATTTGAGGGAGAAAAGGGAGATTCTTTCCTGTGTTGCTGCAGTGCAGGTAGGTTTGGAGAAGGTAAAGCTGCTTTATTATAAGCAGGAGGTAGTGGAGGGCCAAAAACTAGCAGGCTGGTTTTTAGGAGTGTTGAAAGGTGCAGAGAGCTGATGGATGTTTCCTTTCAGAGCATAAAAGTCAGTTTGATTTCAGGCTTTCATCTTCCTGAGTCCTAGTCCACTGGGTGACCTGCACCATAGGTTGATGCTGCAGAACTAATGTGGCTCTGAAATCCCTAACACGAGTCACTCCTGCTGAACTATGAATGAGATCTGTGGAATTGCCTAGCATATGGCTATCTAGAGAAGCATCAGTGGAAACAAGTGGTTTATAGATACGAAGTTCAGCTGTTCATTTAGGAAATAAGAAAATTAAAAGCATGTGGACAGAATTAAGATCTGTGGATTAGTTTTCAGATTGAAGGTGCTTTGCTCTTTATATCCTTTCTCCCCTCACTCCCCGCATCCTAACTCACATTTCCCAATGGGAGGGAAGCAAAGTTAGTTTTGTTTTTAGATACTTTGGGTAGTGACTGCAACAAAGCCTGTAAAGAAAAGAGCCATGTTATGTTTGGCTATGTGCGATAAATAGTGCCCATACACTGAACACAGATTTCTTAATAGTTTTTCTGATGTGCTCGTTCAGTTATCAGTGTATATGGAAGGGCAGGGAATGGAGAGAGAAGGGTATGTGGCTGTATGTATAATAAGACTGACTCATGCTTTGTTTAGTGTTTCCAGACAAAGCACAAGGTCTTGACAGTCCTTGCATTGCATAAACAAGTTAAGGGGAAGACTTACCTGTACTTAACCAAGTCAGATGTTTATTTTTGTATCCTACTATATCTTATTCAGAATTTAAGATTTGTATCTCTTGTTTTCAAATCATGTGTTGGGAGGTAATCTTATGGATGTACTCTGAGGCTACCATCAGTTATTCAAGAACTTTGCAATCTTTGTTATAATTTTCTTCTTTAACAGAAACATTAAGTATGTACTTAACCATAAATATCAGTATTATGTAATACATGTAATGCTAGTTCTTCAGGAATAAATGATAGCATCACAGAATCATTTAGCTTGAAAAGACCTTTGAGATCATAAAGTCCAACCGTTAACCCAGGGGTGCCACGTCCATCACTAAACCATGTCCCCAAGCACCACAGCTATGTGTTTTTTAAACACCTCCAGGGACAGTGATTCCGCCACCTCCCTGGGCAGCCTGTTCCAATGCTTGACTGCCCTTTCGGTGGGAAATTTTTCCTAATATCCGATCTAAACCTCCCCGGCATAGCTTGAGGCTGTTCCCTCTTGTCCTGTTGCTTCTTATCTGGGAGAAGAGACCGACCCCCACCTGCCTGCAGCCTCCTGTCAGGGAGTTGTAGGGAGCAATGGAGTCCCCCCTGAAATGAAAAGAACTTTTTCAACTTGTGTATTTCCAAAAGGTTTCACTTGTATATGGCTTACATCATCTTTCCTTTACTATAGCTTTCTTCAGTTTAATCCTCTTCTCTCTTTGTGTGTCAGTTTTCACTGTTCATAAAATTATCAAGTGTTTCTCATCATTAGATAATTGCAGTAATTGTGGTTACAAATGACATCTCTTTCCCTGGATAGCCATAACAGTGCTGGCAGTATACATTAGTACAGCGGGAAGTAGTGTAAATCGAGGGAAGTATCATGGATTACTTACAAGCACTGACTTATCTTTTAATTTATAGTTTTTGGAAGAAAGGAACAGACGCTCTTACTGTTTGAGTAATTAAAAGAAAGTAGCTCTTAAAGATCTGTATGAATATGGGATAACTGGAGGAGGATACACCTGGCCTTCTGTAGCATGGTCCAGTGTTTTATTTGTTATCTCTGCAGTCTAGTGTTTATTAGCATAATTCTAGACCTTTGGGCCCCTGCTATCCCTGGTGTTCAACACCAAATTCCTTCTTCTACAAAGTGTGCCTGTTTACATCAGCAAAGCATGCCCAGTGCTCTCTCAAGCACTGCTATTGACAGTGGTGGTGGGTTTGCTGTGGGTAGCCCCTGCAGCCTTGCTGGTGCTGTTCCGTGGGGTGCCTGAGCCCTTTGCAGAGGTGGCACACCCTCTTGGCAACCCCATCAGCATCCATCTCCTGTTCTCCCCGTTAGACCTGCCTGGAAAAGCCAGGTCCTACTGAGCCACCTGTGCTTGGGGAGGTATATGGTAAGTAACAAGCTTGTCAAAGACTCTGAGATCAGTGGTGTGCGCTTTTTTTTGTCTATCTCTTTTCTGTGACCTGAGTGCGTGAGGCTCTGCAAAATACTAAATTTGTATGTTTTGCTGTGTCTGTTCCTTTATCCTGGAATGCAGCCTGGGTTTACGTTTGCTTCCAGAAGTCAGTTCGGGTTTTTTCCTGCAAGTTTTCCTTGTTTTCTAGCCAGCCAGCTCAAATCTTTCGAAAGTGATTTGAGGAGCCTCCTTTGTCTTGTGAAAGGAGGTTCTTCAGGTAACCTTTTCGGGTGCTGAGGTTCTAGCAGCTGCTTTGCTAGCTTACCAGTTCTGCTCGGTGAGCTAGCTCTGGACCAGAGCCAGCCGTAGTGCTTGAGTCAGGTGGCAGGTTACTGCCACCCATCCTCCAGGAACATGTCTTGGTGACATCGAACCTGTTTGTGCTCCCCTAGGGACAGGGATGGGAATGTAGATGAAAACTCCTTGAAGGGATCTCTGCCCTCCTGCAGCCTGGAGGGGAGGGCATGGTGTGACCCTGCGGTCACCTTACTATGGACTTGACTGCTGTGTCGCTCTTGCACAAGAGCTGAAGGCAGAGGCTGTAAGATTTCCATGGGTGGGGACACAGTGAAAGTTAAGAACAGATGTCTGCAGTCAGCAGTTTAGGTCTGAATTCCTGGTCTGAGAAAGCTTTTACAGTGTAGCCAAATACCTCAAACAGAAAGGTGTCCACTTGCAGTCCTACTAACTGGCCAGGGCACTACACTGTTGTAAGACCAGGACTGCACTGACTTTGTGACTTGGAACAAATGCCAGAAACATGAAGAAAGCTGTTTGCAAGAGAGAACTTGGTCAGGTTTCCATCTTTTTCTGGGTTAAGCGTTTCTGATCTGTTCACTGCGGTGCATGATGGGGCTGTAGCAGGTACTGTTGTTCGTTCTATACCCATGATGAAGATGTGCCACCACAGATCGTGAATTGGACTTTGCATCTGCTGAGTGGGACAGGAACAGACTGATGTTCTTGAAGTGGAGATGAAATGAGGAAAAGAAATGATGGTGTTAGAGGTAGTCTAAGAAGAAACTGCCAAAAGAAATACTCTGTTAAGTAGTGCTTAAAGCCTAGGAGAGGTGTCTTGGGATCATGTATTTCAGGTATTTGGGAATGTACTCAAGTCTAAAGCTGAAGCTTTGGTGTGTAGCATCTACCAACGTGTTTGTTTTAAGTTCTAACTTAAAAATTCGAGCTAGGAAGGATTTTTGGGCTATTTGCAATGCTGAAATTGTAGATGGTATTTAAATCTGGAGCTGGTCTGTAACTCCAGCTGGAGGGTGGAAACCCTTCCATTTCCTTCCCTTCACTGGGTTGAAACTGAAAATTTAAATGTGGAAAAAATTTAAATAGGCAACTAGTGGCTCTTTGAAACATTAAGTGTATTTAGTAAATACAAATGGAGATTATAGACAAAGCGAGAATGAATTTTGGCATGTACCACTCCTTTAACTTACTCGTAGTGGTGCGCTTTCACTGTGCTGGGCTGCGTTTTGTTGCACGTCCTTCAAACTTTGTGTAAGATAAAAGGAAGCATGTTTTGCAACCAGCCTCTGGGCTGCAGCGTGTAGCAGCTCCCTGTTGATAGTTTCGGACTTTTCTCTCACATTAAAAGTTAAATGTTGATGCAAAGGAAAGCAATCCAGTGGCTTTCCAGCTTGCAGACGTTGGTGACCTTCCAAAGAGTAAATAAGAAAAACTGCATGAGAGCTGTGAAACTGCACTGGGGTTCTCAGTTTTTCAGTGTAAGATCTCTATTTCCATAGTTATTTTTATTAATATATGGAGCGGGACTCTTGAGCTTGTAAGCAAGCCCAGCTAATGAAGGAATTCCCTTACGTATATTAAAGGCAGCATAACAGAGGGGGAAGATGATAAACTGAAAGGAGGTTTTCACATGTTCCCCTTGCCAGAAGACTTGAGTGATTGAAACAATGATTTAGGGATTACTATTACCTTAAATAGTAGGTAATATTTAAGGCTGCTAGAGCAATACTTGGTATAGTTGTGTCATTGTTCCCGAGCACTGCAAGTAGACGCTCCTGTGAAGGTCAGGAGGCTGTGTTTGAAATAAGTTTCCAGATTACAAGCGTGCCTATAGGAAGGGATTTTGGTGGTGGGTTGCCCAGCTGCCAGTGATATAGATAAGTGGGGATGAGGTGGGTTTTTTTGTTTGTTTTTGTTTTCCTCTGCAAAACAGCTTGTGTCCTTGGCAGGCTTTCCCATCTCTGGACTTGATTGCCTCAGCACTCTTAGAAAGAGGAAACCTAGAAAACTTGTTGCATAATATTAAATTGGATGGTTGATGAGACTACTGGGCTCGGCTTCTTGTTTCCCTTCTAGGAGGTGGGTGGAAAGCCTTGATTTTTGCTAGTGATTAAGGGAGTGTTGTAACAGAAGGACGTGTTCAAGTTACTGTCTTAAGAGATGAAATTTAGTTTCTTCTAATTATTTCCTGCAGGCAGAGGCCAGCTGTGGTGGAGCCAGCTGAATGAGGCTTGGCTCTTCCCGATCTGCCATAGAAACTCCTGGAAGAGCACATGTGACAACCTGGTTGTAATGGGTCACCCTAGAGAGTGCTCCAGTGTGGTGTGTGCCAGCTGGCACCCGAGACACCTGCTGTAGCTTTCTGGTGTTCTTGTCGTTCAGCAGGGCAACTGCCTTTCAGTGTTGGGACTTGCACATACAGTTTTCGTAAAGGAGACAGCAGCAGGCAAGACCTGGGTATTTGAACACTGGGGGGAGGGCGTGCTCCTCTGGTTTGTCTGGACTCAGCGTCAGTTTAAACCCACTAGGCTGGCAGGGCTTTGCATCTGCTGGGATTGCACTCCTGTTGATCTTTGAAGCAATTCTTCCTTGGCTTCTACGAAGTTATTGAGGTCAGGGTATGGTCTTGGGCTTGCTGGGTGTGCAGGCACCTGCCCACTGTGGCAGGTTGGCATTTAGAAGTAAAGGTACAGCCTCACGGGGTGCTTCAGGATATTCTCTGCCATCCCTTAATTCTTCAAACACTGTGCAGCAGCAGCAGCAAGGTCTGTTTCTGCTCACGTTGTGTAGCAGACTGGGTCTGCTACATCTAATTTTTGTAAATGAACCCTGACTGAATGAGGCCTGCAAGCAGCGGCTGACATGCTCCCTCTGGCAAACAGTCCTGGTGCAATTTGGGAAGGCTCCTTCAAAACAGCAGCTATTTCAGGCATGTGAGTTTGTCCAGTGCCTGGAGGTAAACCACAGTGCTCATTGCCTTGCGAACCTCTCCTGTGGTGGCTGTGACAGCAGATTTGGCAGCACAGCTCCATGGGAGGGAAGAAACTGCTTGTAAGAGACTTGTAAAATGGGGGAGCTCTGGCATCATTCTGAATCTGAGATGCAGCCGATGCTGGATCAGGCCAACTTAGTCCTGTTCCCTTTTTTGCAGGAGGAACAGTGTTCCATCTCTGTATGTAGTATGGCACACTCACTTTGTGTGTAGTTTCCTTTTTAGAAAAAAAACAACACCACAAAACCAAAGGAAAAACAAACCAGAAAGGGTGGAGGGAATCACAGTAATGACCTAGAGGTGACAGAACACGCTGCAGTTCTTGGCCCTTGGACAGACAATGAGGAAAATAATGAAGAATTCCTCTGAGGTTATTATGGTTTTCTTTTTCTGACCTCTGTCAGTGAAAAATACTGCTCTTGTTAGAGATAAACCTGCTGCTTTAGGTGGTCTTCTAATACTGATTCATGAGAGAGAAATAAATTGATTCCAAATTATCCCTTTTATTTAAAACTTGACTGACTTTACTGCTTTGTCAATGTAAAGGGTCAGACTAACTGAATTCTGTGGGATGGAGGAATGGGAGTTGAAGCTGGAGACAGATAGGGAGTAACTTCAGACAAACTGTGTGCTTTACCTTCTAGTCAGAGTCCTGAATTTCTAGATACACTGGTAGTGACACCATGTTTTAGTCACCTCATGGTTCTTTATAAATACCACTTTGTTTCCTTAATGAAACATAGGACCTAAATTCTATTCCTTGTGATTGTCCCCTCTAAAGTCAGATTCTGTAAATGGCTTTATTTACGGTCTTGTATGTTGATCTAAGTGAATTTCTTTTCCATCTTTCAAAGTCTGTTAAAAACCACAGAAGAGTTGGGACGCAGTTCATAGTTTATTAATTCATGCCTCAAAGTCTGTTCTTAAGCTTCTGGATAGCACTTCTTGAGTCATGGATACAAGTAAAAGAAAAAAACAAGGACAGTTTTGGAGCCAGTGTTTTTTTCCTTCTAAATCTTCAGAGAAGCAAGGTAAAGGGACAACTTGTAGTTGGAATAGCATCATCTTGGGGCTTGCTCTGTGGCGAGATGTTCTGCTGCCTGCGAATAGGCACTCTTCTGCTGGAAAACTTGGAAGTTTGTTGCTGTGTTTAGGATCCCATGCCGGTTGGTTTGTTTGAATTTTGGGGGGAGTGGGTTGGTTTGGGTTCCTGTCCTGTGTGGGTGGGGTTTTGGAAAGGGTTGGAGGGGGCTGGTTGCTTAGCGTGCATGAATGTTCTGAACGAGGGAGGAGACCATTTCTTAACCAGGAATGTCCGACTTGACTTACATTCTGAAACACTGTGAGAAAGGAGTGAATTACAGCAGCTCACGTGCCGCAGTAATCTCTGGTGGGAGAGATAGCTAGGGTTCTGTCCTTCTCACAGAGGAACATGGTTGTTTAGTTACTGCTGCCTTTAGACAGCTGGTTACACAGTGGTGCTGTTGATGCAGAATGACTGAGACTACTGTGTAGGTGTATCCTGAGCGGACAGTTTACTGATGTCTACTTAAAATGCAAAGGAGATAGGCAGAGCTGATCAGTGTCTCCGATCTAGGGGTCAGCAGTTTCTCAGTATGGTGCCAGCTCGAAATTAATAGATCAACAGCAACCTGCACATGCTCTTCCTGCAGCCAGTTGCATGATGGTGAGGTTATGGTATATGAGCATAGGCTATATATAGTATACACAGCTGGTAAAGTGTGTTAAACTGGCGATGTGTTCCTCCCAGCAAGGCAGCTGCAGCCTGGTCGAGGAGCTCTGCTGGGGAGTCCAGGTCCATGCTGTTAACCCAGAAACCTGGTGCAGGCAGGACAAAGGACTGAGCCAGCTCTCCTGGGCAGCTCCGTCTTGAAACTGGCCGTGAACAAACACAGCCATATTAATATGGCTGTACCTGCAAGAGCAGAGTTAACTGCATTCTGCACCAACAGTGATGTGTCTGGAGAATTCTAGTGGGCTAGTGTTCATGGGTTTTTTTTTCGTTTGTTTTCCGAACCATGCCATCTGTTAACTTGACTTTGGTAAGCTTGCAGGAACAGATTGGTGTCTTTTGGTATTTTTGAATTTCTGTGATCAGAAAGACGCTTCAGTGACAGCTATTAATTTTGACATGAATAAGGAGATGCGCCCTATTTTTGGTGATATCTTGTTAATGCAAGAACAGCACTCCTCCCTTTTTGATTCCTAGGAGCCAATATTTAGTTTTAAAGCACTCCTGTTTCTCTGCTGGCTTACAGAACTGACTCACATACGCGGGTGGTACTCCTTCCGTTACTGTGGCATTCATCTGGGTGTGTACATGCCCCGTGTGCTTGGTTTCTGAACAGTCAAGGTAGTACACATCCCGAGTGCCTGCTCCGTTGAGCACGGAGGGGGAGGAATGTGATAGGAGTTCACATTTGTTGTGCCAGTGTGCTTTAGCTTTGAGTGAAGATAACTTTGCTGTGACTGCGTGCAAGCTACAAATCCACTGTTGGAAACCTGAACTTGTTGCCTGCAGGCAGTAGTGCTAGCCTAGAGTTTGATACCAGGTCACAGAGTCTCTAGAAAGATGTACCAGGATGCGCTTTGCTCTGCAGCTTGGGTTGTGGCAGACTGGCAGGATCTGGTGGAGCCTTGTGCTTATTAAGCAGTGGGTGACACCAGGCGTTTGGTGGCTTGTACTACTTTCAGGTAGCTGTCTTTCTGGTGTGTGTGCTTAAAGTCATTAAAACCAGGAGAGAAATCCTGGGAACAAGGATGATCCACTAAAGTTCTATTCAACTTTCAAATGAAGTGCCACTTGTGCTGTGTGGAGTCGTAGCTAGAAACTGTTATAAAGCTGCTAAAGAATTCTAGCAACAGCTGGGAAAATCCTGGCACTTCCTAAAATTACTGGCTCTGGGAGTGGGGAAGGAAATCCTGGAAACTTCTGATCCCTACCCAAAATTCAGAGAAACTTAAAGTTACTAGAGACCTTAAAAATCAGTGAACCCAAAAGTTTTCTAGGGATTCCTTCTGGGAAATCGTAGGAGTTACCAGAAATCTCTAGAAAATGCTAGAAATTCTGGGGGAATTCCAGTAAACTCAGTGGCTCGGCTAGTAATTTCTACAGTTTACAAGCATTTACTAGGAACAGGAAAGCAGTTACCTGCTTTTTGGATTAAGTAGCACGTGGTTGTACACGGGTAGAACCTGCTCATCTTCCCTAAGCTGTCAGGTGTACGGTTCTAGCATCTTGCTCGATGAGTGTCCTGCATCGTGCTTGCCTTACACAAACTTGTTTTATTTTCCACAGTCCTATTTTGTTACGGATTATGATCCAACGATTGAAGACTCCTACACCAAGCAATGTGTGATAGATGAAAGAGCTGCGCGCTTGGACAGTGAGTAGCCTGGCTGAAGCAGGGTGCTGGCAGCCCGTAGCTGTTCGTGTCTGTTTGTATCTGTGTGCACAAAACGTGACGCGGGTAAGCAACGGTGCAGCGTGTGGCTTTTATGGAAGTGTGCAACTGATGAAAGCTACCTACCTTTGTCTTTTTAATGAGATACCCAGGATTTGAACTGCTTATGCTTTATGTATGTGTGTGTTGTTCTGAATTGCATGTTTTTTTAAGAATTATTCTGGAAGCCTAAGTTGCCTACAGAACTGGGAGAATCTAGATAACTCCTGGCAGCTACCTGGGTGACAAGGTGGAATGAAAAACCCATCACTTGGCTGTTGCGTGCTGCCTCTCCCAAGTGCAATATAAATGCTTTGCTTTAAGTTTCAGTTCTCCCTTGTCAGTGACTTCTTCAAGAACAAACCAGCGGCCCTCCCAACCCCCATCCCTATGTCTCCCTAAGCATTTTCCAGCTGTTTCAGCTGGTTGTGAAGTAGCAGAAGTCCACCAAACTTTGTTGTTCAGTTTGTTTGGTAGGTCTTGAGTTCTTCAGTCTAAGAACTCGTTGGGAATCTTAGCAAAAATCCAGTAGTATCTGTGAAAAGTGACTTCTGCTTAGTTACCATGTACAGGTGGGGCTCTCACAATATCCTGTTAGGAAGGGTTCTCTTTTTTCTCAGTCTGTACTCCTAAGAACATGAACTGTACTTAATCAATGTTTTGCTTATGTTCAGTTCTGGATACAGCAGGACAAGAAGAATTTGGAGCCATGCGTGAACAGTACATGAGGACAGGGGAGGGTTTTCTGCTTGTTTTCTCAGTCACTGATAGAGGAAGGTAAGTGATGGAAAGTTACTGAAACAAGTTGTAATTAATCTTAAATTGCTGTTTATCCTTTACTGAAGTAGTCTCAAACAAGAACGTTAAGTGTGCAATCACTCTTAGATTCTGTGGTTTGACGCTCTTTCAGTGCTAATGAAAACCCTTGTTAAACCAATCACTTACTGAAAGCGCCTGTCTCTTGCAGTGGATGGCTTGAAAGCGTACACCAAAAAATGACAACTGTATTCAAGCACTTCATTACAGTCCAGAATACTAGCTCCCTGGAAGCGACAGAAACTTAAACTAAGGGCAACATGCTGTGATGTCTGATCGGTTCTTAGAAATACCCCCTTGCCGTGTGCTAGTTGGTGTCAAGCAGCTGGCTCTGGATTTTTGGACGGGTGTATCCAGTTCAGGGTATGTCTCTATACTTTTTTGCAGGCGGTGCTCACTGCGTACGCCCTGAATTGACTGGAACCTGCATAACTGATCAACCGCAGAGTTGAGATCAAACAATCTTTTTAGAAGCTCACAAGCTTGGTCAGGTAGCTCGTGATCATTGTAAGAGTAGGAAACTGCCATGTATACAGACAATCAGTTAATATTTTGGCTGTGGTCTTGCTCCATGGAGCTTCTCAGATATGTAGTAGTAAAGAAGTGCTCAGGGATATGTTCTTCCACTTGTTTCCACTTGGAACAGAAGAGCAATAAAATGGTAAAAAAAAAACCCTGTCTGTTTCCCCCCCTGCCTTAAAGATTCGGTCTAGGCTCTAATTAAAATTACTTCTGATCTTATTAACTGCTCTATAATGAGAATTAAGACCAATATTCTATGGAGCCTGAGCGTGTTTCCATTGGATTTGTACCTTAACACTTAAGATGCTGCTAAATGTATGCATTCATCTGTCCAGAAGAGACTCTTGCACTTCTGTCAGAGATCTGTGTCTGGATTTAAGGCATACTGAGAATTTGTGTTAACGTAAATATTTTTGCTATAGGTGACTGTAGGTTGTTTGAAGTATTCATGTGAACTCCTTGATTTGTCGGGGGGGGGGGGGGACCCAACCTAAATTTTTGTTAGCCCCTCTGGCTAAGGGTCTGCCTTGATTTGAAGCAGGTCTTGACACATTAAAACTGCATATTGCTCTCCTCTCTGAAATCCTTCAAAGACTTCTGAAGAGCAGAGTTTTCATTTTTGTTCTGATAGCCATTTGATTCAAGACTTGACTTGCCTGTCAATGAAGTGTCTGTCCTGCTTCTGTGGAGGAAATTAATTCTGAAACAAGAAGAAACCTAGATGCCTTCATTGGTAACTTCCAGCTCTCTTCCTCTAGCTGGCACAGGCCTCTGAGCAGAGTATTAAAACGGGGTATCTCAACGGAGGTCCAGCTGTACGTCATGGCTTACCTTCCTTCCAATTCACCTTTCTTCTTGTGATTGCTTTACACAGATGAAGTGGGTTGGCATTGTAATGTCTGACTACATCTTTTTTTTTTTTTTTTTTTTTTCCAAAATGCAACTTTTACTGATGGTCATCTTGCTTTTAAACTTTGGTTTGCAGATCTAGGTGTAAATGGCTTCAGACTATATGCCTGGAATGAAATATAGTGCTTGGGAAGTCTGTGCTTCAAAGGATATATGATTGTCTGCAAGCATCTGAAGCTCCTTGTATAGTGATTTGTGTAGCTTTAACAGTGTTTACTTGAAAGGAGTGATTCTATTTTTTTTCCTCCAAAAGACTTTGTTTAGGCGAGAATTAACTGTTTAATAGTGTCGTGGTTTAACCCTGGCTGGTAACTAAGTACCACACAGCCCCTTGTTCACTCCCCTCTCACCCAGAGGGATGGGGAGGAGAATGGGAAAGGAATGTAAAACTTAAGGGTTGAGATAAGAACAATTAAATAGGTAAAGCAAATGCTGCACACACAAGCAAAGCAAGGAATTAATTTCCTACTACCCACAGCAGGCAGGTGTTCAGCCATCCCAGGGAAGCAGGGCTGCTCACACATGGGTTACTTGGGAGGACAAATGCCATAATGCCAGATGTCCCCCCTTTCCTCCTCCTTCCCCCCCAGTTTATATGCTCAGCATGCTGTCATACGGTATGGAATACCTCTTTGGCTAGCTTGGGTCACCTGTCCTGGCTGTGTCCCCTCCCAACTTCCCATGCCCCTCCAGCCCTCTGGCTGGCAGGGCCTGAGAAACCAAAAAGTCCTTGACTGAGTATAAACATCACCCAGCAACAACTGAAAACACTGAGTGTGCTACTAGCATTGTTCTTACACCAAATCCAAAACACAGCACTGCACTAGGTACTGAGAAGAAAATTAACTCAATCCCAGCTGAAACCAGGACAAATAGGTGGCCCTTGGAGCTTTCTGCTTTGCTTGCCTTCACTGGAGCACAGCTGCCGTATTCCTTACTGCTTGAGCAGCATCAGTACCTGGTTTAACTTAGTTGGTAACTGGAAAGAATTCTGATCACTTAGCCCTACCATTTTTCTGTTTTTCAAGAAGTAAAATATTCCAGCTTTACAGCTTCCCCCAAAATTCCTAGAAGTAGTCATGGTGGTTGCCAGCTGAAATATTGATCACTAGGGTCTCCAGGCTGTAGTTTAAATGTTCTAGCTAGAGCTGAACTCCAAAGTTAGTGTTTGTAGGATGGACTCTGGTCGCTTGATTCTCTGCAACACATTGGCAGCCAGGTTCCTCTAGGTTGAGACACAGTAAGTGTTCTGCTCGCCCTGCAGCACCCCTGAAGTCCTGCGCATAGCTCGTGCTGTGACTTGAGGATTTTTTTAGTTTGTGTTGAATGATTCTCTAACTGGTCATGCTGTGCTAGTGGACCCTGGTGGGGTGCCCGCAGCTGTCTGCGCTTGTGTGGCACGACAGGGCAAGCCCAAATAGGTGACTCGTTGTTTATGAACTTCTGCAGAACCTGGGAATCTATGAATTAGTACACTGATGCTCTACTGTTACTCTTTTACAGTTTTGAAGAAATCTATAAGTTTCAACGACAGATTCTAAGAGTGAAAGATCGCGATGAGTTTCCTATGATTCTAGTTGGTAATAAAGCAGATCTGGACCACCAAAGACAGGTAATTCACTTGCTGTTAGTTACTACTCACTTTCTTCTAGAAACTTAATGGTTTTCTTCCCAAAAATAGACTGGGAACAAGAAACAAATGAAAAGAATAACATACCATACTAAGTAATTCCAATGCAAGAAACAGGACTACACTAAGTTTCTGTCCTTGAAGAATCTTAGAAGCATGATGGCATTCCACATATGGCACATCTTCTGTCTGACTCAGTGGGGTTATGTTGAGACCAAATCTATTCGCATACAGAGCTGAGAGCTTTCTGTCATGACTTGATTACTCAGGCATGAACGTGTCCAGTTCCTCCGTTCTGTTCCTCACCACAGCACGCTGTGCCAAGCACAGTGCATTCCAGCACTAGCTCTAACGATCCTGAGACTTCAGTGCTCTTGCTTTTACCGTTCCCTGCTGCTGTGTATAAATGAGTAGCCATTTGTTGTCTATTTGACCACTAGTCTTCTGCATAACTGACTTAAAACTTTAAAAGTTCGAAGTACAGCAGCACAGTTACTGTTGTATTTATAGATGTTAAAATAAAAGTTTTGAAACTAGTAGATTTCAACCTCTGCTTTAGTTCTAAGAAAGCTTTAAAACACTTAGTTTAGAATGATTTAAGGAGGGGTCTTAAATTTGTTTTCCCTATTCACCTTTGATTTTTCATGAATCAAACTGATTTGAGCTGAAATGAAAATTATCTTACTATAGCAGCAGGAAAGGAACAGGCATCAAACTTGTATTTTTCTTCAGCAACTAATTTTGTTGGAAGCTTAGTATTTTCTCCTGAGACAGTAAGATGCCTCTTAAAGCTTGGTAGCAAATATGATTGATTTTTTTTTTTTGTCTGACAGTAAACTAAATATTACTAAAATTTCTGTAATTATTTTAAGAGTTTCACAAGCAAAACACAGCTTTAAACAATAAGCTATTCTCAGATTTGTGTACCAGGACATGACTTAACTTCTGTCTGCAAGTGCTTACATAGGTTTTGTGCTTTGCTAAATAAAGTCTTCCCTCTGTCAAAAACCAATGGCTAGAACAAGAAAAAACTAGACTGAAAACACAAAATGTTATAGACTTCAGTAGGTTAGTACGTTGTTGAATTTCTTGAATACTACATAAAACCTTGAGTATTAAAAAAAAAGTTCCCGGTGAGTATGCTCCCATGATTGTCACAACATCTTTACCCAAGAACCTGTGTAGAAAGATCATGACAAAATTAGAACCTGTGCTGAAAGATGCTGTCTTGAAAGAAGTTTCCACAGAATTGGCTCACAAACTCATTGGAGGTAACTTCATGTACTGACACATGCACAGAGCTGTCAGCCTGTCCCCGAGACAGAAGCAAAACACTTCCACTCTTCACTTACCATTGTGCTTTCATTATTACCATTCCCGAATTTAGCCCTGCAGGTCCTGGAACATAATGTACTTCATCTCATACACAAATGTTGGCATGGAAACCATGTAGGTGAAACTGAACTGTTCTGCAGATGGTAATTGCTGAAGGACAAACAGCCAGATGCTTTGGGAGGGAAATAACACAATTGCTGTCAGCCCCAGGTCTCGGAGGATACCTGCAAATGTCATTGGTAATCCTGAAGATGCATTTCTAGGAACAGTTAAGAACTTTGTTCTTGGTCTTCCACCTCCTAGTGTTGTTCTACTGCATTTTTCTCCCTTAAAGGAAGAAAGAGGTGCTAGTCACCTGTTCTCCTGCTGGTCCCTCCCTACCTGATTCCTAGCTGCTTTTTCAGGTGATAACAGGCTCAGACACATTCAAGCTCAAAGTAGCTGTTTTCAAATTGCTTAACTTCACAGTTCTGCTGCCTATATTTGAACACAAGAAAGCATATGTCCCCAAAAACTCCTGTAGCTTTTTATGGCTATCTTAATTACTATAATTGATTAGATGCTGACAGGCATGACTTTTGGTACTATCCCTCACACAATTTACATGCAAACTGATGGATTTGTATGACTTCCATCATAAGCTGGGGCTTAGACATCTGTAGCTGAAAAAGTACTTTGGGTTTGCTGGAACAGCTACTTATGTATTTTTAACTCTTCCCTGCCCCATTCCTTTCACATGGTGTGTTTCAGTTGGCCTTATGTCAGGCTGAAGGAATGGCTTGGGGATGCTGAGCTGATGTAATTGGTCCCCAGAAGGGAGAGGCTCCCCTCCCTCTTGACTTCACATTCCTGCTTTTTCCTTTGCTGGCCCTAGCCCTCGCTTGAAGCTCTTTGTGAGTTGAATCATCTCTCTAGACGGGGAGGAAAACAGACGAGCTGGAATAACTTTCTGGGACCTGTGTGAGTTAAATCAGCTTGCAGAAAGATTCAAGTGCCAGAGCCCGAAGCATGGGAAGGGGTGGGACTGTGGCTCTGAGCAGAGCAGGGAGGAGTTGGGGTGGGGGGAAGAAAGTGAGACCTCGCCTTTTGGCAGCAGCAAGCAGTTAGATGTTATCAGCTGCATGTTAAACACAGCCCCAGTCTCCACTGCATAGGTGGGGTTGTTTCTGCTCTGTCATGTGAACTTTCGATGCAGGCATCCAGTCAGTGAGGTGGACCAGCTTGCTGATCTGGCTCAGAATTAATCCTGCCACCATGTCTCCCAAGTATGGGAAAACTTCAGCCTGAGAAGCAGGGTCACCCTGCTCTGGCTGCAGGCTTGCTGCGCAGGCGGCTGCGATGGCAAAGGCAGGAGTGCCTCCTCACCTTGGTTAGGTGTGCTGGGGTGGGAAGGAGCTGTGGGGTGTCCCCAGGCTGTAATTCTGGGGCAAAAATGTGAGAAGTGCCATTTTTGCATTTTCGGTCTGCTGGTGTGTCAGGCCCTACTTGTTAACACCAAAAAACCTGGTCAGCCAAGCTAGAGTCACACTGCAGTCCTCTCACTTCAGCTGGCGGTTTGACAAGAAGTTGTCTTAGCTGTCTCGTTTAATCACAAATGTATGTTTTTCAGCTTCAGAATTTAAGTAGCATTTTTAGAAGTTCATGTAGCTGGCATGAGTTTTTTAGAGCAAAACCTACTTATACTAGGTATCTTCCTTCCTTTCCTGAAAGGCAGGAGGCAAACCAGTGAAAAAATAGAGAGCACACACTACCTCTGGGAGGCTGACATGAAGTTAATTTAGCGCACTTTGATCAGCAAACGATACTAAGAACGAACACACAAATCTCGCTGGGTCCAGAAAGAGTTAATTAAATGTGTAGGAAAGTGTTGGGTGTCTCAAGGGTCTGGCCACACCTTTACACAAGTAACTGTTTTGTAGTTGAACACAGTACTGAGTACTATCTTGATACTGTGAAGTTGGAAGCAAACGATGTGTAACTAATGATCCCTGTGTGGTGGCGACTGTTTCTCAGTAAATACATGAACTGAGTTGTACAGCAGAGGCGCACAAACAATAGCATGGTCCTGATGAGGTGTTGGGGCGCACCAAAGGTGTAGTCTAGAATAGTGGTGGCCGTAATGTGCTATAGGTCAACTCACAGGTGTTTTTGGAAGGAGAGAGGTGAAAGGAAGTTTGAGGTAGCAATTTGCTAGGGTAGTAACTGTGTAGACAAATGGAGTTAAGCAGGCGGCTTGTAATTTTGTCCCCTTTGTTGTATGGGAGGCAAAGTCCTCAATATCCACAGGTGAGGCTGACAAAGAGAAATGAGTTATTAGAGGATGAGCAAGCATTGATCTTTAGAACATCCTTGCATGAGAAGGAATAAAGTTACCAGTGTTTCCAGATTCCCTAAGCAGTCACAGATTGGTGACTGTGAAGCCAAAATTGAAACACCATGTCTCATTGCTCTTTCCTTAAAGTAAATGCAGCGTAGCAATCTTTCTTAGGTGAGTTAATTCCGTACAACTCAACACTGGGTGTTTCTACAGTAAGACAGTTCAGTAGAGCACCAGATGTTTTAGTAATAACCACTAGTGATGGAGGAGTAGACTTGTCAGTGCAGGATATGTATGACTTTTTGTAGGTAACTACGAACTTAAACTGGGTCAAGTCTGATCATTCCCCAGATGGCAGGGTTTCAAGGAAAATCCAGGTTGCAATGGGAAAGGGCTTGGGTTTCATGAAACTTTCGTTTTGCTTTTGCATCTGAGAGGCCAAGCGCTAAGATCATCCGTGCCTTTAAAGCAAGGTTTTCAAGATTGCTCCGTGCAACTCCAGTTTACGCATGGGCAGATGATGGGCAAAGCTGATGATGCCAGGCCAGCAGCCTTGCGCTTTGACCGGGATTGGCGTCAGCCCAGGTGCTGGCAGGCAGGCAGTTCATGTGATGGTTTTGCAGAGTCACTGTTTCACAGCTAGCTTGGGCTGAGGTCGCTTATTCCAGGGGGTGGGTGGGTACAGGGACCCGGGTGGTGGCCTGCCCAAGCAGATTTAACGCTTTGTTTTGCCCTTTTTCTTAACTATTGTGATAGTTAAGATTCATACAAGTGCGATAATTTCTTGAGGTGGTAGATTTCATGGCCATATGCTGTGGCGCCAGTGTTATCACAGGTGGGCCGTACCTTCGGGTCTTCCCGTGGCTTGTCTGATTTTGAGCTTTATAGAGAACTAGCAACCAGGCACCTATCTGATGCAGCATTTGAATACAGCAAGTCGGTCCATCTGAGTACGTGTCAGTGCTTCCTAACCACGGTTTGTGTGTACCAAAGTGGCTTCTTATATGAGAACGCAGACAAAATAGAATTAGTGGGTAGTGAGCTGCCCTTACGGGAAAGCATTACGGTGGCCGCTGTAAATGTGAACGAGCAACACTCGTGAGTGGGCTGGTGAGGCAGGAAATCAGGATGACAGACAGATGAGCTCTTTAGGAGTGGTGGAGCCCTTGGCAGACATGGGCAATGTTTCTGTGCAGGGAGCACTGCAGGGTGACCACAAGGAAGAAGAAAGGGGTTCCTGGCAAATTTGAGGAAGCGCTTAACTGTTACCTGCTGACACAAGTAGTCTTGCCTAAGTGTCCAGGCAAAATAAAGATGTGGTGTTACGTTAGGCAGCCTTGTAAGCTGCTTTAGGTGGAGAAAAGAGTAGAAACTTCAGAAATTAATGTATTTCTGACAGTTCTCAGATACGATAGTGAAGGGTGTGTGTGTGTGACATGTTCGCAGGATGCTTGTGCAGGAACTCAAGTGGAAACTGTTTGAGTGAGAAGATTGTTAAGTTGGGGAGTGGGGGAATAAGCTTTCCTGTGTTTGACTTGCTCACATCATCTATAATTGGGGAAACTTTTACCAAATGTCTGAACAGTGTGAATGAATGATATCCAAAATCAAATGGTAAAATACCCTGTAAGAAAGGATAAGCACCGTGATTCCCATTCGTATTCAGCCTTGAACTTACCAAAACTAAGATATTTTTCACTGCAGAACCAACACACACGTATCTACGTGCACATTTACTACCAGAAAATCTGTGGTTGTCTTTACATCTGTCAAAATATAATACAGTGTTCTTTGAAGAAAAAGGATTTAGTTTTATTTTGCTGGTGATGTTTAATAAGCTCTCCCATCATGCTTACTGAAAAACCTGTCAGATACAGGGTTGTCGTACTTGAAAAGGGAGAATAAAAAAACAAATGTTCATATTTTTGTTTTCAAGCACTTCTATGTTTGTGCTTGGTACAATTCCCTCAGTTTTGAAAATGGGACTGGTATGTTCTGGCCTCTAATTTACGGCTTGGGCACTGCAAATGCTTATGTAGTATGCCCCAAACTAAAGATACTTTTTTAAACTGACTTTGTTGAGGTCACTAAAATTGACCACAAGCTACTTGTCAATCCTACAAGTATATTGTCAAAAGGATTATTTTGGAATTAAACAATTCCAGATGGTCTACTAAATGGAGTAAGGACTTCACTGTTGCATCTATAACATTTTAAATGCAGAATATTGTGGAAATGCAGTCTGACTTTATTACAGTGTTAGTTTTGTTTTATACCTCTAATGTGCTTTAGATACAATAATGAAGAAAGTAGTAACCACATGTGTTTAGAGACTGGATTCAGTTTCTCCTCAGGACTGTACATTCCTTCCCAATTATTTTTATTAGGCTTTAGCCTCTCACTTCCTGGGGCTACAGTAGACTGTGCAGGGATGAAGAAAAGTAAAGTGGTTTTGCAGAACCTGCCGTATCTGTGCTTTAACATACTTTTGTTTAAGTGAGGCAGAGATGCATAGAAGGTTCTGGAAGCCCTGATACAAACTTTGGGGGATTCTGCAATGTCATTGATGTGCCAGAAAACAGCTGTGAATGTTTCTCAGAGAGCAGCCTTAATAAGCATTGGAATAAGGATGTTTCAATGTACGGGGCTAGAGAGGAGGGTGTAACTGGATTTGTTGTAACTAGCGGAGCAAAAACTTTCGAATAACAGTCGGATTTCAGACAGCAGTGGAGGATTGAAGGGTCCCAGTCATTCTCACTTTGTGCCCTGCAGTTAAAAATACAGCTCTAGTAGTTGATCTTGAGGTTGGATTGGTTTTGAGGGTGTGTTTTTGCTTCAGCTGGTGGTAAAAACACTGAAATACAGCATTTCTGTGAGTGAGATCAGCAGATGCATCCTGAGTTACTCCAGCTAATGGCACAAGGTGCTGGGGGCTCCTTGTAGAGCTTCATGAGGGTTTAGGGAGAGCAGCCCTCAATTCAGCAGTAAGTGTATGAAGGCAATACCAGCAGGGGTGCTAAGGTCAGAGGAATCAAATGTTGAGGTGCTGTGTGTGAAGGTTCTCAAACTGTGTGTGCAGCTGCTGTGTCTTGTGCTGTGGTGAACTCTGCCGATGCTGCTTTTCTATTCCCATCTATTTCCATTTCTGTAGAGCTTCTTAATGTAAATGAATATCTGAGTGCCTTTTCAAAACTGAATTTGAAATAAGTCCTTTTCCTCTTTGTCCTCGTCATCAGTCCTCTACATGGTTTAACTTCTCTCTGTGAAAGCAGTGTAATCTTTGACACTTCTTCCACAAGCCATTGTCTTGGCAAGAGCTGGTGTACTGCCTCTTATCGCTGAAAGCTGCCCTTTCCTCCCCGGCCCTGTGGGTGACCTTTCTGTTGAAGCCTCACATGCCTGACGCAGCTCAGGGTGGCCTTCTGTTGTCTGACCTCGCTGCTTTCTACTTCATCCAAAAATACGCAGTGATCTCCTTTTGGGTTTGCCCTGTGACTGACTTATTCCTCCTTCCTATAATGGTCCGCTAGCTTCCTGCCTTCTGCTTCATCACTTAAACTTTATAGCAACTTCTTCTGACGCTCATTATTTCCTCTTCATCTCCCTTTCCTCTGTCCCAAGGAGTCAAGAGGTAGACAAGGTTTCTTCAGTATCTCTGTATAGTCTGAAGGTCTCATGGATTTTGTAGATCTTTTGTAATTAAGCTATATTTATAACTGGCTGTATCAATATTGTGCTGTGTCATAAGCAGGTTTTTTTAACGACTCCTCTAAAGATTCAGAAGTTCTTGTTTTAAAAGTAGTCATCTGATTATTTTTTTTCTTTTTCTCTAGACTTAGTTGGGAGAGAGAGAAGGTGAACTTAGCAATAGTATTCGCAGGTTTGTTAGTAGTCCAGCAGATGTTGGCTGAAGCCCTTGCTTTGAGGGGTGAGGGACTCTTGTCTGCCTGTGAAGGAAAACTTGGTGGCGTTACGTGGAGCTGAAGCAAAGACAAGGCAGCTGCAGTGAGGGAAATGCCTCAGAGGGCCAATCTCTGTCAATTGCAGAAACTTTTAAGTCTTCACTTGCACTTGAAAACATTCATTGCATGGATTTGTTCCTCAGTTGCATTACGTGGACAGTGTGGAAGCTATTTTGTGGCCAGATAAGCATTATTGTTTGAAGGGAAATACATCCTTAACGTGTATGTGCAGTGTCTGCTGATAGGAGTATGCCTGCAGAAGCCTTGAACTTAATGACTGATGTGTGTTACAGGTGACGCAAGAGGAAGGTCAGCAGCTAGCGCGGCAACTAAAAGTAACGTACATGGAAGCCTCAGCAAAAATCAGATTGAATGTAGACCAAGCTTTTCATGAACTTGTCAGAGTTATAAGGTATGATCACTTGAGACCAGATAATTAATGCCCCTAATTTAATGGATAGCTACAGCAAACGTACGAAATGTAGTGGGAAATCACTGAGAAAATTCTTCCTGCTGTTACCCGTAAAGTTTGATCAGTACTCTCCATTGTAGAATACTCCTGTGTGTTAGGAAGAATGTTGATGTGAATGTAATATATATTTGAAAGATAATTTTTTCACCTAAATCTCAGATTTTATTGATCACCTGGTAAGCAAACCTGAAAAACTAAATCTGGGATCTGCCTTCTGCAAAAAAATGTGTTTCTTAAGAAACAAACAAAAACTAAACCAAAATCACAACGGAAATACCAACCCAAAAAAACATCACTAAGTCAGTAGTTTGAGTGTTAAAAGTAAGTCCTTCCTCTATAAGAGTGTAAACCAGTAACTTTTAAATACAGTATTTATTTTTACTGAACTGAAAATGATTCTATGAATTGAATTTGAAATATCTGTTTCCAGGAAATTTCAAGAACAAGAGTGCCCTCCTTCACCAGAGCCAACACGGAAAGAAAAAGACAAGAAAGGCTGCCATTGTGTTATTTTCTGAGAATCCCAAGAAACAAGCTATCAACTGCCAGATTTTTTTTTTCTTTCCATCATTTTACATCACTTCTGGTATTGGTCTAGCCTTATATGTGCATGTCCTAAAAGTGGTCACCAGAATAGCCTTAGTCCGAGAAGCTGGCAGAATAGTTCTTGAAGAAGACTCGGTCATCCTGGGGCAGACTTCAAAACAAAACACTAAGGCTGCTTCTTTTAATACCACAGTTCCTTCCTTCTCTCCCTTAAGAGCTTGCACCTTGTGGAGTTTTATTCGCAAAGGAGATGAAACAAACCCGTGTAGGACAAGGTGTTGAAGTCATGCATAAGTTGTCTCTTGTGAATTAATTTATTTTTACTTTTGACATTTCATTAGCTATTACAAAGACCTATATTGAAGTATAGAGGATACTCCTTAAAAAAAGGAGTGGATTGGCTTTTTTTGCCCTCAGTTAAATTAGACTTGAGTATTCAGCTAGCCTTAAGAAAAACCTACACTGAATTTCATTGTCAGCAAAAATTTTCATCTCTCATTTATGCTGCAGTTTTATTTCAGTGGCCAAAACAGTCTACTGTATTTATTTTATGAATCCAGAACAGCTACAGGATGATTACTACTACTATTAGGATATGGCCAAATACCTGAGCTCATTCTGGATTGAGGCGTTTCAGCTTATTAAGAAATTTCACATCATTTGTTTGGAAACAAATTGTGTCTTCCTTTGTATTTCTGGGTAAGGGATTAAGGAAAACTAAAATTGTAGCTGTTTTTGTTTCATGTGATATAAAAATGAATTTGATCTTTCCATTGTCAGAGATGATTAAATGTTTTTGCTATATACTTTTATACATTATTTTCTTATCAAACTAGTTAACAAGTATTTTTATATGTTTGTAAGCAAATATGCTTTCACAGCATAAACTTGTGTATATGTAAAGATGAGTATTTAATTCTCACAGTTCACTTTTAACTGACAAAATGTGGGATTTGCCAAACTGTGGTGAACTTCTCCTTACTTCCGGTTATATCCAAGAACGGCCGATTATGTGCCTGCCCAACGCACCCATAGAGGAAAATCTAGTGTTGTGTTTTAATGAGCTTCACTATCCCTTACTAAAGACTGACCATTATGTGAATTATTAAACTGTAAGACTTTTAACTGATTGTTTAGTTAAACTGTGGATGGTTGTTAATTTTGAGTTCTGTGGATTGTGTTTAAACAATTCAAGAGTATGGTCCCTGATATTGAAATACTGAGTGGTATTGCACAGTTGTCACCTTACTGAATGTGTCCAACAGTTCTTTGAAACTTGATTATTAAGCAAACCCTTGTATAACTTCAGGTGCTAGAATTAAAGATGATCTAACCATTATCGGGGGTAAGCACACGGCCTCTTTCTGACTGTCTTCCAAAACCTGTAATGTATTTTTTGGGGGTGGGGAGAAGGGAGCGATGGGACCCGGTTATAGAAGATAGATATGCGTGTCTGCACAGCCTTTCTTCGAGCCTGGAAGTAAAGCAAAGCCCTTCCAATTTAAATCATGATAGATGATAGAAGCTGATGTTTGTTTTGACTTGAAGTATGTAGTCAGTGGTCCGGTTGACAGTTCTTTCTGTTCCCAGGCTGTGCTCACTGTAGAGTGCTCTGCCATAAATCTGTAGATGTCTGCTGAGAAAACAGTGCTTGAACAAGCTCCCCTTGCCTTTGCACCAGCAAAGCATTAAACCTAAAAGTGCCGCTAGTACTGTGCGTAGCAGAGGAATTTAAATTTTTAGTGTCCTTTAGATTAGCTTGTATGATACTGTTCTGAGAGAGTGGGTAGCTCCCCCCTTAAGTAAAGTTACTGGTTGATGAAGGGATGCTTATGGATAATGCGTAGAAGGTTCCACAAAAAGTTACAGTGGAAGTATATTTGGGAGATGGATTGCGCTTTTCAAGTCAAATGCAAGAAATTACTGCCAGTGGCAAATGTTTTCTTAAATATGTAGAGCTCTCCAGAGTCAAGTCACTAAATGTGTGACTTGGGAATGAAAAGAGACAAATTACAGCGTGTGTGTTGAGACTGAATCTCTGGAGATGCAAAAATCTTTAGGTTTCATCATTTTTCCTTTTTTCAACTTTACACTCATGATAGATTGATCTGAAAATGAAGATGGTTAGATAAATAGGTCTTCTAATGTGTAACTCTGTAATGCATAGGGAAGGTGGAGAGCACCACACCTTTGCTTTTCCTCATGGGAAGCAGAATAGCTTTGAGGTGGTTGATGCTGAGCAGCCTACTCCTGTCTGCTAAGCCACATTGTAAACATGGTATAAACAAGTTAAGCAGAAGGGGGACCACCAGCTACTGCTATAGAACCTGCTCTGTTTGATAAAGAAGTATATTCTGCAGTGCATGTGTTTTTAAGGCATCTACTGGAAAGAATGCACAGGGAAATCTTCACTTGGTGTTTGTATATGGCATATTAAGGAGCTGTTAAATGTAGGCATTTCAATCCTACTTTTTGGACTTGAAGTAAGTATTTAGAAAAATACTTTTGGGGGGGGGGGGGCAGTAATGGTGGTCTTAGTGGTTGTGAATTTGAAACAGCTTGAAGTATTTCAGTAATTTGCTTTTCTAGTTGTTGTACCTGAAGGTAACGGTGGAAAGTGGGACTTCTGTCCTTACTGCAGAGCTTGCAAAGTGCAATAGGGACCTTGTCAGTCTTCTCAAATCTTCTCAAAAGAAGTAGCCCCCTTCTATATACCTCGGATGATTTGTGTATTTACAACATTGCCACCTTGCTGCAGGAGAGCAGCTTAGCTGACAAACTGAGAGAGTTGATCACAACTTTACATGACAGAATAAATGCTTAAAGATGTGTTGCTTATGTTTGTGGTTACTTCCGTCCACAAATCATTTAAACTCACAGTTCAGAAATTTGGGGTGCTTAAAATGTATCCACAAATGACCTCCTGCTCCTTCTAGAGCACAGAGGAGGGTCTGGTTCATTATTTCAAAGCACAAACCAACTCACCTCTCTGTGGAGTATTGCACCACTGAGCCTGCTGCTCCACTGAATGACAAGGATTGACCTGCTTATAGGCAAATGCCTTTTTCTGCAGTTGGTGAAGTTTTATGGGTGGTCCAGAATCGGGAAGAATTGCTTCCATGGAAGTACGCTGTAGTTCCTTGTGCCTGCTCTGGTTAATGCATTTTCTTTCTCTGACCTAGCAACTCTTCTGCATCAGCGCTCACAAGTGAACTAATGGATACAGGTGAAGAGGAGAATTTCCAGAAGTATTACATCACCTCTAAAAGCTACTCTGGTTTTGTGACATGGCCTGTTCAGGGGCAGCAGGGCCAGTGACACAGATGATAATTATAAATTGACCTTGATTGTGCAGAGGAGAGAAGTAAGAAGTAGGACCAGTTGTTTAGTCTGTTTCCAGCCTGTTGCACTGGGCAGCTGCCTGTGAACTGTGCATCTGCAACGCGGCAGGTTAAAACTAACCTCGTGTGTCAAGCTGCAGAGCCGTTGGAGGCACACGAGGCGGATGAGCTTCCTATAAAAGCTGGTTTTGTTACGTTGTTAGAAAAATGAAAATTCATGGTGTCTTGCAGGGTGCAGGACGTGCTGTGCAACGCACCCTGGCAGCACCTGCTGTCTTCTGCAGGAAAAGGCAGGCTCCTCCACACCCTCCCTTGGAGCAACGACTAGTGTGGGTGGCCCTGCAGAAGTGCTGGGTGTTCAGGCTGTCAGGCTAGAGGTGACGGGATGAATGCCCGAGGCGAGCCTGGCTAGCCCAGTGCGGGAGCTGTGATGAGATGAGCTGTTGTGAAAGGTTTAATAAAGCAAAACATGTTTGAAAGGAGTTAGTGCCCACTAATGCCAAGGAAAACTGACTTTATGCATGGCCTTGTGGTTAGTAGTCATGGATAAAGTTCAAGTCTGGATTCAAACAAATCTTAGCTAACACCCTTCTGACACCAGTTCGTGTGACAAGGCTTCAGCTGTGGCACAGCTGTCGCCATCGCTGACTGGCCTTGCCACATAATCTTGTTATTACAAAGCTTTAATGAGCTGATTCCAAACAAGATTTCTTGCAGTCAAGTCACCATGAGACAAGCACTGCCAAAAGTTAGTTGTGCTTTAAATTAGAAGTTTGTTGTCTGGAAAAACTCGGGAGTCTGCTAAACAGGGAATTCATTTGTTCACTTGATGTAGCCTATGTTCTGGATGTTGATTACCCTCGTGCACCAAAACCGTGATAAAAGAAACATTCAAACTGAATTTAGGAAGACTGTCAAGCTGGAGCTGTGGGGGTATGGTAGTGCAGAGCAGCAGTCTTTGCCAAGATTTGAAGGCTTAAAATTGTTGAAACGGGCTGTTGCTCACAGCATCCCAAATGGCAAATGCGCTTGCAGCTTTGTGAATAGGGCTTTGCTGTCCGCTCGCCTGCGTCTGTTGGGAAGCGAAACTGGAACTGCAGCCTTGGAGCAGGTTCCAGGTTTTACGCGGGAGCAAGTAGAAGTATGTTCAAGGTCTTCATCCCTGTGGTGTGTGTTGTAAGGCCAGAAAACTTTGTGAGTGTTCTCGGTGTTCGGATAGTCTCGTAGAGCTCTGACCACGGAAACGCTTGTGTGCAGCAGATAGGGTGCGGGAATGAGGAGGGGTAGGGCTGTCTTAGTAGCCTTTAGCTGGTAAGGTGAAGAGCTTTAAATGAGAAGCAGCAGATGCGGAAAAGACAGTGGATTGAACTACATGGAGGGCATAATACCCCGAAACAACACTGTATTGTGCTGTGCTTGCTTTATGCTTGCTATACTAGACTTCTAAGGCTGCAGTTATTTTGGAGAGTCTGAGAGACTTTCGTGGATTGAATATAAAGGGCAGGTGATGTCCCACACAAAAGCTAAATTGCATTAATGCATGTAGTGTAGTTAGTAATGTTCCTGAGCCAGCCAGCAAGTGGTGTGCAGAACAAAGTGCATAGTCTTGCTGCTGGAAAGCAAATACTGGTGTGTTCAGCTACTTTTTAAACTGGGTCTTGTGAACAGTATTAAGGTGCACAGTGTTTGTTACTCACTAACTTGTAGTAACAGCACTTCATAAATGCTTCTGACCTGGAAGTATTGTAGAGAGGAAGAAGTTAGTACAGTGAAGTACAGGCACCAAAAATGCAAGCAGAGGCAATGGTAAAACCTCTTAGTTCCTTGTCTCTGAGGCATGAATTAACTCATACTAGAGGCAGTTTTCATTTCACTTGCACCGGACTGCTGAAGAGCAATAGTTCGGTACAGATACTCCTCTGAATGCATCTCACATTTCTTATGGCAAATATAGAAAATGAACTTACTCTGGTAATATGAATAGCTTACGCTTTCGAAAGAAAACAGGGCGCTGCAGCAGCACAGCGGGGTGCGGTGGGGGGCTCTCCTGCGCTGCCCACCAGGCCTCCCCGGGGCGCCTGGGGCTGCCCTGCGCCCCCTCCAAATGCAAAACGCACAGGAAAGGGGTTTATTGGCAGCCAGGAGATGTCACTATTGGTAGGCGAACGTGTGGCGTTCGGGGTGCTTAAGAGCTGCTTTTACCAAGATCCGTGTACAGTTAAAAGTTGTTTTTACAAGCAGGGGAGGAACGAAGGACAAGACCCACCACAAAGCCACCGATGTGCAGTGGAAGGGGGCCGTGTGTCAGTGCTGTTCCGGAGTGCGCCGCTCTGTGAATTCAGGAAAATCCGCGTGGTCAGTAGCTGGGGAAAACCCAGTGACTTACAAATAGTGGTCCTGAATAAATTGGTGTGAAAAGCAGGAAGGATGCTTGCAATCTAAACCATTAGGTTAATTAGAATATTATACAAATTCTTGATTTCTTTGTAGTTTGCCAAACTAGATGAAACAAAACAAGTTATATTTGAGTATCATTACTAGTGTGCAGTTTGCAGTCAGAAAGTGATGTATAAACACTTAATGGTCAGCTAAGTAATACATCTAAGTGGGGATTGCTGCCAGCATGAGAGAAATGCAGTTCCTCTTGTCCAGGCACCCGCCCTGGCGCTCCTCTGAGGAGTGGGGAAATCTCTCGAATGCGGTGCTGACCTTTGAAAGTGAAACAACGTTCTGATGCTTTTCTTAGTCCTACTGTAACTTTCAGGCAACACCTGCTGTGACTTCAACAGTAGAAGTTCACGTGTGCTCTGTGCTCTATGATTTCTGCAAGCTGTAAAATCTGCCTGTCCTTCACTGCCCCTCGGAAGAATGCTGTGTCCTTGAACTGCTGGCTGCTTGTCTCACCGTAAGAGGCATTTTGTCCTCTCTCTTTCCTTGTGAGACTAAGCTCTTCTGTGTCTTAAGCTGAGTTTTATTATTCACAGATAAATCAAGTGCCTTAGTTGCAAGTATAAAGTACTGTGCTGACAATGTGAACCGATGCTTCTACTTTACACGGTGATCCTGCTCATTTGAAAAGCTGACTTTTGGGCGTTCTGAGGGCTACATTGCCAAGATTTTGTAGAGTACTGCATTTCTGTTCCTCCCTATTACTGTTTTTAAAATATCCATTCAGCCTTTTGTATTTCTGGGAAACTGGAGGGAGAATAACTTGTGAATTCTGTGTGTTTTGGCACTTTTTTTTTGTCTTGTGGATTCCTGACGTGCAAGGTGCACAGTGAAGTTGCTCACCTAGCTACTCCAGCTGCCTCTCTGAACCAGCTGTCTTAACTTCTTGATCCTTTTTGTAATTAAAAGGTAGCGAGACCTCTCCTGTTTATCTGCCTCTTGGAACAACCAACTTAGATCATTCAAGTCCTCGTTACGATAACCAGCTTTGTGATGCTGCCAACATCGGGCAGGGTCTAATAGCACGGTTGGGTTTGTAAGGTGCCTGGGAAGGCAGCTGTCACTGCCAAGTCCTGAGGTCTGGGCTGCATCATTGCTTCCATGAGGTGCTCTGTTGTGACTTCTTCCTGCTGGTGTTACTTCCAGCATCTTTGCAGGGCTCTGGATGTGCAAGTAGAGAACACGTAGCTCTTTCCTGCTTTTAGCGCCAGGGCGGGTCCCCTTAGCCGCTACTATCTGACGTTTGCATTTTACTAGGACTGAATCTGGCTTATTCCTCCAGACTGTTTCTTAAATAACACGTTGCAGACAGTTTCCCCTCAGTTTATCTGTCCAGAGTTAGGTGTGACTTGCTGAACAAGGCACATGGAGACCTGTTGCTGAGCGATCAGTGGCAGTAGACACAGTACCCAGTGCCTTCGTTGCCTTGGTCTTGACCAACAGGGTTTTCCAGGCAGTGAAAAGGTACAGTGAGGAGAAGAGCCAGCAGCAGTGGATGAGGATTGAAGTGGGAGTTACTTCGGAGAACTCAACCCATACAAATTCACAGGACCTGATGGGCTCCATCCAGGATGTGAGAGAACCAGCTGATGTCCTCGCAAGCCTCCTTGGTCCTCTTTGGTGACCATCTTTGATGGAGATGAGGGACATTCCTGGTGACTGAAGGAAAGCAGGTGTTGCACCCCTCTTCATGTAAGGCCTGGGGAGCAAGGTAGGAACCTGCACGGCGTCAGCCTCGCTTCTGCCCCTGGGAAGCCACACAGCAAGTCCTCCAGGAACACATAAAAGTGAAGTGGTTGGGAACAGCTGCATGAATGTGTGAATTTACCGGGGTCAGCCATACCTGACCAGCATGATTGCCTTCTGTGATAAACCAACTGAATGAGGGGAGAGCAGTGCATGGGTTTTACCTCAACAAGGCTTTCACCGTGTGCTCCCACCATATTTTTGTGTCAAAGTTAGGACCTTGTGGCCTGGGTGGATGGACAGCCAGATGGGCAAAAAGCTGCCTGGTGTGTGGGGCTCAGGGTCATGGTTGGCCTCGGCGGGTAACGGGCTGGTCTGCAGGCACAGTGACATGAGGGTGTGCTGCTTGTGCAGTAACAAGGTGCTACGGGTGTCTGGCTTGGCACCTGTCGCGATAAACATTTCGTCAGGGGCCTGAAGGAGGCAACCGAGGGCGCCCTCGTCGTATTTGGAGGTGACACCAAGTTGGGGAGAACCAGTTGGTAAACTTGGGAGTGGAGCTGGCATCCAGAAGGACCCTGACGGGCTGGAGGAATGGGTCAACAGGAGACAATGGAATTTAACAAGGACAAATGCAAAGTCCCGTTTAAAACCAGGGTTTTTGGTTAAAGCAGCTTATGGCTTCAGCTGAGCAGTGTGCCCGTGCCAGACCTGGCACTGGGATTGCACCTGCGCTCACCGGGGAGGCTGCAGTGGCGGTGGCTGCCGAGGGCGTGCCGGGCGTGCATCGCTCTTTCATCAGAGATCCAACAGGAGGAAACTGGTAACTATGGGCAGTGGGTTGTGCAATCGATGTGTTTTAGGGGGATAATCAGGTACCTTTGTTATATTTTTGAATTTGTTAAATGCCGCTTCCCACAACAGCGAAGTTGGGTGCTCATTGGCAAGAAGTAGCTTGCTGAGCGGGATGACGAGGAGATGAACAGCAGTGCTTTGCAGCTCGGGTTCAGATTTTTTCAAGTGAGCCATGTAACAGGTATTGTACCTTGTGTGTGGAAGGACAGGGTGCTTTGGTCTTTAATTGTGAGCTGCTGCTTATTCATCAGAAATCAGTATGTTGTGAGGTTTGCAGTTCGGTTACCGACTGATCACCTGCCAAAAGTTTCTGCTACTTTAATACCCAGATATGAGCCCTCTGAAATCAATGCTCTGCAGAAGAGCAAATCTCTACAGTGGTTTTATGGTCTAGTGAAGGATTTTGCAATTCAAAGCTCTTCTCAGCCAGAGAAGGATCAAGTGACTTTTTTCCATATCTGGAAATTATATTATTAATTTCAGAACGACAGTAAAAGCTGGAAAGTGTAACTGGGGTGTATGTGTGTTCCAGCATGAAATCTGTCATTGTTTCACATAAAAACCCCTGAGATGAGGTAGGGCTGATAGCTGCGTGGAGCTTTGTTGGTGCCTTTTGTCAGCTCTCCTGAAGATGGCATTTGTTTGAGGTGTGGTGGCCACCTCATGTTTGGCTTGTGTCGCTGTGCTGAGGTGACAAAGCTCCCACTTCCCAGCAGAGGGGACAGCCTGAATTGTGTAGGGGTGTGTCTGTCTGGATTTTGTTGTAAAATGTCAGATTAACTTTTTGATATTTATGTACTGCATGTTCTACTGTCCTAAAGTAATCTCAGTTTCCCATGCAATTTAAATACTAACTTATTTTGTAAGCTTTAAAAAATAATTTTTAAAATAATAAATTGGCTACTTCACTTTATCCGCCTCCCCCCCCCAAAAAAAAAAAAATCTGATCAAAAAAGCCTGAGGAGCCCTGTTTTAACGCTCCTGATACTGGGTTTTTTCTCTAGCAAGACAAACGGTTGCTCAACAATCCCTGTATTACAAGCCAGTTTCAGCGACGGTCCTCATTACTGCACTGCTTTAAGGACGGGTCTGCTCGGCTAGCTGATTTATCCGCTCTCTGTAGTAGTTACAAAAATCTGCAGGAGCATCATTAGTTGTGTTTGAGGACACAACCAAAGGAGGCCTGATGACCAGAGCGTGGGTGTCATCCTGTGCCGGTGTGGGACCTGGGGGCAATGCAGTGCGCAGGGTGCTGGAGGAGGACTCGTGAGGCTGCAGGCAGCACTGGTGTCCACCGTGGTTTCTTGGATGCTGTTGGGAAAGCAGCCTTTCTGTAAGATGTAAATGGTGATGCTGGCCTCTTTGCAAAAAGTGCTTGGAGGCTGACAAATGAAGTTGTGTAATTTTACTCTGCTCCCACTATAATATAATGACTCTTCGAGGGAATTTTTAGAAGCTGCATTATCCTTTGAAAGGAAGATGAAATACAGAAATATGCCAGATGCTCTTAAGGATGTAAATATCCTCTTTTCTGGCAAAATTGTTAAGCCCAACAACTGTCATGAGCTTTACTTTCACAGGGTGATATGAGGCCGTGTGGAAAAACAAGCAGCAGCATTCCTCCTTCCCTAGTTCCCCAGTATAAAATATTATATTATTCAAGGCACTGGCTTATTAGTTCCCCAGCACAGATGTTAGTTGGCTTGGAGTCTCCACGGCTCGTCCCACTGGTATGTGTTTCTCCTCGTTACTTTAGCCACTCTCCAACAGCACAGATGCTTTTAGGTTGTTTTCTTCTGCTGTGGTAGGACATAATGTACCTTGCAGCCTGTCTGCTTTTTCTTCCTTTTTTTTTTTTTCCTATCCCCTCTGTTTTTTGGGGTTTTTTTGTAAAATTATTTAGTGGTTTTTCACAAGCATCTCATGCTTCTTTTAAGGCAGCAAAGCCCTGTGTGAGGAAAGGACACATGTAGCATCTTCCATTGCGACTGCCCAAGTACCTTCAGCTGCAGGAGCGGCAAGTGGTGCTGACAAATGATTGAGGCTCTTAATTCCTACTTCTGTCTGGAGCAGGTGTGAGTAGCTTTGAGGTTCTGCTGACCTGCTGTGTGGACCTTGCTCAGGGGCACACTTAAACCCTGGGGGGTTGTTGTGTTAGGGCTTAGCTATAAACCCAAGTCTCTTTCTAAGCAAGGTCCAGGTAGTTATTCTGCAGGAGGATGCAAGGATGTCTGCCCAGATGTCAGAGGGTTTATAACTGATTTTTCTTGAGGTTTTGCTGTTGCTGTCCTAAAATCTGACTGGTTATTGAAGGAGAATATGTATGGTTTGTTCAAGTCAGCCTGACTCTCTCTGGAGCTGACACACACACTGGATTACAATAGTCTCCTGCTGGTATCTCATAAGCGTCACGCTTGCAGCCTCCCCCAGCAGCGTGCCAGAGGCAATGGGTGGCTCAAAGCATGCTGCAGCAATTTTCTGAAAAAGCCCCTGTTTACAACAGTGCTTGGGAGGCTGGGTCTCCTCTGCCTGTGGCTTGGAGTCCTCTGTCCTCACCCTCTGCTCTCCTCATCACCTGGACAGTGGCCAGCCACAGGGCTGAACAGGAGCAGCCCCTGGGGAGGAGGAGGAGGGGAGGAATTTTTTTGGTTGGAACAGTAGGGAAGGGGCAGTTAGTGCCCCGCTGCCCCCAGCACAGGTCCCTGCATCGTCCCTTCCAGGCAGCAGCCCTGAGGGCTTGGGGAAATCCTCGATTGCATAAGTAGGCACTAATTAGCACTGCTGAAAGACTTGTAATCTCACGGAGATTTTCATTTTCATGGCCTTGTCTAGAAAATGACCTGAGCGGTGCTGGCAGGTGCTGCTTTGAGCCTGTCCAATGCAAGGGGACGTCCTGACGATTCATTCACTGAGCCTGCCCACGCTGGTGCTGGGGGTTTGGAGCAGGCAAGCAAACACCATCATCTGCTCTGGCCAGTGCCTTTTTGGCTGGACAGATGCAGAGATTTGTCTGTCTTCTTCCAGATCTCACCGCTGGACTTAGCCTGAACTGTTACAAAAGGGGCAGATTCTGTGACCACAGACACCTGGTGATGGGACAGATGACTGGCCGTGAACATGAAGTTTTGCTGGAAAAATTACTGTCTGTAATATATACTTAAACCTCAGAGTATTTCCAGAATACCTAATCTGGAGTTGTTCTGTGTTGGATTTGGCTTTCCACTGTTAAACCTGTTAGGCACCATCCAGTGACTCAGCAGGTATTTTGTCACTTGTTTGCAGCAAGGTATGTGCTGTCATGAAAATGCAGGAACAACCTTTTTGCTTCAGCGCTGCTGCCAGTTTAGTTTCTGTGGAGTTCCAACAGCTCAAGCCAATATTCCAGGTTGTGTTTATTTGGGTGGTAAGGTCGTTTGTCATATACTAAAAACCTGAAAAGATGGAAGGTTTTGTGTTTTCTCTGCTCAGTTGTTCCAACATTCCCCGCAGCTGGCACTGGGTCGTCACTTTGTGGTGCAGCTCCTCAACACTTCTAACAAAGAACTGAAATTTTATTATTGCTCCAGCATTAATATGTTATAATCTAGAAGCCTAGCCCCTCTGCTCTCCTTGAATTAAACACAGTGCTTTGAGATGCCTCTGTATCTGCAATGGTCAGAGACAATCCCTGGAAACAGGGAGCAGATGTGACTCATGTCAGTTGTGTGTAGATGTGCCCATGCACAAACACATGGTGTCACATGCCTTGCGGCACTGGTAGCAGAGCAAATGGTGAGAAAAACATTTCTCTTTCTGACTGAATTCCAGCATGGGTCCGATTCGTGTCTCTTCACCTTGCACAAGCTTTTGAGTGCCCCAGCTTCCCTGTCAAACATTTCTTGAAAATACCCAGTCTGAAAATGTGGCCACCAGTGCAAGTTGTGCGGTCAGATGGCAGAAGTGGAGCTGGGAGACTTAAAGGAGAAAGCCACAGCCCAGCACAGCTAATCACAGGCAAAGGCTTCACTGCCAAAGCCATTAGTGTTTCTTTTGAATTAGTGACACAGGAGCTGAGAAACTCCTGAGAGGAAGAGTTGGGAGGGGTTTGCATTTAGGGATTTTACCATCCACACACAGGAAGCAGGGAGACACTTGTGTCCTGGGAGGCTAAATCTGCCACCCAGAGTAATTTTTCTAAGGACACTCAAATTATTGTTCACCTGCAGCAGAGCAGTGGAGGTTGCATTTGCTTTTACTCTGGAGCATGCCTTGCCCGAGGATGTATGCAGAGGGAGTGGTCTCCCGAAGCAGGCACAGGCAACTTCTCAAAGCACTGGTCTGCTGAAACGATGCTCTGTTTGTATATGGAGCTTGGAAGTGGGTTTTTGGTTTTGGAGTGTTACCCATGCAGAGAGGCTGTATTTGCCATAAAGTTTGACTGGGTCAACCTGAAATCCTCACAACCCACCTGCCTCAGCATGCCAGGACAGTTTTCAGTATAAGGAAATGAGGCAGCTGGAACAAGACAACTCTGGGTGTATGGCTGTGTTTCCCCATCTGGGTAGGAACCACCATGGCTGATGTTCTCCCGCTCAATACCCTGGTCCAGGATGAATGAGTAGGAGCCCAAGGTTCCAGTGAGCTGTGCTTCAGGTGAGGCACATGGAGACAAGAGCCCATGCTCCAGCAGCTAACCTGTGCTCCTCGCTTTTGCTGATGTGTCTTGAAGTGTTTGTTTCTGATGGAGGCTTCCCTGGGATGCAGGGGGTTGTCAGGGTGATTTTCAGCTGCTCCGGTGTGGAAAACATTGGCCTGAGTAATCCAAGAACCAAGTTACATGATCAGGTTTTGGTTTGCCTATCTATAATTTTGTTAGTATGAGCACAGCAGTGAGCAGATGCAGGTAGGTGGAGGACATGGGCTGTGACTAACTCTCTGCTTTCCAGATGGTTTGTTTTGTCCAGGTCACTCAATGTGGGTTATAAATGTGATAAATGGGAACATGCTGTCTACACGTAACACCAACAGCAGTATCTGTAACAGGAATTAGGATGATAAACTCACAGGTTATACACAGTTACAAAGAATGAGGCTCAGGCCTGGGCATCTTAATTGCCATGCCAAGGAAACCTGGATGATGTTTTCCCTATTTGAAAGACGTGTGGCCAAACGTCACAACATTCAGAAAAGTTTTGATCAGATCAAATTTGGTACATGGAAAAAGCTTTTGGGCTGGTTCTGCCTATCCTGATGTGAAGAGATTAAGGGTTTGGATCATTCACCCTCCCAAAACAAAGACTAGAAATGAAAAGATTTGTGACAGGTATTCAAGAGGATTTCTGATTTCTGAGGTTTGATTCTGAGACAGACCAAGTGGATATCTCTGAATACCTTTGAGCTAGAAGCAGGAGGGTCTCTGTCTTCAGGGTGGAGCTCTAGGAGCTCTTCACTACCAGCCTCTCCAGCCTCTGGAGCTTCAGCCTGAAACCACTCATCAGACAGAGTTGCTTGTAAGATGGGGGACTGGTCCTGATTAACCCAAGTTCCTTCCAGTCCTTACTTATGTATGTTTGGGAGTTTTGGTAACTTCTCCTGGGAGATCTTACCCTTAGGAGCTGGGAGAGCGTCATACAGCTTAAGAGCAGGGTCTGGCACCTGGTTGGCCTTGCAGAGAGGGTAAGGGGCCAGGAGATGCTAACACGGGCCAAAGAGCTGAGGCTGGCTGGGAAAGGTTTGGAAGCAGGCCTCCCATTCCCTATGCATGTACATAGGCATCCTGGGTCACCCTGGGGCTGACTGTGCTGACCTAGCACTGTTTCTGGTAGCATCTCTCTTGGGCAAGGTATGGCCAACTCCTCAGCGCAGCCCCCTGTGCCTGCCCGTGGTGTTATGGGCTGTTGGGAAGCTCTGTCCCCTTAAACCAGGAGTGGATGGTAGGGCAGAGCGTGGGGCCCTGGGGCCATGCAATGACCTGAGCATAGCTGTGCACCGGGAGCTCTGGGCAGCTCTGAACACGCTTCTGGAGAGATAAACCTGTGCCTGTCTGCTCCTGACCCTGCGGATGTCCTCGTCCTGGGAGTGTCTACCGAGCATCATCAGTAAGGCTTGCTTTTGAGATCTGTGCCGCCAGCCAAACGCTGGTAGGAGCGATGAAGGGCACCCATCCAGAGGGTCACGATCCAGCTGTCTCTGTGTGCCTGTCGTACAGCTGTGTGCCTCGCCAGCCAAACCTCACAAATGTGTGGCACTGGGAAGCTGCTGGCAAGGAAATATTTTAAGAGCAAATGCAAGAAACCACTGCACAGTTTGAAGGTGTAATGAAGACCTGTAATAAAGCGTCTTAAAAAAGCAGAGATGCGGCACAGGTTCTGGTGAACTTTCTTTTTTCTTTTCTGAAAGGAAAACCGTAAGGGAATTTGAAGGAATGTTTTTGGTAGGTTTAGGGGGGGGGTGTGTGTGTGTGTGTGTGTAAAGTGGTTCAGTTTGAACTACTGTCACACAGTCCCCTTGTATTGAGGGTCTCAGAACTGATCAGAAAACACTCGGTGAGCAAGCAAGGTCTGTCACTCACCAGTGGGCAGGCATTGGCACTGGGGAGCAGAGCAGACCCGGTGCTGCCTGCAGCTGGCAGGGGTGAGAAATGCCTTTGTGGGAGACCCCCAGGTCCTCAGCACAGGCCCCAACACTGAACATCGCTGGTCGCCGCTGGGGAAATGTGGGCAGGAGCCATGAAGCGTGGCTTGGTGCTCAGTCCTGCGCCCGAGACCTGCACTCGGAGAGAGTCATGTTGAGGCTGAATGGGCATCATGCTGATGCCCTGGCTCTGGGGCAAACTGGGGCTGTGCACTGTGCAAAACTAGTGACTAAGTGGGGGATGTGAAGCATTTTTGCTGTACTCCTAGTGACCCCTGAAGTCTGTGCACTGGCCGGTCAGGTGCAGGGGCTGCAGCAGGAGGTGCAGTGGGGCCGTGTCCCCGGCGGGGAGGTGATCCTGCGGAGCTGCCGAGCCATGGCTGGCTCCTAACGCTGCCCCTGCACGCAGGGGACGTGATCGCTGTCTGCCTAGAAGATCATGTTGGCGACACTCAGGGACCCGCAGCGGGGTAGGAGATGGCTGATGTCAGAGCGATGGACCCGTATCTGTGGCAACCAGAATAAATAAATAAATAAAGCAAGCGTGTGTGCTGGAGCAGGAGGCGTACAAGCCGCTTCTCCTGAGCGCAGCTTCGCTGAGTATCTCTTAAGCAGCTTAGCACTCTTGCTCCAGTTTATTAGCTGAGTGCCTTTGTGTCTGCCGGGTGGCTGAGAGCATCCTGCTGCCGGTCCCCTTGGCAGGGACCCCGGGAGCCTCCCCAGCCCTTCATCCCTCCCCCCCCCCCCTGCAGCGAGGGCAGTGGTTTGCTCCGTGCATCCAGAGCTCGATGTGAAGCCACTGCTCGGTGGTGAATTTTGGCCCCGCCGCCGTGCAAGGCCGGAGGCGTCTGCCCGCATCCCGGTGGTGGGCCTGTCTTCAGGCAGGAGCCTGATTTCCAAGAGTGGCAGCCAGTGCCTGCGGGAGGCGAGCAATGCTGGAAGTGTCGTAGCGGAGACGGAGATGGATGGTGTTGGCAGCAACAGGACCATGTCTTACAGTAGATGGAGTTACAACAGGTATCGTCTATCTTGTTTTGGTTTGTTGTTTCTTTTTTTTTTTCCTTTTCCTTTCTAATACTGCAAGACTGGCAAGCTGTTTATATAAACTGAGACGGAGAGCCCTCTTCAGGAAAGCATAAACCTATACTTATGCCGCTTTTACTGTCGGAAAGACACCTGAGGCACCCGGGTCTCGGCGACTCAAGCAGTGGTGTTTGCTGTTTTTTAGTAGGCGTTTGTCTGGAAACCAGGGTGGTAGTTTTGCCCTGCTGTGGCAAGACCAGGGGCTGCTGCCAGCCCCGAGCAGTACAGCACAAAGGTTCCCCGGCTCTCTCCTCCGAGCAGGGCAACTGAGATGCAGTGATTGCCTGAGCAGTCACCTAGACTTCTGAAAGGGGATCTCTAGTAACTGCCATTCAAAGCCCTCGCCTAGATGTTTCCTACAAATACAAACTAATGCTTAGGAAAGGAAGGGGCCAGGGAGCCAGGATGTGCCTGAAGAGTGGTATTTTCAAGCAAGAGCTGTAAGGAATGCTGTGTGCAACCCAAGTACCACAGAGCTAAGAGGGCTGAATTAGGTGTCTCACTGAGACAGCTGAAATATTCACACCGTTTCATATCAAGATGCAACTATGTATGTGTGTTTTTTCTCTTCCAGGGAATGGAAAATTATTGTAGCGCTAGCCTTGCTTTTATGTGATTCATGGTTGTGACTGACAGGTTCTCAGGTTCTTTGAGCCTGGATTAAAAATAAAAACAACCTTCATACTATTTTTTTTTTCCTTTCACTTTTTGTCTGTATAAATGTTACACCTGAAATCCTGAAATGGGGCTAGATGCTAAGCAGTGTTAGCATCTCACTGAATCACTACTGCAAGCCACCTCAATATTCTGAAGAAATAACCTTTGGAAGTGGTTTTCAGTGCTTAAACACATATTCAGTGTCGCCCACGCTTCCCAGGTGCATGGCTTTATATGGTTTATATGTACATCTAGTGAGTTTAACTCATTTTCAGTACATTCATATTTCCTCAGCAGAAAATGTATACGGATACATACAGAGGTGGCAATGGGAACAGTGTCATCTTTGGAAAACATGTGTATATGTTTATGTATATGCAAAGCTGAGTTATACAACAAGCTGTGGTTTTATGCATATATTCTCCCACACAGAGGATGCTTTCTGTCTGATGCTACATCTTCAGCAACTGCAGCATTGAGACCCTGTAGTGCTCAGGTCTGTCCCATGCAGTCCAAGTTTGCAGTAGTTTTGATATCCTAACCCTGCAGTAAACAATCCGGATATTTCATAAAACCTCCTCTTGGATGCTTTCTCCCAGTGCTATCGCATTCTGATTTAACCTTATGTATTGCTTGCCATGTATTTCTCCAGTTTTCAGTCTTCCTTACCGTGACAGAGAAGTTGCTGATTGTTGTTTATTAGCCTTACACCCAGGAGATGTACTGCACTCGTGTCTACCCTGCTTGGCTTTCATGCTGCACCTGGGGGGGGGGGGGGGGGAGAAATGCAATATTTCAGTGCCCAGGGTGGTTTCTTGGTGACCAGTTTCCAGATTTTTATATTTTCCCCACTAAATCCAAGCTCCATGAACCAATACCTGCATACTATATATTTTTCAGTGCTGAGAGGCTAAGTAGTGAATGGCTGCTTTTACTTATAGTCTTCCCTTTCTAAAAAACGGTGTGGAGTTGTTCTTGCACGCTGAGCCTGTCCTCCCACACGCCTCTTGTGCCCAGGCCCACGACAGAAGGAGCTACCTCTTTCGTATCCCAAACCCTAGTGGCTGCCTTGCCATTTGAGTTTGAAGTGCGTTCACAGCCCCATCTTCGGTCTCAGTGAGCAATGACAGGAAAAGGATTTGGATGAACTTTCTGCCAGGGGGGGAACTCTTTTTGAGGATCTTTGAGCATCTGCGGTGTGTGCCGAAGCCCAGGGACATGGGCTTTCCCTGCTGGGCCCTGCTCCAGCAGGGGGTGGGATGCCTTTCCGACCTGCAGGCTCAGGCAAAGCCCCACAGGCTGAGACCCTCCCCCGGCTGCTTACTTGACTGTTGGGGCTTGCATGGGAACATGCGGTTCTTGCAAGATTTCATGAGAGTTGCGCCTCAGTGTAGCGGGTTGTAGGAGCTTTGCTAGTCAAGTTAAACAATGTAATTTGCTCCTTCCTCAAGGGACACTTGTAACCTTGGGCAAGAAATGCTGCTGCTTGCAAAGCAGAGGTAAAGACTCTTACGTCATTTACAAAAGTCCTGTGAAACCACGTGATGATGCTTGGCTTATTCCTCCTCACCAGTGTGCACGAAACGTCATAGCTGGGGTTTAGGGCTGGGGTTATTCCAACATCAGCTGGCAGCAAAGAGAGCATAACTGATTTTTTTTGGGGGGGTAAAAACCCATAATATTTCCAGTTCTTAACTCTGTTACTCATTACGGCATGACCTGCAAAAGTCACTGTGCTTTTTTGCTTGTTCCCTCCTCTATTTCCTTGGAGTTAGGAGGGGTCTAGAAACATACCTGTCTGCACAGACATGTGGGGCAGCACCAGGAACAGCTGAGCGCCGTGCAAAAGCTAGTGACTGCTCCTGCTGATGCACACCCAGGTTTCTCCTCTTGATGTTGGTCCCCATGAATCAGCATTGCAGTTATAGAGGGACAGGGCCGATGGAGCAGGTGCTGCCTTTATAAATCCAATTGCATCTATAATTTTAAAAAATGCTCGATGTCAGTTGAATCAGATGAAGTGCATGAAACAGAGGTTGTGGCCTCTGGACTCTCTAAGACGCGTGATGGTAGAAACCCATGGAAAGGCGGGGAGTTGCTGTGTCCCTTTTAAATGGCCAAGCATGTGCCTTGCAGATTAAAGCACTGATGTGCAGTATGCAGATGTTTTTTCTAGTGGGGCTTGTCTGGCATTTATTGTGTATCTCAGCATTTGGCCCTGTGATTGTGATCCTTCCTTAGACTGGATGCACAGAACTTCTCTACAGGAAACCCACCGCTCATTCCTGCGGGTAGTTTGTGCAATGAAGAACAAGTCCAAACACTGGCTGTGAAACTTGAGGTGGGGGAGCCCCACGCAATGAGAGGAGACTGTTCAACAAAGTTCACTTCAGCTGCTCTCCTAACCAAAGGAAAGCTTCCCCCCTCCCCCAACTACACCAGTGCGTATGTGAAAAGGAAACAGGTACAATATAAAAAGCCTGTTAAAGATCACATGTGACATTTCCACGTCTGACTTGTTGGCCTTCCTAAAAAGCCAGTCTTGTCTTGGGCATATCTTTCCCTTCCTCCTGTTTCAGTGCTGTGATAATTTCCTTGTGACTCTGAACGTTGCCAGCTGAAAGCAGGGGATAGGCAGCAATTTAAACAAATACTAGGTATATTATGAAGGTCCTAAAAACACTCAGGACTTCTGCAGACAACCAGCTAGTTCCTAGAGAAGGATAACACCGCTCTTTCACTCTCTGCTCTCAGTGATACCCTCTTTTCTGGACAACTACTACGCATTTCTATTCTGTTTCTTTTCCTCCTGAGCAATGTGTTACCTGCTCACCGTACCTATGGCCCCCAGGAGTGCAGAAATGCTTGTCTTCCGGAGAAGACCCAAACCTGCCCTTTCTCATGTTCTTGGTTTTCAGTGCTGGCACAGGTTTTGGCAGCTGGGCTGCTGCCCATCAGCACTCTTGCCATTCCACAGCTTTGTCTGGGGGCTGTGCAGCACCTCACTCTTGCGGATGCCACACAGGGACTAGTAGAGCATTTCCCCATCAAGCTCTTCAGGAAGTGTTCACCCATCCCAGTTCGCTGATTTTAAATATTGCCCACGTGGGCTTAAGAGCCACCAGGTAGTACTTTCTTTGGGACTGATGCATTCCCGTAGGAGTTCATGGTCTGTATTCAGGGACTTTCACTTTTAAGGGGCTCTGCTGTGTGCTGTGGCAGTTGCTGGTGGTGCCCGCAGGTAGGACTTGAATGCCGTGTGAAGCTGACTTCCTCTAGGCAACTTGCAGCCAAACAGTTACTGAAAACATCCAATGTCAGGAGTGAAATGAGCAGCAGAAGATGGGGCGTTCAAAAGCCTCCTTGTGCTGGCACTCTCTGGAAAGGGAGGTGGCAAGTGGAGGTTTTAAACAGTGCTTCCTGTTGTACCCTGGTGGAAATGGAAGCTCAGAGAGGAGAGTCATTAATATGATAGGAAGGTGAAAATGGAGAACAGGTTTTGGCTGGTATAAGACTGCAGAGACATTCTCGTGAACTGAGCCACCTGAGTCCTTCATAGCAGTTCCAGCAGCTAGAGACCAGGCGGACTGAAAACTAACTCTCAACAGCACCACTCAGATTTGACTGCTGAAGTTCAAAATGGTGCTTGTGAAGGTCTGAGGGAGCTCTGATACCATGGACGTAGTTAAATCCAAGCTCTGGGGAGGCACCGTTTAGGAAAGCGTGCAGAATTCAGTCAGCTCATGGACACAGGAGGCAAGTTTGAAATCAAATACAGGGGCAAATACTGTAGACTGGGAATCTCCAGGACGCATTTGGGAAGACTGTGCAAGGCAGCAGTGGACTGTATGATTTTTCAAGGTTTTTCAGGTGTCAGTGGCCTATGCATAGCTCTTACGATGAGGGTCACAACTGAATGGCTAGTCCAGAAGGATTTTCTGTGGTAGCAGTAGAAAGTTTTGCAGCAGCAGGAATGGGTAGCCTGCAGATTATACCTATATGTGAACAGAGAGGTTAGTGTTGCTTTTTTTTTGCCTTTTTTTTTTTTTTTAATAACCCAACAAACCACAAGAAAATGCAAGCTGTAGAGACGGTAAAAGCCGCAGTTTCTTCCTTCCTTGTTCACAATTCTTCCTGAGACCAATGCATTCACCATTTTTCTCCTCTATTCTCTTCGTTTCATTTCCATGCTTATTTTCTGTATTTTCCTGGAGAGCTTTAGTTCAGCTGTACTGGGCTCACAAATTAGCATGCTACGATTAATGTAGGCTTTACTGTTAGCATTTGGAAGTATATTTTGGGGAACTTACTCCCAGGATGTTTCAACTGTTGGAGATAGCTGAAAAGTTTTTTCTATTAATCTGTCTCTTTGCTATGTTCTGGATATCAGCATCGTTCATGGCTTCCTTTTGAAGCTGCGATTTCTGTGTTACCTTTTTTTATTCTGTGTTGAAAGCTATGACTGTGCATTTGGGTCAGGGTGTTTGAGGGTTTCAATCTTAAATCTTGTGTGAAGGTTTTTAAACTTCTCTACCTTTATCTTTTTTGGAACATGCTGTCATCAATGAGTAAATGGCGGTTGTCCTCCAAACTTCATCCCAAAACGGCTTTCTTAAGGAAACTGTAATTTCTTTTTCCTTCTCTTCTTTGAAATAGCGGCTGTGAAATCCTGAAGCATGCAGGTACACTTCTTACCTTCCTAGGCTTGCTGCAGTGAGTGCATTTTGACTACGCTGAAGAGCAGCTCCTCTCTCCGTTTGCAGCAGCACCATCTCAAGCACTGCATGCTGATCTGCTGTCAGGAGATGGGTGGCACATGATGCCCTGAACCTCTGTTGGTAGCTACTGCTAAGTCTGCTCTTAAGGGGAGGTAGCATGTTGAGGAAGATGGTTGAGGAGAGAGTCCCTTGGCCACTACCACCCTTCTCTCCTCTGCCATCTTGCGTCTTTAGGTGGTTTCCTCCTGGAGTAGATACCTTTATAGCTGTAGTCATTGGACAAAGCACCTGGATGGAAAAGAAGTGGAAATTGTTCTATGGGACAAAAGGAGAGGTAGAATCAGTCAGCTCTCAAGTGAAAGCAGAATAAAACATCCGTGTAACAGACAAATTTATGAGGATTTACATAGCAATGTTGCACATTTAGTTTGCTGGAAATCTGGTCTTTATTTTTCTTTCATAATGAAGTATCATAATATCAGTTACACAGGAGAACCTAGAGTTTGGGAATGATGTTTCCTTTCTTGAGTCAAGACGCGTGGAAAGATCTGCGGGTGTGTTCATGTGCATCCTCCCATGCTAAGGATGAATGTTTTGCGTTGGTTGGCAGCATATCCTTGGGGTGTATGAATTCTCCAGAGACTGCGTGGTGGCTTGTGACAGCCTGGCAGAGAGGTGTAGGAGAGAAAACTTCAGCTCCCACTTTGCTGAAGAAGAAATTTTAAAGCTTCTTAAACAGAAGAAGCCTGAGAAAAAATTTTAAACCTACTTGGCTCACGTACAGTGGTGCAAACCTAATGAACATAAGAATTGTGTTTGGAGCAGTAAATATTACAGCCAGCAGCTCAGCAATGAGAGAAAAGGGTAAGTTTTTAAGTGGAAGCCGCTGTTACAGCTGATCTTTCATTTATCCATAGTATGTAACACATTAGTTAGGAATTTACAGTAAGAGACAATCACTAAAGAGACGACTCTGCCTGGAAGATGTTACTTGTATGTTGTCAGTCATTTCATTATTCATTTTTTATGTAGAAGTGCACAAGCTGGGCCATAGCAATCAACAGACATCGCTGGTGTGTAAAACTTGACACCCCATCTCAAGTTTTCAGTGGGCAAGTTCCCAGGGATGGTAGCGCAAGACTGTGCGCTCTATCGAGAATTGGACTGTGGTCCCCAACCTCCACATCAACAAACATCAAAAACACAATTCCTCTGTTTAGTGGCTGCCTCCTCATCAATCTTAGTTTTCCTTTATGTCTCGCTGCAATTTAGCTTTGAGTATTTCTGGTTTTGGCTGAGCACCAGCGATACCACTTCTCTCAAATACCAGTGAAACTAAGTGGGGAGCTTCAGTGCTTGAAGGTATTGTCACACAATATAGACCTGCTTCTGCAGATCTTCTATAGATCTGCTCTGGGGGTTGAAGTGGGATGTGGAATGCCATCTACTGTTACCCCCACATGTTTAGCTATAATTCTTCTATCATGACAGAAATGTATTTCTGCTTTGGGGTTTGGGTTTTTGTTTTGTTTGGTTATTTTTTTCTGGGTTGTTTTTTGTTGTGGGTTTTGTTTGTTTGTTTGTTTGTTTGTTTGTGGGGGGGGGGGGCGGGGGGGAGGAGGGGCAGGGAGCCTAGCAGGAATTCTTAGGTTTAAACTAGTTTTAAAAGACATGCTATTAAAACTGTAAATTTTTTCTTTGTGAAGATATGAGGTGAGCAGTATAGTCTCTAAATATGAAGAATGAAGGGCAATATAGCAAATCATCTCAGCATTGTGTTGATGGTCCTTTCTTCATGGTCAGAGAGCTCATTAACAAATTCTCATTAACAAATCTTGCAACAAGATTTCTTTTAGAAGGAGCTGGAGAGAAAAATAGAAACAAATATATATATCTTTTGTCAGTGCATTTGTAGACCTCTGTAAAAGTTCCAAGACCTCTGTAAAGCTTTATGCTTAAAACCTGTGTTCCAGGTTTCTCTTGAACCATAAAGCCAACTCAAGCATCTCTTCAGGTTAGAAGGGGCAATAGGAAACCAGCATAAATGGCCATAAAGAGAAGGGCATGTGGTATGTCATAAGAAATGCTGCTCTAGTATTTCTTATTAGCATGTTTCTCTTTCCTTTTCTTTGGTCTTATTGCACGCTCTTTGTGAATGCCTTTTGTTATCACGTCTAAAATACATGCTAAGTGCCTCATCTTCAGTGCTGGGGCACAAAATTGACAGTCTCTTCTGTGCCTGAATATGTGCGTCATACCAGGAAGACTGAACATCGCAGCTCTGAACTATCAGATACTCTTTGTGTTCTCACTGCAGTTTTCAGCTTTATATCATATCCTAAAGAAAAATCAACCATGTCTCTTCTGATCTGCATTCTCATAAAAACTTTTCTCTCTCTGATACAGAATTTATGTAAATGTCACTACTAATGGAAGCCTGAGAAATAAAGTTCATGACTGAAAACCAGCAGAGAGGGTTTTCCCCCTTCAGAAATTAATCTGGACAGAAAGGCAATCCTGACTGTCAACACAGTAGCACATGGCAAGTGCTGCACATGCAGCCAGCTGGCAAGCAGTGGTGCACACAGCTTTGGCAGGTTGATGAGGTTTGGGGAAGCTTGCTCATCACTGGTTTTAGGGGGTGTTTCTGCAAGAACAGAAAAATTTATTATTCAGTTCATTCTGTTCTTTGCAAAGGCCAAAGCTAATCTTTTTTTTAATGCTGTACCCAAGTAGGTAGGGTCTGTGAGTCCATTTCAAATGTCATGCCACTGGGCTAAAACCATAGCCTCGTGCAGTCATGTTCATCAAGTTAATAAGCACCTCTGTGTTTCAATACATCCTTAACTTTCTAGAGAAGGTTGAAAGAGGGGTGGCAGCTGGTTTATCTTTCCAGCACCCTGAAAGCCCATTGCCTTTGGCTTTGTGCTCCTGGCTAGTAACAAGTGCAGTACTTCCAGCAGATGTGGGGCACATCCCAGCAAGTGGAACCTGCAAGGAGAAGGGCTCAGTGCTCACATGGAAGAGGGTCACTGGTGCCCTGGCTAACACCAAGTGCCCCAGGCCAGCAAATAATATCCATTTATACCTGCTGAGTGTTGTTTGTCTGTGGAAAATAAGTATATCATGAGCCCTTAAGATGACCAGACTGAGTTCTGCCAGCAGTCACCTGTATTTGTAGAAGAGAGGGATGTTAGTGAACACTTAAATATATCTGAAATTCTTGAATGCCAAGGTCAAGAACAGGGGAAGACTTCAACAGTTGGTACAAAACCAAAGATGCTTCCAGAGGAGAGCAGGTCTTTGAACTGTAAAATGACAACAAATCGGCTCAAAACCAATTTCAAAAGTGTTTTATAAATTGTAATTTGTCTCCAGGAGTCTACTACATGGATGATCATCCAGGTAAGTTACCTCACTGTAAAAAAAAAATTAATTTCTTGTTTTTATAAGCTTGCAGCGATGCGCGTTTGTTTCCTTTTATCCTGCTGGTACTATGTTATGTTATGGTCATATTACTCTGACAAACTGCCACACTGTGTCATATATCCATTGCTGTTCAGGTAAATGTGTCAGTTCAAATTCCTGCACCAATTTGTGGGTCCTTAGAGAAACAAGATGTGTGGCAATAGTCTTCCAGTCATACTTAGATGCTGTTATTCCAGAGATAGTGCTCTTCTGTTTCAGAAAGTCTGGTTTATTTTGAAATCTCACATGCACCACCACCAGCATCCTCCTTCATGCTGTGCATTTTTGCTGTCTGTGAACACAGCCGGCTATATTTTGCAGGATGGAATAGTTCCTTATAGCCCCTACAGGCATTGATGACATAGATATCAGTGTTAACTATTGATCTGTTCCTGTTCAACAGTGCAAGTTTACCTAGATTCACTCCTGTCCTTACAGACTTTGCTGGCAATCTTTTAAAACATACTTCCTTAAGTTAAACTTTTCCAACTTTAAAATCCTACTCAAAAATCCAGGTTAAACATCTTCTGCTAGGACTCCTGAAGTACTAAGCATTAATGTGGCTTTTCTGTGTATGTTCTTGCAGATTATTTTGCAGAGCTGTAACCTAAAATCCTACCAAAACACAGGGAATTTGTCTGGCTGCTTAAAGGTGCTTCCACAGAGCTCTGCTTCTCTGCAAGTCTGGGGCTGCGTAAGAAAGCTGTCCAGAGGGACTTAGCAGGGGATATTTAATCAAGTAGTAATTCAGGAGAGGCCATCTCCACACAGACTGTTTTGCCTATCTGCAAGATGCTTGTTTTTCTAATAGTAGAACTGCATTTGTACTTTATTTTCTCCTGTTGGTTTTTTTTTTTTTTCCCAAGTAGGACTATTGAAGTACAAATGGTGGGCTTTCCCAAGCTGAAGTTGCTGCTTCAAGTTAATTTAACATCTTAGGTAGAACAAAAAAAGTGCTCTGCTCTTTAATATACCTTGGCTAGCTTTAGGAAGAAGTAATGAAACCTAGGCTTCATAACCAGTTTTCAGAATGAAGTTATCATCTGTATTGTGAAACAGTACATTCAGACCCAAACAGACTTTTTGGTAGGAAGGTGCAGATAAATTTGAAGAAGGAAATAAAGAGGGGGGCCAGTAGGGAAACTGGTAGCTGTTCATTATTAAACAGCTGCTGTGTCTCACCGCAGAGCAGGTGAGTTGATTTTTATGTGCAGGTGAATCACTGCTGGCTACCAAGAATGATGTGTGTGGCCAGGGGATTTAGTTGATTTTAATTAGATGGGTCTAAATGAATCTCAGAAGAGCTGACTTGCACGATGCAGATTTCTGAAAATATAACTTTCTAAATAATGGATAGTCTATAGTCTTATTAGCGATGAGTGAGTAATGGGTAAATACTGCAAGGGAACTGGGAAGCAATGGGACTGGGGCTGGGCGCCAACAAACAGTGTGAACAGAAGCTTTTAAGGTATTCGCGTAACTCTCCTTGCGTGACATTCTGTGCTTCAAACAGGCTTAAAATCCAGACACTGATGGAAAGTGTCACCTTCTCCTGGAAGCTGTGATTTTGCCCTGTATGCTGAAGGTGGCTGTGGTTTGCTTCCCAGGTGTGTTCTCCGGTGTGCACAGACATGCTGCCATGGTTTTCCAGTAAATGCATCACCCACACCACCAAAAAAATTTCACTTCTTTCACTCTGACTGCACACTGTATAAACTCCTTTTTCTCTCAGGCATGCTTTATTTTTCTTCTCACCTTCCTAGAAATCCACTGATTGCATTTAGTCAGTGGGGATTTTGAAATTCAGTTTGGGCCACTCACGCAAGAAGCATAGGAGCCATCCTGGGCTATGAACCCAGGCTGACGCCAAAGCCCCTTTAAGTCCCTCCTTACAACCTTTCTGTTCTTCTGCTAATCACAGTAAGAGGATTAGCTTGGGGAGCACAGGATGTTGAATACTACAGTCAAAGATGTTCATATCAGACTCTAGGCTATTTTCATTCATCCTTTTGCAAATGTGAAATGATTCCTGAAGCAATGGGTAAACTGAGATCCAAGGTAGTTTACTCATGCTTGGAATATATGTGTATATATAGCAAGAAAAGGAAATTTGGGCTAAAAAGTAGGAACTGGCCTTAAATCAGAGCTGATATTTAATGTTCCAGACTTGTTAAAAGCCAGAGCTTTTGCTCCCACTGTCCACTTGTATTTGGAAGGAGCTGTATCACGCAGATATTATTTGCTTTCTTTTATGAAAAATGAGCAACCATACAGTACTGCACTGCTTTTGTTAGTGTCTGAATTGTGCTTTCTGCAAAGGTGCACCCCTCCCATCAGTTCCTGGTGCAGGTGGGCTGCTTTTTGCAAGGGAGCTGAGGCTAAGCCACAGCTATTTCTGTTCATAATTTTTGGAGTTCCTAGGGTTGAGCTACAGTCTGACTATAGGGATTATTAAATACATCATCGCAAATATGGTATCATTAATTGCAAATACACTGCCTTTTGTTTGGGAGGCTGGAAGGCAGTGATTTTCCTGATACTTACTGTCTCCCATGGGCCATCAGCTCTTGGCTGCCTATGAGGCGAAGGGGAATACTGGCCTTGCCACATGCAGCACTCTAGTGCTCCTGAGTAAGTGAAACCAAAATTTATCTAACAGGCATCCTCCTGGGCAGGCTGGGACTGTAAGCATCCCAAACAAACATGTCTGTGCCTAGGCAGGCAATTGAACATCAAATATGGTAACCTAAATCTGTTTTTTTTCACTGTAGTATCTTTACCATATGTTATGTACATTTGATTCATTCACTGGAAAAACTTCATGGACTAATAGGTTGGTTTAAAATGTAATTAGGATAGAATGCCTGCAAAAGCAGAATCATTTGTTTTCCTTATCCATTGCAGCAAGGCTTTTCTGTTTTCTTGATTGTGCTGTAGATTTGCTAATGTAATCCAATGAGATACTGAATTAAGAGTCAAACGTAAGGATGCTGTATGTGTGGGAGACAAGTTGAATCTATTCCCATCTCAGCACACAAAAATCCAGTTATTTAGGTAAAATCTCATCATTGATTAACAAGTATAGGTGCTCTGCTGTGTTTTTTCTGCTTGTTTCATGTGAAGTGTTCCTACCCAGCCTGGGGGAGCTGTGCTGTGGGAACAGCCCTGAATAGGGGATGCAGGGTGATGCTGAGTGCTGTTCCTGCTGTGATAAACCTGCTTGTTTGGGGAAGCTATGCATTTATCTTTGACTTAGCTTGGTTTTTTGGTATTGACAATTATCTTTCTGCTAAAATATCTGTCTCTGCTTTTACCTTGCCCCCATTAAACTTGGGATTGTCTGCATGATTTGAAATACGTGCTTCAGTCCCTTTTCTGTGGATCTTATGAATCTTGACAAGAACAACATTGCAGAGATCATTAGTCTGCATCTTATCAGTTACCTTCCTGGCTTGTTCGGTCCAGACTCTGTCACAAAGAGCAGCTGCTAGTATTTTTATGCATTTGTTATTCTTATGTACTGAGCAGCATAAAAGTGCTGGTGCCTCTAGTAGTGCTATGATGCACCAGTAGTGGGATGAGGCTCTGAGTGTGTTTGCAGGTCTCCGGCTACTTTACCATATGATTGCCCTTTTACTACAGCTGTAGTACCTGAGTTTACCTTTTTGATGTCATCTCAGTCATGGTGAAGCTGAACACAAATTCTGAATTCTCTGTATGGTAAATGAAATAATGTATGCCAGTGTTGAAAATATGGAGAATCAATTTCTTTAATAAGGTTCTCCTCACCCCTCTTGTGTAGGTAGTTGGGAAGCCAGGGTTGGTGACTTTGATAAGAATAGGCAAGGAGAGAGGGAGTGATAAAACAGATTATTTAGCAGAGAATAATACTAGAGCCCTTTAATGAGCCTTTTTTGAAGTATCTAAGATGCAGGCTTTTAATATGGTGCAAAAATTATGCAAAAAGTTTTCTAATGTTACTTGGATTCTGTCCACATGTACTGTCAGTTTTTTCCATGCATAACTTACAGGAAGTCTGTAAGTCATAACTTATGCACTGTCAAATTTTTCTGTGCATAAGTTCCAGCAGGTCTATAAGTTGCAACTTGTTTTTTTGTTTGAGACAAATGAAAACCCTATCCCTATGCAATGGACTATGAAAATATGTACTCGGATCCCACTGACTGTGATATGGTGAGACTGTTCTTGAATGTTTGTTAGACTAACTTAAAATTCACTTTCACCTGAATATTATGCACAAGGGCAGCCTTTTCTCCCCAAGCTTTGCCAGAAGTGAGAAGAGCAAAGGTACCAGGGGAACAATTCGCTGTAGCTGTACTGATCTGTTTGAATTTGAGTTCAGCTTTGTTTTAGTTACAGCCTTGTGGGCTGACATTCAACTGCAGCTTTGTGCTCTCCATCTGGGCCCCAGATGGGCTTATGACTATTCTGATTTGTAGATTTTGTAAGAAAAATAATCTCATAATAGAAGAAACAATGTTTTTGAGGAGGCAAGAGGTGTTAACTGGTATGGTGTTAGGGAATTTGGTTGCCAAATTCAACCAGCCACATTCAGTCTTTTGCTCGCCCAGGAGTAGGAAAGGTTTTTCTTACCAGGTGTCAGAAGATAAGTCTCTAGAATTAGATGTTCACAGTGAAGTTCACTCTCTGGTACTCCCTGAGAGCTGCTGGCATGCTCCGTGCTAGCTCTGCCATCTTGCCTGTCCTGTAACTGTGAACGTCACTCAGTGCTGTTGAGATACCCTCTGGGTATCATAGGAGACTTTTACAGCCACTAGATGAGCCTTTTTATAGCCAAAGCCATGTTCTCATCCCTCAGTCTGGAAAGATATTGGTGCAGGAAACACACCTTTAAAAATAATTAGGAAGCACAGTTTGTTTTCTCCCATCTCTTTCAAGTCCTCTCCTTTGTATTTCTTTTTTATGCTACTTTACTGTCTTATCTTTTTCTTTCCAGTTTTACTGCAGTTACATCCCTGGTGATGGACTATCAATAAAAAAATCAGGTATTATTTTTGCTGCGCCTTAGCAGTGGACAAGGCTAGAGAAAGTGAGGGTGGATCTTTACAGCTGTTCACTTGGTTTAGCTGCTGCCTGAAGCTGTTGCGTGGAGGATTCAATTGCCTTCTGAATTAAATCTCTGCTGTCTTACTAGCGTATTATCTGACAGTTGGCCAGAGCAATATGAGCTGTTATTTTGAGATATTAATCATGTTCTGAAAAAGTATTACCTTATGGCGGTTGTGTAGCTAGCACATCTTTGCAATGCTGAAAGCCTTGCATGTGTAACAGTAGGGCTGCAGCCAGGCATCTCTGTACTAGGGGAGATTTACATCATGATTGACCTTTTTTGTTGGTTCTTTTTTAATTAGAAATACTTTTTAATTAGTTAGAACAAAATGTAATCCTTTTTGATTACAAATACGATAAAATATCAAGTAAGATTCTTTTATTTAAATGGGCAAATCCAATTCATTACAGAAACAAGCCTTAGTTCATAAAGCTAGAGATGTCATACTTTGTACAGCCACGCTGCCTTGCTTGCCTTGGCCTGGGTAAGATGAGGAGGAGTGCTCTCTGTGCTCAGGGACACCAGGGGCTGGTCCAGGTGAGCACCATGAAGTACCTACCCAGCATAAGACACTGTATAGCAGAGTACACGGGAGGGAGGATCCCTTGATGCCTCTCCAAAACACACAGGACTGGGCACTGTTGGAAATCTCAGGCTGGCATGCCTTATTTTTTAAGTTTATTCTGAAATAATACAATTTCTTAGTGGTAACTGACCACGTGATGCTGACGGCATGTGATGGTGCTGATGCCTTGCACAGACCATTTTGGGCATGCCTGCTTTTGGTGGAAATGCCTCTTAGGTCTTGGCTCCAGTCTCTCCTGCCTTCTTATGCTGCATGTACTGTTGCCCCAGGAGAAGTTTGTTTTTGAATGAACTCTTTTGCAGGAAAGAGAGGACACTATGTACACTGGGACTTTTTCTTTGCAATACCATTCTTTGAATAGTTTCTCTACTCCAAGGGTACAGAGTCTCTGCCAATACACAAGGGTTTAGTCTCAGACTAAAGAAGTATCAGCTGTAAGGTGCGCAGAAGATGAGTTTGTCTCTTTTTTTGTTGTTGTTTTTGTTTGTTTGTTTCTTTTAACCACACCATCTAAACTAGAGCATGAGCAGGAAAAGGCACCATCAAATAGTGACTGCCATATGAAGGCAAGTTAATGGTGTAGATGCTGCCAGCAAAGCTGTCTCCCACAGACCTCGCTCCAGAAACTGGAACAGGTTCAGCTCGTTCCAAATTTCCTCTTGTCCTTACACACATTGCTGCAAACCACTCTCTGCTTTTGAGCGCTCTCCTTCACTGTGAAATCTGTCTGGATGGGAGTGCTGACTGTATCCTGAGCATTTCTTTCAATGGAAATACAAAGGAAAGGCAAGTTCCTCATTTAGGAAATCAGGTGGGGAGAGGCACTGGTGGCATTCGCCTGCTTTTCCTCTCCCCCACTCTCAAAATACCCGTTACCAAAAGGTACAGGGAACAGGAGACCCTTCTTCCAAACATGTAACCAAATCCTACTTGTGTATTCAGCTGTGACAAGGTCAGCTAGCTCCCCTGTCTCAAACCCTGCATGTTTATTCTCTTTTTTCCCCTCTACCTGCCAATATATACCATATTCATCTGCCTTGCTAGGTGTTGCAAGGCATAATTCCTTCACATTTTTTGATTAAATCCATTTCAAAGTTCTACTTATTTGCATAAATACACTTTATTTCTATTTGCTGACTTAAGACACTCATCAGAAACATTACTCTCATCTGGAAATTAGATCTCATCCCCTGGAGTCTGCATCATCAAAAATAAGGTCTGTGTCTTCAGCGGCCCCATGGGCCAGCTGACAGGCAGCCCAGCTTTTTCAGCACGTCATGGTCATCGCTGAAACTGCTCAGCACTCTTTGTAGCAGAGTTGCCTGGAACGTTAGGAAATAAGTCTATAGAAAATGGACTATCCTCTACTCTGTAGCTATTGTCAAGCTTTGGAGAAGCCAGTCCTGGGCACATTTTCCTGCACATTTCCCCCTGTTTTGGGCCTGGTTTATGAGCGAGACCCCGAGCGGCTGTTTGGTTGCCAAGAATAAGTGTTACCAAGAAGTGTTACTCCAGAGTGCTCAGTCATACAGCACTGAGTGCCTGTTGCAAAAAATAGCTTTATGTAGATTGTGTGAGGTGCTGAGAGGAAGCTGAATTCCCTAAGGCTCTTGGCTGGGGGGGAGGCTTTTTTGTCCAACTATGTCATACGCATGCAGACATGCCAAAGCATGACAGTGTGCTGCTCCTGCATTTCAGAGGCCTGTAGATTGTTTTTCTCTGAGAACAAGATATCTGAAAGATATAGTGATTAATGGTAAAACAGGCTTTCCCTGCTCCCTGCAGGTCAAGCCTTCATGAGTAAGAAGGCTACTACCATAGGGCTGGAATTTCTTCCTGAGGCCTGTCACATCCAGAAACTCTATTTTTCTTTTCTCGCTCTGTGCGTTTTTTCTGGTAATGGAAACTGTCATCTGTAATTGAGACTATCACATTGAAATGTGAGAATAGTACAGAAGTATATGTAATTTAACTAATTTTGAAGCTGCTCATCACCCTTCCTAAAACATTTTTAGCAACCCTATGTAGTCCTTTCCAGCCAGCACTGCTTTGATATAAAAACAAGGCAAACCTCCATCTCTTAAACCACAAGGCAGAAGAAGGGTGGTGGAGACTGGGTTGCTTCCTTCAGCTTGGGCCATATCTGTTGTCCTTATTGGTAATGGAGGTTTGCCCTCTTGTAAGCATGCGAGACCAGTGCCGGCACAGGTGGCTGATACCCCACCTTCATGTGGCACAGTGGTCCCAGCACAAACTTTGTGATTTGTAAAATGCTGTGGCATAGCATGGGGTTTGCATTCAGTGAATTGGACACAGGATTTGGATAAGCGGTTTAATACATCTCTTGCTGTAGGTAACTGAATCTGATTTGGCTAACTTTGATGTTGGTAAAACGCCACGCATTTCCTACATCATGTACAAAAAGAACAGGAGCCAACAATTTTTCATGACTTATTACCACTCCAGTATTTATGAGCCAGCAGATTGGGGGGGGGCGGGGGGGGGGGGGGCGGTTTATAAGCCCTCACAGGGTGCAGATTTTACAAAGTACCATTTCCTTGGTCAAGGTGTCAGTATATTTTAGATTTCAAAGAAGCAGTCTTCTAACTCCAGTACTGCGCTGGCCTCATAAAAGTAATTTGTTACTAAGTCATCAGAAAGAGGTTGAAAGTAACTTACATTTATCTTGAAATACCCTGTAATTTTGTAAATGCAAAAGGCAGAAATCTTGGGGCAAACAGAAGGAACATAGCTTTGTCTTCAAGGCTCGATGTTGTTGAAAAAAATTTGCTCATTTTAGCTGTCACAAAATGAGATGCTTCTAAAATATTTTTTCAGCTTTTACTCTCCCATATGTTGAATGTGAAATAGCTCCTGTTATTAGCAATTATATTTTGTCATAAATATGTCTCTCAACACACTAAGACCTGTTTGCCAGATATACATGATAATGCTGTTTCAACAGCAAACTGATAAGATGCTCATTACTTTACGGTCACTAATTAAGTAATTACTTCACCTGGGATATATATTGCTTATTTTCTCTGACTTGATTTTTCAAATGGCTTGCATTTAAACCCAGGTCATGCCAGGTCACTTGAATTTACTTTTTTAAGCTGTGGTTGAGTCAAGAGGTTTACAAATATTGGCTCCTGTTTACATAACAAATTTCCCATCTTGTTCTGATTGAGCTGCAATTTAAGCAGAGCATCAGTCTGCTAAACAAATCAGGTATGTTTATCAAGCCTGGCATATTGTGAGTGAGCTTAGTTGATCAGTCTTCAGAATCCTTGACACAAAAAGCCCATTTAGATTAAAAAAAAAGGGTGGGGGTGGGGGTGTGTAGGAAATACAGTATTTTAGAAGTAAGGGAATTCATAACATTTTGGCTGAATGCTGAGAAAGTGCCAATATGTTTAGAGAAGTGCTGAAATTCCTTGGCCTCTTTAAAATACTGCATGCAGCTTTTCATTCCTACGTCATTCGAGATCCTCTAATCAAGAAAACATAAGCCTGATATTTGCACACACAGTCTAGGAAGGAGAAATATAAAGGTAGCCACAGGCCCTTGTGGAGAACTGAAAGCATAATGGTTTTTCTCACCTGTAGCATGCAGGAGGAGGGACATGGCTGATGGTGGACTTGGTTGCCTGTGGCTCCTGAGGCTGATCGGTAAGATACCCTGCTATAACTGGTTCTTGCATTCTACTGGGCGGCAAAATATTGACTAGAAAATGACTGTATAAGAAATCCCCAATTCCTTGTAAGTAGGCATCTGTTTTTCTGAGATACTTAAGTTGCATGATATTGGGCAGAAATCTTGCTTTTGAGCACACATCACTGCTTGCAAAGCAGAACACCCCAGTCCCCCAGGTTGTCCCTGGGTGCTGGGAGTGCCTGAGGCACACAGGGAGGAGTACAGTCCCACTCCCAGAAGCAAAGCTGTGGCCACACTGGGCTGGTCTGAGGCTCAGAGGTCCAAAGGGTCTTGGAGGGGTATGGTTTTATTATGACCCATTATTTGTGCAATGCAGTCATTTTGCAATATTGGCAAGGGCTGGCAGAGAAAGGGAAGTGCTGAGTGTCCAGCAGTGTGATTAACATTTTCAGAGCTGGGCTTGCCAGATGCCTGGATTTCAAACATTTGGTTTAAATTGGGTCTGGACCATTGGAAGTACAGGGAAGTCTATCCTGTGGCAATTGTAAAATGGTTTATGCACAAGCAGGGGACATTGCTGCACTGCCATGCTCAAAATGTCCCATCTGCTCCCTCTCCATACTAACAAGGGGCATCTCTGAAGTATATCTTTCTTACAGAGCTAGCAAGAGCCAGATACTCCCAGAAATGCTGGGTTTTCATACTTTGATACCTATGGAATAAATTAAAGGTAATGGGGCAGTCAGAAATCAGAGCCATATATGCTTTACTGAGATGGCCTTGTTGTAGGCCTACTTGCAAACGTCACCCTGTGCTGAAGAGTGGATGGTTGAGCCCTGACAGCCTGTCTTGTAGTGGACTCTGGAGCAACCAAAAGTGACTGAAATAGGATCCAAATAATGATAAGCGATAAAAAAAATTGTGTCAAATTATGCTAGTCTAAAATGTGACAATATTGCTTAACTCCATAGCAAAATGTGTTGCAAAGCAACCTATTGCTGATATTAAAAATACAGTGTTTAATACCAGAAGTTTCAATGAGTTTGTGCAGTCCCTGATGAAATGAGAACATTTCAATCCAAATAGTCCATTACAGCAGAATAGGATCTGTATTTTTTCTTTCATATCTATAGTCTTTTCTTTTGGCTACTTCTAAGCAGAGGAATGGGGGAATTTAACAGAATTGGTCAGAAGTTTGGGGGAGACCAAAATAAAACAAAAGTTTTCAGTCCCAAGCCCTACTCAAACCACACATCCTTAAAATAGTGAAAATACACTTTACAGTGTGGACCCCTGCCCTTAATTCTATTCAGTAAGGTGTCATCTCTTCAATCTTTGCAGCAAACTTGTTGCTGGGGTTAAACAGCCAGGTGCATCTGGCAGATAGGACAGTTTTGGGAAAAGGGCTATAGGGTTGGGTGAAACAGATACAGAAATAAGGGAACCTGGCATAACCTAGACAGGCACAGCAATGTACCTCTGGAACAAGTCTGAGTAAGACTCTGAAACCAAGCCTGCAGGTGCTGACTGGGAGCAGTTTTGGATCTTGGAGCTGGAAAAGTTTTTTCTGACATATGTTAGTTTGGGGAGAGAAAACCAAACTCTCAGCTCTAATTTTCTACTTCCTTAATCAACTTCTCAGAGAGATATGAGAACATGCAGATCACAGGTGAGGGGCCCGAAGATAAGTACTCAAGAGCTCTGCCAGTATTCTCATTTGTGTTATTGATTTCTTTATTGGTTGAGAGACTTGGTCAAATAGAATATGTGGGTATTGTGATAATTCATGATCGTAGTGTTTGAAATACATTGGGAAATGAGTAACATCTCACAAGACTGGCTAAATTTGGAGAGAAAAAAAAGTTCAAATATTTTCAAGAGCCTATAAAGTAGTTTAAATAATAGATGATTACCTGTTACTGTGATTTCCACCTTCCTGCCCTACCCCCTCCCCCTTCCTCCCTCCAGCCCCCAAGTACATTTTGGGCATGTATTCATTTTCTTAAAATGCAAGTATTCTAAAAGAAAAAATGATGGAAGAAATATTTAAAATTGGAAATCAACACAAGTGCCTTGCTGTAGACCAACAAGAAACAGAGGGTAAATTCTCCAACAATACAGTGAACTTCCTCCCATGTTACAGCAGCGATATCCCCAAGAAAGATGGTGATAGTGTAAACAAAGGATGCTGTGTACAAACCATCGAAGGGCTGTACATAGTCATGTTATGTGAATACATTTTATGCTGAGATAGGATTCTTCCCCTATAATTATTATTAATATTATAATTATATTATTATTATTATTAAAATATTTTCTTTCCTTATGTAGAGTAACTGTACTCAGCTTTTTTGATGTGAACAAGTGCAAAGCATCTGTCTTTGGCTTAGTAAACAGATACCCCAGTGGAAACCTTTACCTTTTTAACTTGTAATTTTTTGGGGGGCAGCCTTCCATGCCTGACAGCTGTCACTGCTGCACAACGGTGCTGTTCAGCACATCCCAGGTATGGCCAGAGGTGGTTGCCCTGACAATCCACTGCTGATGAATCAGACTTGTTGTCTAGGCAACTGCCTTCAGTTCTAGCTGGAAACAGATGAGTTAAGACCTAAGACGGGAGTCTTAAAACTGCGAGGCCTCCGAGGGTGGTCTCACCACACTTAAGACTCTTCTAAACCTTAACCTTTACAGGCATGTGCTCTGCAGATGTAGTCCAAAGACATAAGGGGGAATATGCATCCACAAGAAATGACAGCTGGTGTGCTGCACTGGTGAGCTGCTGCCTCCTCCACCCAGTGCAGGGCTGGGGTGGGGGATGTGACTCCACATCCCCACAGGAGGATGCAGAATGTGGAGTAGCAACCCCTGAGTGCCTTCTCATGCCCTGCAGATGTCTGGCATTTCACTAAATGATGCAAAATGTCAAACTCCTTCCCTACTGTTAAAATTTCTGTGCTGGGCAGAGCAACTTTTTATAAGGTCCAGTACAGACAGTGCTTGTTAAGTTAATGGAGGGACTACTGTTTACAAACAGCGGTGCTAGACTGATACTGGTGCTGCCAGACTGATGCTGGTGCCAATGTGTTTCTCAAAAAGAAAACAAAGAAAATGCTGTTTCTAGCTTTTCAATGTAAACGCAGGCAGCGCCCTACTTACGTGCAGTGCTTTATGGCAGATTCCAGACCCAGTCTTGGGGCTGTGCTGGTGTAAGGGAAGATGATGGAGGGCACAAATAGATTTCCTTGTTCTTTGATACACACATCTTCAAAAGTTTCAAATAGACTAGCTGCTTCTAACACAGTGGTGGTGGCAAAGTCGCCCGTTCAGAATTACATGCAATCAGCTTTGACATAAGCCTCACAGCACACATTTGAATGTGCAGCTGGGCAGCTGGCTAAGTACCATGAACCAGGAGTGCTGAAGCTGGAAAATTTACAGGGAGGGCATTTGTGTATATATTGATCTTTAACAATTCTGGTTGGCGTTAAGCACGTTAATTCAACGTGCTGAACTGACTAATCATTTCAGGAATTTGTGCAAGTGATGAAAAACATTACTTCCCTCTCCTGAACCTGTGGCTGTGGTGAGGGTGTCTTTTTCTAGACCTGTGCTTTACCTGTGACATTGCAGATGTGAGGACTGCAGATGGTCTGTACTGGGGAATTTAGGGGATGGTGGTGTAAAACAGGGGTGCTGGGGCAGAGAAGACAGATGAAGCCAGCAGGTAAGGAATGAAATACAAGAAATACAAGAGAGCCACAAAATCATATCCAGCATGCTCTGGTAAAGGTTTTAAAACAGCTTCCTCCCTGAGGGAGCTCTGTGCGTAGCCCATCTCCAGGGACTCAGCTGTTCACTTCTGCCCTTGCGAGTATGGCTGGAAGTAAAGGAAGTGCCATTTTTTAACAAGCTGAGCTGACTATTAGGTGGAACTTAGAAGCTTCCATTATGTTTTGTCCTAGTAAGTTAGAAGTACCTGTCTGTATTTATGAGAGCTGCCAAGTGTCTGTCTGCTACATTTGTGTTGAAAACTCTGTGTGGCCAGTCAGACACTGCAGTATGAGCATGAAAAGAGAGTAATAAAAATTTAGAAAAGGTTAGTCTTTGGGATTAGAATATAATCAAAACGGGTTTGGTTTTGTTTTCTAGTAGAGTGAAGACCATTCTTTCTATATTTTTTTCCTTGGAAGTGTGCAAAGTCTGCATATATGAGGGTTGCAGATGTTAATGTAACTATGAAAATTATCTGAACCTTCTTCCCTTACAATGTTGAATTTTACAGGCTGGTGTATATAGCGTAACATCTATCTACAGCTTATCACAGTAACAAATTACATGTGTCAATACAGACGGATGAAGCACATTTTGTATAAACACGTAGAAACAGTCACCTGAGACCTCTGAAGCAGAATAGCTTTTTGTTGCAGTGCTTCTACCAGAGACATCAACAATCTTGATAGTTGTAGTTCCCTGCTGAAATTGAAACGTTTCTTGGGAATAGTTAATTACCACCACTAATCCTGACAGAATGCCATCAAAACATCTTGTTTTGATTTATATAGAATAGAACCTGGGTTGAAAATAATCACTGGTGCTTGAATCTTTGGAGTTTTAAATTTAATGTTCTCAATTCTTCATCAAAATGAGTTCTTAGCAAAAAACTTGGACTTTCTGCCATGGAAAATTGTTCCAAATAAATTCCAACTCACAGTTTTCTTTCCTCTTCAGCTTATATTTTAACCGAATACATCCAAGGCATATAAAAGAAAACTTATCCTTGAAATGGTGATTATTGATGTTTGTAAAATCTCTATATGAATGAACTATTGGCTCTAGTTTTAAAGCCTAAAAATATATTGGCTATTTTAATTGATGCTGAGGATCAATATAATATGTTCATCACATTTTGGGGAAAAAAAACTTGATCCTTTTGTTGATCACATGTACTGAAATTTTTGGAGGCCCTGCCTAGGAATGTGCTGTGCCTGAGATGATGAGAAAGACTTTCATTCTGCTTACCAGATGCAGCAAATTCTAAGCCTACCAGTTTTCTCTAGGAAAAGGTGCTATGATGGACCTTCTTAAATGTGTTGGTGACTACCTTACCAGAAAAATGTAATCTGTTGTGGCAGAGGATCCCAGGAAAGCTGTAGCTCCCTGCTGTATTGCAAGAAGATTCATGGGATCTGAAAGCAAAACAAGTGGCGTCTCCTTTTTTTGTGCAGTGTCATACTTATTTCATAATAAAATGGGTGCAGAGGAGTGGTGCAAGTCATATTGGAAGAGAAGAGTAAGAATGGTAAAATCTAATAATGGACAGGAATGTGTGTGTGACGTGCTATAACACAGCTCAGGACCTACATCCACAGCCACGCTGTGTCTAGGTCTTTTCAGGCAAATACTGGCAGTAAGATGCACAGATGTGTCTGGGCAGCACTGGCTTGCAAATCCAGCTTCTAAAAGTTTGGTTGAAGTGAAATGCTGATGAATGCTGGTTCAGGTTCCCTTTGCTCTTTTAGAAATTTCCTTTCCTGTTGGACTTATGAAAAATACTCCCCTGGCTTGAGTAGCCATGTTCAGTGCCAAATTTCAGTAAAGACCTGGAAGTGTAATACAGGGATCTGTCTGTCAGAATCTCCAACGTTTAACAATAGAAGGTATTTCACATTTTGCAACAGTGCATGTGCTATACAGACATGAACAAATACTGGGTTTTTAAAAAGAGAAAGTGAAAAAGCAAATTGTTTGGTTCATTCAATTGAGCCAAAGTCCATAGAAGAATATTGTTCGTTCCCCTGGGGTGAGGATGAGGTGCTTTGTGATGATTTGCCTTAGGCTTCTGAACAAAAAATGCATAAACACCTGGATATTGCCCCTTTTTTCTTTTTTCTTTTTTCTTTTTTCTTTTTTCTTTTTTCTTTTTTCTTTTTTCTTTTTTCTTTTTTCTTTTTTCTTTTTTCTTTTTTCTTTTTTCTTTTTTCTTTTTTCTTTTTTTTTTTTTTCTTTTAAATCTACATGGGAAATAAGGATTATTTATGGTAGCATTTAGTTATAACTATAAACAAGATCTATTCAGCAGCTTTACATCCATTTGCCTTTTTTAGAGTTGCTTTATGCGATATCTTTGCATCTGTAAATATCTCAACCTGTTTCTGTGAACTATGAAGCTCATATAGCGCTTCAAGACTTCTCATAAGGGCAGCTAAAGAAACCAAGCCAATTTATTCAAAATATCACTGTGGCTTATACAGGAGATCTGCAAGCATGACAGGGCAGGTGTTTTATCAATGTGTTGCCTGATACTTGGCATGTAGGTGAATGCATCCAAACGCACTTTCCTGCTGGCACTGAATGGATGAGGGCACCTATTTTGGACCACTTTTACAAACACTCTGAAACTCCGCATGTTGTACTAAGGATTACTAGAGCTAGTTGTTGTAATCATAGAAGCTATTATTATTTACATTCATTAATTGATTTTTCCCAGTTTCACTTCGTTGCTTTACAGCTTTATTTACTTTCTACTTTTTTGTGTTGTTTTCCATAGATGTAATGAGCATTGTGGTTTTCTTGGTTAGTGTCCATTCAAATTATTCTAGCAGAAAACTTTGCATGTAAAGAAAAGTTTGGTGTAGAAGCATAATTTGTTGGATGTAGTAGGCTATCAACTAAATCAAGTTACAAGGTGAGATGTAAGGAATTTGCTGTACATGAAGTAGAAGGAGGAAATATTCTAAAATCCAGTCTATACTTCAGGGCAACTATCGTTTGTGTTTTCTGTTCATACATAATGCAAGACAGCATTTTAGTGACTAATGTAACACAGAGTGTAATCTGCATTCCCTGCAAAATCAAGATGTTAACACCTCTATTAATAGCGAGAAACTGTAGTGCCTATTTTGTTTGAGTACTAGAGGCGCCATATTGAAATATATATAAAAAAAAAAATCTATATTTTGAATCTCCTGATGTTTCAGAGTCTCTCATGGTGCTCCAACTTAAAGCAGAAAAATTAATTTATTTTTCTAATTGAAATAAAAAGCACTTGTCATTATACATTGAATGTGCTCCCAGAAAATTTTTAGCTGGAGCACTCACCGCTCTTTCTAGAAAACTTTGGTTTCATGAAGCTTCAAGAGGTAGTTGAAGGTGCCAGTAAGTAAACAATCAGGCAGCTTAGTGCTTGCAGGTTTATGGCAGACCTATCTGTAAAGCCCATTGAACTGAAACCCACACTTCTGGTGGGGTGGGAGGAGGAAAGAGAGGAAGGAAAAGCTTCTGTGTGGTCTAGAATTAGCACTTTTCTTGTCAGCTGCAATGTATCCATATGCTGGCATTTGGAAGGGGGTATAAGGGCGTACTTGTTTTATTTGGGATTCTGGGTAATTATTCTGAATATAGAAAAACCTGTCTGTGTCTGAGGTTGTTAAAAGCAACATTTTTTTCAAACTGGCTCAAGTGATTGAAGGGGGGATTTTCCCCCTCATTCTTTTCCCTTGGTATTTTAAGAAAGCATAATATTTGTATTTAAATACTTGCTCTCAAAGGATTTGGGGAATTAGCCAAGGTCTGTTTTCCTCTCTTATTTGGAAAAAAAAAAAAAAAAAAAAAAAAGAACCCTACTGATGATGAGCTTTTCTCTTTCCTCCCATTTTTAGTGTGTCCTTAAGCCTCAAACTATTTTCTAGCACAAGAACTAGGAGTCAGCAAATTAAGCTAGTGGGAGATGCAATCAAAACAAGCAAAAGGAAGTTGTTTTTCACACAGCAGGTGACAGACATGTAGCTGCTTGCCAAAGCAAGCTGTGGATGCAAAAGTTTTTTATATGGATTCAGTAGATTTGACTCAGGAAATGCCCTGAACTGAAAATGCTTGAAGGCTGGAAAAAGAAGTATCCTATTTTATTTTTTTTTTTTTAAAGCATGTACTTGTCTTACTCATTCTTTTCTCTGGTTGTCCACATAGTGCTTCTGCTACAGACACGATACTGAGCTAGGCAGCCCCTTGGTCTGAGCCTGCACAACTCTTCTGCTGTTCTCACTGGATTTCATACTTTGCACTGTTAGTGTTTCCACGGCTTTTATGGAAACAGAGGAACACCCCAGAGGTAGCTGCGTGTCAGCGTTTGCTAATGTAATCCCTTTGAGATGAAAGGAGCTCTGTAAGTAAATATAATGTTCTAACCTAGTACTTTTGATGAGGCAGTGAAATGATTTAGAGACCAATAAATGTGAATAACTGTGTTAGCCGTTTTCTTGCACCTATCCGCACTTCAAGCAAACAAGTGTTGTTCTCTATAGCTCATAAAAGTCCCACAGAAATAATAATTGTGAGTGATAAGACTCTTACCTGGAAATCTCTGTGTAGACAATAAAACCTACTCATTCTCCAGACATGAACAAAGAGCCATTGTTGGAGTTGGTGAAGAAAAACAAAGAGTATGGACAGAGAGGGATTCTGCGGTGCTAGGTAATACCTCTGCTTTCTAGCTCCTTGCAGGCTTTTAAGTGGCTCCATGTGCTCCTTCACTCCCAGCTGATTCTTCCAGTGCCAGCAAGCGATGATCACGAGGTGGAGGCAGAACTTGCTGTCCCAGACGAGGAAAGATGCCTTTCCTTCTCTGCCCCTTTGGCTTGCAGCCTGGCTTCAGACTAGGAAGGCACTCACTTTGTTGTTCAGGGCAATTCCAGAGGAATTGGATAGCCCTATATTTGGAGGGAAAGAAAGTACAGCACTGCTTATAGCTCAGCAGGGCCAAGTCTGCAAGATTATGCTCCCATCCCACCCAAATGGGTGTCAAAGAACCCTTTTTGCCTTAAATCTCTTTGATTATCTGGATGTGCCGTATATAGATAAAATGAGTTAATGATTACATGTATCTTGGCCTTGCTTTCCTGTCTCTTGCATATAAATAGGGATGAATGCAAGCAGATCAAAAAAAAGGAGTTGTCCCATCATCTTGAGGGTACCTTGTGGCCAAAAAGTACCCAGGCTCCCCTTTGACCACCATCTGCTCTTGACTCAAGTACTTAAGAGTTTCTGACTGTTAAAGAGCTAGTAAACTTTCCGCATAAATAGCTTTTCCATTAAGCAACATATCTGCTATGTTGCCCCTGCCAGTGGAAGCCACACAAAGCATAACAGAAAAAAATAAGGGAATGCATGATGGTGTGGGTGGGTAGGCAGGAGGGTTGCTTGTTTTTATCAGATGTATCTCTTAAAGGACTGGTTACGGAAGAGGAACAAATCCTGCTCTCTTCAAAGGAGCAGGTGGGATTTATGGCTTGTCACTGTTGCTTCCCTGACATGGAAGGATGCAGTCTAAGGAGATGCTGGGTTTTCCAGTGTTAATGACTAGCTAAAAGGCTGAATACTGTGCATTAAAATACAAAGCAGAAGAGAGGTATGTTTAAAACAGTGCACAGAAAGAGTATGAGTGCTGGAAAAGAAGCAGCTTGAAGAGGAAATAATACTTGGCAACTTTTCTGATGTATGGGGAACATCTCCCTTAGTTCATCACAGGAGAGTTGTAACAACAGGGGGAGGGGTGGGAACCAAGCTCCAAAACAGCAAAAAGGTGAATTGTCTTGCTCTGTGTTTAAATGCCAAGAGGAAATTAGTATGTTTCCCCATCTGTTCTGCTGGGATTGGAGTTCTTCAGAATGGTTCTTTTGCTTAGTGAGCGGGAAAATGCCAGGGAACATCTAATATTTGTATCTATATCAAACTGTTCCTAGCTTAGACTTAGATGCATTAGTTTTAACAGTGGTCTTATCTATGTTTTTGTTATTTAACACTTTAATTTTTGTAGGGCCAAGAAATCTCAGCTATGGGATCAGATTCTGTTGCCCTCTACACTGTAAGAACAGACACACAAAAAGATTTCTGTAACAGATCCATGCTCTGGAGAGAGGGACAGAAAATAAGAATTGCAAAATCATATGAGCAAAGACTATGTTTGCATGTTCTGATGGTTTTATGGTTATACAAGAAAAATATCTTCATTTACTTCTTTCATCAGGGTCATGGCACAGCCCTTTTATCAGAGACCAGCAGATTAATGAACTGCTGAATATTGGTCCATGGGCCTTTCATTTTTTGTCTCTGATACAAGGAGGCAGAGAGCTTGATCCAACAATGTGAATATGCTCTTTGGTGCTTGCTACAGCTGTTGAGGAGAGATTACTTCCTACAGGTGGGCAGTGGTGTGTCGTGTTGCTGCAGAATCTCCACTAGCAATTAGCTCGTATTCCTCTCTAAAGAACAATAAGAAATAAAAAGCTGTGGGGCCAGTAGGATTGCAGGTCAAGACATCCTGACTGCTTTAGTACATGAGGGCATTTTCCTACTTGCTGTTAGGCTGATTAAATGCAAAAGGCTAATTTTTGGAAGGCCACCTAGCCATGTAAATTTGTCTGATTTTTGCTTTTATGTTTCAACACTAATTTTTCTTTGGTAAGGGTTCATTTGCTGTTTTCAAACAGTACCTATACTTCAAATGCATCAGTGATTTCAGTAACTTACTTGAAAAATACCTTAGCATTTATCAAATTCATGATATATTAATGTTGCAATTTGGTGCATTCAGTTATGGCTGGGAAGAAATTGAATGCCTCCTATGTTATTAGTTGTAATAGCCTAGTCTTTCAGCATTAAAAAAAAAAAAAAAAGTAATTTCCAAACTGTCTTTACATGTTTCACCAGCCAGTCCTCTGTTATTGATTCTGTTCCTAGAGACTGGATCATTTTTTTCCTTAAGATTGGGGGAGGGGGATTTGTTATCTGAACTGCTTTTGAAATTAGAACTTTGGACAGACCTCATTACATCAGCAGAGAGGGCTGAGAGTTATTTTAAAGGATACAGCAAAAATTACACTTTTTCTAATTGAGTGATGTAGATATGTATGTTCTCACAGAAGTAATCTTCCACTGTCCTGATAGCATCCAATGAATCTTGATGTAAAATTTAGTCTCATTCTCAGCCACCTTAGACGAAGCTCTGATTCTTGTGTTTTAAATCCTGCCTAGGCCAGGCAATTGAGAGCACTGCACTCCATGAGCAGGCAGGGGAGACTGGGAAGGCTCTTCCATCTGATGGGGAACCAGTGAAGTATGTGGATCCTGACAAAAAGATGTAATATAATGCAATGTTTCCATAACTGCAAAGTGGGGAAGTACCCAGGACCAGTGTGTCCCAAGAACACTTGTGGACATAGACACAGCTGTGAGCAAAGAGGACTGGTTCCTCCCAAGACATCCCTGCTTCTTGTCTGACGGTAGTATGCCATTGCGTCTTGCAGCGTTCAGCTGAGATAACTACCCATATAAGCATGAGGATTTGTACACTTGCATCCTCCTATCAGCTCTGCAAGCTTAAAGAAACACTTAAACATGTTCAGGGTTAAAGCAATACTCTGCTGTGTTCTGTTAGTGACAGAGCAGTGTTATTTTTTACCCATGGATTCTTGGTTACTGTCTATTATCAGTGATATTTAAACTAATTTTCTCCATACAGCAACATGTGTGCTACTTCATTTGCATTAAACATTGCAGACAACCATGGCAATGATCTTTTTTAATTGAAAAGGAACTATTAGCAAGTGAAGTTCAATAAACCTAAGCTGGCAAAAACATCTGCTCTGATTTGATAGTAATGAGAATTTTTCAAATTCAACAGTAAAGTTATCCCAGTGGGGTTTTTTTTCTTTTTTTCCCTTTGGTTATAAACTACATGCACTTAGGCATTTGCCAGTAGAGGGAAGCATGAGGAGCTGAAGCGTATCTGTTCATGTTCAAACTAGAGCATCAAAACAGAGACAACAATTTTTGAAATATAGCTGGTGCCACCAGGCAGGTGATTGAAATAGGCTTCAATGTCGTAGCAAGTAAAGATGTAGGCCTAGCTCACCACAGCAATCAAGTGTGCTTCTGACCTGGTAGAACTTAAAGTATGTGAGTTAAGGTATTCCTAAATTAAGATCAAAAGACATAAAATGCCCAAATGTTACTGATCTTGATTAAGCAAGCAATTAGATTTCCAGTATGTTGCAGCCCTTATTTCAACATTTTCTCGACAAACAGCAATATATAGCAGCTGAGTATCTGTCTCTTCCTATCGTTCTGCAGTAACACAGATGTTTATTGCAGAGCTATTCTGCAACCAAATGCTTTTGGGGCTGACAATGATTAACATGCTCCTTAAATTAACCACAGCTGAACCGGTCAAGGCCAATATTATTTCTTGGGAAGCAGCTGACTGATTGAGTCTTTCTTTACATGAAGAGGAAGAAGATAATACAAAACTGCTCTGCAAGTAACTGTTCATTTGAGCTTGAATTTTGGGATATAACTTCTGTTCTGGTTATGGCTTGAACAGATGCTTTGTATCACTGATAGGATAGGCATGGGTACTTAACAAGTAAAATTTCTGTAGGTGAGGAATGTTTGTGAGAAATTATGGACAGGAAACATTTACAAGAAAATGAAGCTAGGTGACCCTTTTATCCTGTGTCTTGTGAGCGTGTCACGAGAGGGGAATTGGCTGTAGAGATGAATTGCTTGTATAACAAAAGCTTAGAGTTTTAGAACAGCTGGACTGTTTGGCTGTATCCTACTTCAGAAATTGTGTGCAGTCTCTTAGGAACACAAACTCAAGAAATATTGTTCTATATCATACCGTTTAAAAAATTTTAGAAGCAGAATGTGTTGGAGTAAACAGATGATTTTATCAGAAAAGGTATTGCTGTACTTAGATGTTCTAGGTTTTCATTGAGTTATTGCTTATGACTCTTAGGGATTTATTTATCTAAAGAAGCTCTCCCTCCTGTATCCTGATTTAATTGCATGATAGAAACTCAGTGAAGAGAAGCTGTTTGCTTTACTGTGAAATAAACTTTCTCAGTTCAGGTCTATATTTTTATCAAAGACTGAGGTTGGTAAACAAATACAGGCAAGCTTCCAAGCATTTTCTATTTCTGATTATCTAACAGGTGTTAATTAACTGAGGTGCAAAAGCACTGCTAAGAGGGAGGTATTCAGGCCATGAAGATATGCCCTTATAACATGGGGTGTTGGCACAGATGTAAAAGATCTGTGTTTGGAGAGCTTATATTGGAGATTTGGTCATCTATGCTGTGTGTGTTTCAGTACTTCCTATTTGTTGAAGCTGTAAAAAGTATAAAAAAAATACTTTAGCTGTTGGTTATTGCAAGTTGATGCTTACAAATCAGCAGTGCTGTGAGCCCACGTGGCAAAAATAATGTTTATAGTGAGGTCTGCAAGAGCTGAATTTGTGCTTAATGGCTCTGGCAACTTGATGGGAAATGTGGGTGAAATTACAGAAGTGCGGTAATGCTGTGTGCAGATGCTTTAGTGTGGAGATCTGGTGTTAGAAGCCAGCATAACAAACAGTACTTTCTTGTTTAATATTGACTAGAAGCACTAGAAAAACAGCCCTTGCCAGGTTGGTGGAAGGATGTGAATACATCCTATAGCATGGTGCTTTGCATCCCTGAGGCAGGAGAGAATTTTCAGGAAAAGCTGGCATGTCTTGATCGCTTGAAAAATCTACTTTCTTAAACTTTGTCATTTAGAAAACTCAAATTATGAATATATGCAACACTTCAATGTAGTTTTATAGTTGCTTATCAGAGAAATGCCTGTCTTTTAAGACATTCTCACTTTCTAGCTGTGGAGACTATTAAGTGGCACCCTACAGAGTCTGGAAGTTTGCTTGGAGGCTGTCACTGGCTCTTGCAGGTTTCAACCTTCTGTTACCTGCCCAACAGTGTGACTGCAGGAGGATCAATAAGAATTCATCCCCATTGCACCGGTGGCACAGAAAGAAAGACTTGAGGTGGCTGCAGCCTTGTGCAGGTTGCTAGTTGAATAAAGAGAATAGATGCAGGACAGGAAGATGCAGAATACATAGCCAAATGATGAGAAAATGAGAATGGGTATTTAGTATCTGCTTGAGTTTTTCTGGCTTTAGAATTACGGTGGCCTACATAGATGGGTGTAGCAGGAACAGGAGTAAAGAGAAAAGGAAGAGGATGATAAACAGCTGAAGACAGTCAAGAAGGCTGACCTGAGGGAGATGGAAATAGATTTGGAGAGGCTGGAACAAACGTAGGGAGGTTCAGTCGAAATACTTTTACATGTATTCTCTGATGTCATTCTGGTTATGTTTGTTTCTGCAGAAACTGAGTTTGCTTTACTCCCTGTCTGGTCAATGGTATCTCATGCTCATATGCACCCCGGGCACAGAGCCTGTCCTGCCTCTTCCCCAGTTAGCAGCATTTGTTTAACTGCCTGTTGGATTGACACCACAGGTTACACTTGCTGGCTGCAAAAAATCCAGGTAGCTATTCCTTTGGATGTCTTCTTAAAAATAGACACTTATAAACATGGTAATTTTTGCTAAAGTTTTCTGCTTTCCTCTCTTAATAATCCAAAGTCACTAATTATTTCCTCAGCTATCAGAGCCAAATTTTGGCATTAGAGGTTGACTGGAGCTTAGCCCGGTATTACTAGTTCAAGAAAGAAGTTATTCTTTTTATCTTTGCCATTCCATTTGTGATAGAAACATAAAATATATTGTCAGGCTTTTTCAGATTGTATAATCTTTGGGTCTGATGAATCAAAAATACACTTTTTAAAATATTGTACCTGTCTCAATGGATTTGAAATTATACTGAGGTCAGATCTCGGTACTTAGTGAAACCTGAATTTTATATTCTGTAAACATCAGTGGTGTTTTTCTTTAAATAGAGCTGCAACTTAAATGTACTTAGAGTAATTTGCCTTCTGGTCCTTTTATGCCAAATAGGGTAATTGAAATTTTCCTTCCTTCTTTAGTCTGAAAGTATTTTCATTAAAAAAATGTCTGCTCTGTTGAGATTTCTTTTTATCACAAACATATTCAGAGGTACTGATTTGATCAGGTTAAGCATCACCAATTACAATGTTAATCTTACAATCTAGTGTTCTTAATAAACGTAAGTAGTGTTATCTGTGTTGCTGTTTAAGAGACCCAATTTCCTCCCTGTGAGAGGAGATTTTTTTTCCAAATTCAGATGTAGTTGGAGTGAGAATGTGAGCATGGAGTTTTGTGAGGCAATACGAGGGTTTTTTGGTACATAGCATCCTTGTCCCTGACTGACTTCCCTTTTCTTTTGGGTCTAGTTGCTTTACACTTTGTGTAACTAAATGCCACTTAGGTTCTGACCTGTTTCTCAGGGTCTTCACAATGGTCTAAGTCATTGCAGAAAGTAAGAAACCATGCAAATAAAATCTTACGGTCACAGTAATTTTCTGCATCAAGTTTCTGTGTGAACTACTCGGTCAACAGGAAAGAGAATGCTCTACCAAACACCTGGGAAGTCACTTTATCCACAATACATGTGCCCATGCACAAAGGAAGCCAAGCATACATGCAGGAGGAAAACAAACTTTATCCCTGGTGGAAACAACAGGTGAAATGTTTTTGTAAGCAAATGGGACTTAGGGTGCCATGTACTTTTTAACTACCTCTGAAGGACCTTGGGAGCTTTAATGCCTGGAAAGAAACTGAAAGGTGTGATACATAAAATGTTAATGATAAAAGGGGAGCAGGTGTTTTTTCTCTCTTGGTAATTCATAATTAATGTTTTCAAGGCTGGGGAAGGTACGGGGTTTGGTTGTGGGGTTTGGTTTTTTTTCCCTCTCTCTCTATAACTTGGGGAATTTTAGAGCATGGTAAACAATGGGTTTTCCATTCCAGTGAACAAGCTGTTCTGGGCTCTGAAGCTGTAGCTATTAGCCCATTAGACTGAATCCTGCTGGAGTGATGGATGCTGCAGCCACCATTCAGTGTCAGCAGTCTGGTGTGTCTCCATGCTTAATTAGTCAGTGAAATCGGCTTGAAAGGCAGCAGTTGTCTTGACAGAAGCACTGAGAGAGGTTAGTTGTCATGTGTTGGGGTTTTTATGCAGTAAATGTTTGGCTCCCAGGGGATGACAGTTGGCTGGAGCCTGAAGCAAAGGAGGTGGAAGAAGGAGTGAGCATTTAGCCAAGAGGTGTGAGAAATGCCTCACAATAAAGAGCAATCAGGATTTGGTTCTGTTGGCAGAAGCCTACTAACCATAGGGCAGTGTTTCAAAAGCATATAGAAGTGGGGCAAATTGAACTCTGGCCTTGCTTTCTGGGCAGCTGAGTGCCTGCCTTTCCGCAGCATACAAAGCAGCTGTGAGATAGGACTGTAATTACATAAGATGATGACAATTCTAAATACTCTTGGTACAGCTCCTGGGCCAGACACCAACTGGTGCTGGTGATTGGGCTACATGAGGAATGGATTCAAATGACACATCATTTAAAGTAGGCTGTATCCCATGCCTGCCTACTCCTTGGCTGTTTTCCAGGAAAGACTGGTCTGTCACAGTCTCTTTAAGCAGAGTATCAGCTCTGATGACAAGAAGCTATGGTAACAGTTTGCTTTCATTGCAGATAAGACAGACTGTGTTCTGGGCTGCATTAGAAGGAATATACCCAAGCAAGCCAGGAGAGTTGTTTATTCCCACCTACTCAGCACTGGTGAGACAGCACCCTGAGTGCTGGATCTAATTCTAAAGGAGGTGGGTGATTCCTCATTCCAGCTGCCTCTGGCTGTGACTGCAGATTCTTTGCTTTTACTTGCTTTGCAGCGTGTATTGTCTGCACCAGGCTGGAGAAGCATGACTTGGTTCTGCAGGGTATGTAAAGGGCTCCATTTCCTGGATAGCTGTTGTTTTTTGACCTTCATTCCTTACCTGTCCCCATGTCAAGTGTGCCATAGAGACTTCCACATAGCTCCCCAGAGCTCAAGCTCAGAGGTTGCAAGCTGTTGCACCTTTGTTCTGTTTAAAAAGAAAAAAAAAAAAGACTCCAAGTCCTGTCCCTGTGTGGAGTGCTTGCTTTTAGATACTATGTAGCAGAAGACACATCTGCAGTATAAGCACAGCACCAGATACAACAAACACTAATTAAAGTGACTTTTCCCACTCATGTCTTTAAATTACACTGCCAGGAAACTGACCCTTAATTGTTGTTACACTTCCTCCACAGCATCCCTCAAATAAAGGGCTTTCTTCTGCCTACATTTGTTAAAAATGGTTCTTTTGCAGATTGGCAGACATTAAATTAGAAACAGGGTTTGTTCATGTTCTAATAGAAAGGCACCTATTACTAATAAAGTCCATAAGGTGCCTGGAGTTAATAAGCCCACCAGACAGGGACAAACAGTTAGGAAGCAGCAAATGGGAGAGAAGCCAGTCACAGTTTGCTAAATGAGACTTAAGAGATGCCTACAAGAAGTGGGAGCAGCACTGGGTGATGCAAGGAGACGAGCATTAGAATGTATTCTACGCAGGAGAAATGCTTGTGACTTTTGTCTGAACATAGCGCTTTTTCTGACATTGTCCTAGATGTGTGTTCTGCTGAATATGAAAGCGCTTTATCTGATGGGGGGGTGGGGGGTGGTTTGTTGCTGTATTTTGGGTTTTGTTGTCTTGGTTGTTTTGGTTTTTTATTATTCTTATTTTCCCCATGTTTTGGGGTGGTGTTTGGCTGGTTAGTTTTGGGGAGTTTGGGGTTTCTTTTTGGTTGTTTGTTTTTTCGTTTGGTTGGTTGTTGTTTTCTGTTTGTTTGGGTTTTTTAGCTTAATGACATCTAAAGGTGTTTAAACTGGGTTTAGTCTTCAAGTCTGAACTGGTAGCAGTACAAATCAAATCAAGAGTATAAAGCTAAGGAACCAGAAAACTCAGAAGTTATTCTTATTTTGGTAAAGTTGAGGTTGAACTGCAGTGATTCAGGTGATATAATTACCTTCAGTACCGTGACCAGATCCATGGAACATCTAAGTAGTAGTACCGAGTGCCCATAGACTGACTGCTCAGCACTGGGATGATTTCCTTCTCACAAAGTCTTTTGTCTCTTATTTTCAGTCCACTTGTGCTGGTGAGGTGTGGAGTATCCTGTGCTTATTGACCTCACCAGGAGTTTTGGATGTTTAGAAGCTGTTGGACTGGTCTCCAGCTGTAATACAGTATATTCATACACAAGAGCATGACTACTTTGTACAGTAGTTTTGGAGCAGTCAGTATTTACACTGCAGTTAGGCCTGCAAAGCTTTGGAGACAGAAATGTATATGCTTAAGCCTAAGTCTGTCTTCATCCAAGCAAGAAAAGTAGTTGCCTTCAGCTTCTTGTGTAGCTATGAGAGATGTATAGCTCAAGGGCCAATCCAGACCACCTAAGAACTAGCCCCAAACTTGGATCCCCTGAGACACAAAAATATAGGTGACACAAATCCAGGTTGTAGCTAATAATCCTGAAGCAGCCCTTGATACTTGCCTCATCTAATTTTCTGATTCAGCCTGCTGTGTTTATTGACCTACCTTTTGTATCTTCCTCCTGCTATTATAAAAGTATCAACTGTGGGAAGTAGGTATTACTGCTCTGCCTCTGTTTTGCCCATAGCCCAATACAATGGCAACATCAGCTGTGTGAAGCGGGCCTGTCTGCTGTTGAGTGGCTGTGAAGGGACAAGTGGGTTATAACTGAACTGATGAAGCTTCTGTCTTTTGAATTCTTTATCTTGCTCCTGCCAAGTATTTTATCAGGTCCTTAAACAAGCTGAGTATTCCTGACTTGGTGCTAGTTCCAAATGTCCTTTTTTTGCTACATTGCGAGTATACTTCAGCTGCTTGCTTTCTTCAAACAGTTCACAGTCACGTTATTAAGAGCAGCATGCTGAAACCTTAAGCAAAAACCTCTTTAGCTAAGGTAAGCTCCTAAATCTCTTCAGGACTTGAAGGCATTTTTACTAATTTGTACCAGAAACATTCAAGTGAAGGCAGAGACCCTAACCCCTTATACCAGAAAGCATCTGAATACACCATATATATGAAAGCACCTGAAAACCTGGATAATATAGCATATTGTTTTAAAACAAAGCAGATGGCTTGTGGCAATGCTAGACTTGAGCTAAGAAAAGTTGTGAAACTGTCACAGGCCACAAAATATGATCAGGCAATAGACTACCTTGAACGTGTGCCTCGTAAGGGCAACTGGAAATGACAGCTATAAAGCTGTACTGCTCGGTGGCAGCTTGAGTATATTTTGATTGCTTCTAATGCAAAAGATGTCCTTCTCATGGTTATAAAGGTTAACACGGGCAGTTCACAGTGAATCAACAAGATGACTGCTGACAGAGGAACAGTAAAAATATTCAGAGGAGCAGAGGGACAATTTCTTTAGAGGTTATTTAATAGGGTAAGCCTTTGTATAGGGAACAGGAACAGCTTGCAGACAGACACTGGGTTTACAAACAGACTTTGGGAAACTCCAAAATTGTAAGTTTCCAGCACTTAACTTCTAGCTGAATCAGCTCCTGGAGGAAACTAGTCCATATCTCATGTGCCCAAAACTAGCTGTGTAATGTTCGTTGCTTGCCACATGAGCTGCCTGAAAGTAAGCTTTGAACTAAAATTAGCTCTTTTATATCTCTTGCACAAATTTGACCCATAATTTTATGGTTTTTACATGCCTGTTACAGACCACAGCCTGTCAGTGTTGTCACCCTTTGTCAGTACTAACTTTTAAAGCACAGATAAAAAAAACTCACTGTAAAGAACTCGTCTTTCCTGCAAAACTCTTCAGGCTTCACTTGCCTGTGGCTTGGAGAGGCCCACAGGAACAGTTATTTCCTCCCCCAGATCTAATAATATTCTTTTTTTCTCGGTACCCAATGTTTTCTGCAATGCTGGGTGTAACAGAAATGCTAAAAGACCGCTTTCCTATAGAGCCAGAAAAAAAGTGCTGCTTTGCTCACTAGTAATGTAGCCAAAAGTCATTGAGGGCTTCATGGTGTTGCAAAGGGCTAAAGATGATAGAAAAATCTGTTCAAAAGCTGTAGACACATCATGTTATATATTAGAGCATTCATGAATTTGTTTCCTTTTGCTATTATTTAATGAAAATTCAGAAATGGGACAGTATGTTTGACAGGTGTGTTTCTGTGTGTGCTGTGCTCCTAAAGCATGGTAAAAGGCAAAAAATTTCCAACTTTGACCTCTAGCTTTGGCAGAGAGCATTGAAAGAGGAGTGTGTTTTGGTGGGCTTGAAGCCTAATGCTAAACGGAATCACAGAATCCAAGAAAAGTCTTGGACAGCATAATGGAGGGAGGAAAAGGAGATTTTGGTAAAAGTGTACATTTTGTTCATGTACGCCTTTCAGGGAGGGGGGACAGAAGCCACCAAATATCTTTGATGCACTGTTTGAAAGCAAATCTGAAATAATCATTGGTAATAGTTTGTGGTTTGAAATGGTCATTTAGTATTCAGAAATATATTAAGTTTTGGGATTTTTTTTTGTTTGGGGCTTTTTGTTTAGTTTTTTAATTTGAACAGAATGTTTATTTTGAGCTTTTACACTAGATACTTTTCCTTATTTAGAAATACATCTGACTTGGTTTTTAGTTTTGTCTGTGAATCATTTTCAGTATGATAAGCGAAGGCCTATGGATGAAATTGCAAAAAAAATAGATTGGCTTTTGGACTTCAGGGTATGAGGAGAAAACAAACATTTCAGAAAGTTCTCAAAACTAGAAATAATATGACTTTCTAGTTGAAATTCACTTTTATGTAAGGTGCAAGTCTTGATAATGGCAGTTAAGAACCTTTATCAGAAGGGTATGCAGAAACTGGGGGGGGGGCAGCTACCACCTTAATGTGCTCAAAGATAAATTCCACTTTTGTTGCCCTCAAGAATGAAGGACGGTGCTTCAGTAACACCAGCTGGCAGCCCAGCCTCTAAAAAGGGAGAAATAGCGCCATCTTGAGGTGACTGCTCTGTATGGTGACTAAGATAAGGCAGTGAGAGAAGTATTCCGCTACGACTAATTAAAAATAAAGTATCTTAAGTTCTGCTTGAAAGGCTCTAATGGAGCGCAAAAATAAAGTTATCGCAATACAGGAAATTTGATTTTTCTTTATCTGTACCCTTCTAAAGAAAAGAACACTGATGAATAGCATTTGTCAGGCTGTCAGAATCCTATTAAAATAGTAAGTGCTCTGCTGTTAAATAAAAGGAAAAAAGTCCAAGTGATACTTTAAACATATTCCTTAATTTTAAGACAGCCTAACTATTACTTTTGCCTTCATATAAATATTCTGCTTTCATTTTTACAGGTATAACACCACAGCTGATGCAGATTCTTAGTAATTATTAACATGTCATTTTGTGTGTTTTGACTGTACAAGTTGATTCGCTTTTAAGAATTGTAACTGTGTGTGAATTCTGCTATGCCAAAAGCCAGACTTAAAACAACTTGTTACAATTCTACTTTTTATCACCCTGACACTCATCTATTATATACATATGGATAGTTTGCTGAAAGCCTAAGCTGAGGGGACAGAGGAATCTAATCTGAAATATATGCCTATTCTTAGGTTATTGAATTAAATGATCCAAGGCCTAGGTGGACAAATTGAAAAACATTTTAGCCCTTAAAATGCTTAAATTTCAGCACAATATATGCGAGGTTGAAGTCCGACAGAATTTCACAATACTTCAAAGGCAAGCTTTTAGTGCTTGCTTCCAGATTACACTGAAGAATCATCTGGCAGCAATTTTATAACTCCTTCTTACATTCTTGACCTGGTCACTGGCTTTCTGATTAACTTTGAACTTTTGCTAAGTGCCTGTGTTCTAGCTTCTTTGCTTGTGAAAGAGATGGCTACCTGAAATGCGTAAGTGAGATGAGATCCACAGTTAATGCTGAGTACTCTCACAAAATGGCTTTGCTGTATAGATACTAATAGCAGTAATTAGCAGGACATTCAGAACAGCTGGGGAAGGGCAGGGTGTATTAGTATTGCTCTGTGCTGGTCCTCTGGGAGACTTCATTGCAGGACTGTCTGAATGTTGAGCAAGTGCCAACTGCACACCTCTCAAAACCACCCCTGCTGTGCTAGTGAGTGCTGCTTATTAGGTACATCATGGTATCATCTTACTTTTACAGGAATTCTGTATTTCTGCAGTTACGGTTGGGTGCATACTTTGTCCTATGTTTAGTTTTCTTTTTTATGGGCTAAACTACAAAAGCAGTATCTTGGCTTTGAGACAGTCTATGGGAAAAAATGATGGAAATACAGAAACTGTAGTGGAGTTTACCATGGAACAGCTTTTCTCCTTTCCTCTGCTTTGCATCCCTCAGGCTTGTACATGTTAACTACAGTGATTTTACATATTTTTAATGGGGAATGGATTTCTTCAATATTCCATTTAATACCTCAATCTGTGGTGGTGGGGTTTTTTTGTTGTTTATGTTGTTGGGTTTTTTTAATAGGGCAAAGATAGTGCTCAAAATAGAAGCTTCAGGAGTCCTGATTTCTAACGGTTCAGGGTTGTTTCAGGTCAGGGTAGAGGTCTGACCAGTCCACTAATCTTTCTGACAGCAGCTAGTAGAAGATGTAAAGGGAACAGTGTGAGAAGCAGCCAAGAATATTTCACCACCCATTTTTCCACTTAGATTATCAAGTCTTAATACTAAAAAGCAATGCAGACATATTCATGTATTCATCTATACTCACATACTCAGGGCTTTGTTGCTGGATTAAAGAAATTACTCAGCCATGCCAAGAATCAACCCCCTGGCATGTAATTCAAAGTAAAACAGTTTTTACTGGATGGAGGCATTAGCACAAAAAGCTACTATCAGCCGTGCTAGCGAAGGGTAGGTAATATGCATCCTCATTATTGGAACCATTACAAGCCAAGGAGATGAGGTGGTAACCCTTTAAAATGGGATCAAGCCTAACAGGAGAAAGAAGTGAACCATTTATCTGATACCTTTCCTCTGCCATTGTTGGCCGTGTGCTAGCCCTGGCCCCTGGAACATACTGAATGGCAGATGACTGTAAATGTGACTATCCATCTCCCAAAAGAGCAGTGCTGGCTGGGCTGTGGCACTGAGTCCTTCTGGGGACCACTGGAAATCGCCCATGTCTTCTGGTTTACAGGCAGCTAAAAACCACACAGCCGTTTGCTCACTTCCTCCGCAGTGTGATCAGGGAGAGAATCGGAAACAAAGTAAAGCTTCTGGGTTGAGATGAAGATAGTTTAACAAGACAGAAACCGAAGGGAAAATAATAATAATAATAATAATGATAAAGGAATATACAAAACGAGGCACAATGCAATTCCTACCACCCGCTGACCAATGCCCAGGCAGTCCCCAAGCAGTGGGCTGCCACCCTCTGGCCAAGTCCCCCCAGTTTTATTGTTCAGCATAATGTCAACTGGTATGGAATATCCCTTTGGCCAGCTGGGGTCAGCTGTCCTGGCTGTGTCCCATCCCAGCTTCTTGTGCCCCCTCGCCTGCTCACTGGTGGGGTGGGGTGAGAAGCTGAAAAGTCCCTGACTTGGTGTAAACACTGCTCAGCAACAATGCAAACATCAGTGTGCTACCAATGTTATTCTCATCTTAAATCCAAAACACAGCACTGTACCGGCTACTGGGAAGAAAATTAACTCTGTCCCAGTCAAAACCAGGACACCATGTTCCATGGTGGAGATCTCATTATTTCAAAGTAGATGCTGTGAGTGCCTGGAAACAGAATGGAACTGCTTCTGAGTGACAACTATGTCTTTTGAGCTGTCACCCCAGATATAACGAAGTCTCTGTGACTATTTGTCTTAGGAGATACACAGGTAACGTTAGAGCCACACCTGTCCAGACGGGACTCTGTTTCCCCTTCTAGTCCCCCCTTTTGCTCCTAGAAATCAGTGTGAAGCAGAACTGGCTTGTGGGAATGAAATAACAGAAATCTCTTGTCATTTGTAAGAATATAAACTAAATGGATCTAGCCCTTTAGTTACTCCCTTGTTCTTGCTTTCTTTCCTGTCAGGGGAAATTGTGAGCCCATAACTGTTCTTGGACTGTGCCCTCTGGATGGCGAATATTGTGATTTAGTGCTAAACTGCAGTATTGGCAGGTTTGAGAATTTACACATCAACAGTAAGGATTTTTCAAAAAACTGAGTTAGGAATTAGTTTAGATACTTTATTTTGTTCCAAGACTTTTGAACATTTCAGAGGTCGTGGGTTTTAAGCTTTCCTCTATAAACCCGGCAGCAGAATGCCTTTATAGGTAAGCAGATCTTTTTAACCACAAGCCCTTTAAGAAAAAAGGTTAAGCATCCTGAGGATCTGGATAAATATGTGTCCATGCTTGTGGCTTTTATGAGCTTCCTTTTTACACTTTAAAGGAAACAACACATACCTCCTCATGTATTGGATCAACTCTGCTCTAGTTAGAACTGACTGCTCTTAGATGCGTTTCCCTGTTCTTGGTTCCCCTGGCCAGGTGAAGACTGCAGGATCTTAAGGGCCTGCACTGAGGATCAGAGGTTTGGCTTAAGCCTGTGGTCTGCTTCAGACTTCCCTGCTGCCTTGGTCGAGTTATTTAAACACTTTGCCAGTGCTCAGTGGGGAATAATGACGGTGCACTAATGGTGCTCTGAGCAAAACTTCATTAATGGGTAATGATGTTTTTCTATACTATGGTAGCAGAAGGCATTTCGGTACCCCAGCTGCTTGTGCTTGGTCTGAGACTCCTGTTCCTGACTTCAGGTAAAGCAGGTAGTGCTAAGCACTGCCTTTGTATTTGGAAAGATTTTTAGTGTGTGAGCATTTTCCTCCTGATGAAAGATAGATGGAAATACAGCTTGTTTACAAAAGTGAGAAACTGGCCTCATGAGAGCACCAGCTGTGCAACAAAGGTAGGAAAGGAGGAAGACAGCTGAATGTGCAGTGCTATTGATGCTCATTCCAAGCCACTGGTTTTGCTTTTTTTCTTTTTCTTGCTAAATTATAGATCAAAGTACAGACTGAATGTGCACGTTAAGAAAAAGCACTCAGATAACTTCTATTTAATTATGTTACAGCCCGTTATTGCATTAAGACATAATTGTCAATTTCATTAGAGTTAATTGTTGCAATTTTAATGTCACTATCAAAATGAAGTATCCTAGCTGTAAGAAGCAGCACATCATCTTCCATTGTGTAATGGCCCACATGTTACCACATGCCTGAGATCAAGACTTGGCTGTCTTTCTGAAAGATAGATTTGATTTTAACAACAAATGATTGGGTTTGATGCAGCAGTTACTGGGTGATACTCCGAATCTCTTTATGTAGGAGGTCAGAATGGCACTCCACGGCTAACGTGTCTGATTGTGGTAAAGCTTAGATACCTGTAGTTCTTTTTTTTTTTACTGCATTTTTTTAAAGAAAAGCTGTTTAGCTGCATTAATGTGATATCAAGCAGTTAGGCAAACAGCTCCTACATCTTTTAATGGATATTGAATTGTCTTGGTTTTGTGTTCCCAGAGGATGCATTGGGCCTGCTTTGCTTTTGGATAGTACCTCGTGAGCAGGACGTAAACTCCCTGAAGTGTCTTACACCAAAAACTGTCTCTGGTTCTGCATGTGGAATATGTAGTGGCTTGCTTTTTTGGATCAATATGGGTTTTTGAATGGTTAAAAAAAAAGGTAGAAATGAATGCATGTGTAATTTAGGCAGGTCAGTTGATTTTACTATATAATCTTATTTTCAGCATTGTTGACTCCACAAAACACAGAGTAACCTAGTTGCTATCTTTGTTAAAATATTTCTTTGTTCACTTTCTTTGCTGGGAGGGGAAAAGATGTTAAATATGATTTAGGAGGTACTTAAAATTGTATAGCAAAGCTGCTCTTAAGGAAAGCTGTGATAAGATAGTCACTTAAGGCTAAAAATAACTGGTTTATCTCAATAAAGGCCAGGATTTGCTCTTCTAATGGCGTTTAGTGTCCATTTCCTCCTCAATTAGAGGCAACGGCGAGCAACTGGAAAATCCTTTTCTGAACTGAAAGAATCAGCAGATGTGACTGGGAAGATGTAACTCGTTTTATGGCTGATACTTTTTTTTTTTTTTTTTTCTTGTCGACTGCTTTGGGCACTTACTGCTAAGGTTTTTGCACTTCAGCGAGGTCCCCACAGGGATGCCAGCGGGCAGGGCTCGTGTGAGGGTGTTAAGATCTCATAGGCTTTAACGGGCACCAAGCCAGTGAGTTCTCCTGCGATGCGATTTGGAATTCTGTAGGAATTTCATATTTTACTTACAGGCTTTAATAGCGCACCTCTTTAAAGGGCCCGTGGGTGACACGGAGCCGATGCTCGCTGCTGTTATTACGGAGCACCTGCGCTGGCATGTCAGTGAGGCGGCGGCCGCTGAGGCGGGTCCCGGGGCTGTCCCGGCTAGCAGGCTCGGCGGCGGCGCTGGCCGCGGCTCGTACCCCGGGCGGCCGGGAGCCGGTGAGGGCCGCCCGCCCGCCGCGGTGCCGCTGCAGCGCCGCGCCGTAGCCGTGGGAACGGGAGCTGCGCGCCCCCGGGCGGCCGGGCCGCGCTGTGCGGGCCCGGGGTCCCGCTGCGGCGCGGGGGCTCCGGCGGGGCTGCCCGCGCCCCGGTTGCCGTGCGGCACCCCGCGGGCAGCTCCCTCCGGCGGCTCTGGGGAAAGGCAGCTGCCGAGACGCTCAGCGCGCTCTGGCTTGCCCCCTGCGCCCCGCGTAGCCGGCGGGAGGCGGCGGAGCAGGCTACGCCCGGGCGAGCTCTGCCGGTGCCCCCCGCCCCGGGTGCCCCAAGCGGGCGGCAGCACGGCGGCGCGGGGCCGGGAGCAGCGAGCCTCCGCTCGAACACGCTCCTGGTTCAAAGTGTTTTCAGGAGTAACGCAATGCAAGGTCAGCCGGCCACATCTGCTCAGTGCCGGCTCTGCCAGCGAGCCCACACAACAGTTCCCTACAGCCTTGGCTAGTGGGTCTGTGTTGTACAAGCCACGCAGTGGCCACCAGCGGGTGCTTAGGGAAGGGTGCGAGAGCCAGGCAGCATCGCTTAACCTGGGCAGCAAAGGCTTGTGTTTTGCGGTCCAGAAACCTTAGGTTACCGGGACTGTTAATGACTGATGGTGCTCTTCTATTATTGCTTACGGCGGTGGGTAACTGGGAGCAAAACCTTGTTATACTAGGCACGGTCTTTCCTTGAAATAACTAGTCTAAAGACAAGAGCTAAAAGTTCAGAAAGAAGTAAAATACTGCCAACCAAATGCAGCTTCTGTAGGGTGGGATACCCCTGGCTCACTAGCGAGCCTTGCACGTCCTTCCTGCGGGCCTGGGTGCTTGCTGCATTGCTTGCTTCAAATGAACCAAGCACCAGCCTGAGGGGTTTTTTTATGCCATTCCCTTGTCAAAAGGCCAAATTAAGACAGCACAGTTTGGCAGAGGCAGGGCGGTGGTCTTCCAGATGGGAGTCCTGGCTTGGAGCCAGCCAAACTCCTTATGTCATTGTACAGCCCTAGGCTACTGCAAGGCAGAGCAGAGAGAGGTGGTGCCTTGAGCCCCAGCACATTATCTCAGAAGGTCAGTGCAAGTTGCAGGGAGGCAAAGTTGCCTCCTCTTGGGAAGTGCGGAGGTCTGCAAGTGCCTTCCAGATCAGGAAACAGCAGTGGAGTAACAAATCACCTCTGTAACAGGCAGCAATTGTCATCAGCCCAATCAGCCCTGACCTAACAGGTCATGCAGCACCTATTTGCATTCTGTGGTTTCCTTCAGTCAGGGCATCACTTGTTTCCAAGACTGCTTTGCCAGCAGCTACGCAATGCCTGGGAATGCCAGCACAAGAAGGAAAATGACATTTTGAGAAATGTAATTTCTTTTCCAACACTGTAAAACATCCACCCATCTGTCACAAATGCATGTCTTCTTTCCCGGCACTCCAGTATCTCTGTATCAGTCACACACACACAGAGTACAGCTCAGCACAGAGGAATTTATCAAGCTAATGTTATCAATCATATGCCAGCTTGAATTACTTATGAGTGCCAGAACCACCTTCTTTTCACCCCTTACCATCAGGTTTGGGCTTTTATTTTAAGCTTATCCTAGAAAAAAGAGCTGGAGAAAACACAAGTGGAAAGATAATGCTGAAGTGTTTCTGGAGGACCAAGCTGGCTTGCAGACAAACTGAATGTCTGTATCCTGAAGGAAATCTGCTGTCAGATTGCAGAATCAGAGGTGGAATGCTTAAAGCCACACATAGCCAATTGCTCCCCCCACCCTCACACAGCTTTTTCTTTGAAACTCAGCCTGGTTACCTTTTGCTGTATTAGAAGATGCTGAATCCCTTACAGGAGAAGAGGCCATGTGACTTGCCTGAAGAGCTGTCACGGTAATAGCAAACCAAACAACCTTCATGCTACTCATTCTGGAAATCATGTTGAGCCCAGTGAAACAGTAGTAGCAGTGTGGCTTAACATCTTGGAGTCTGGTCTGTGTTTTCCAGTGTCACTCTGTGCCATTCAGAAATGGTACTTTGAAAAGCATTCAGTTAACCATTGGCCAAATATGCTCTGTGACTGTAATGAAGTGTCAGTTACACAGTAATTAATGACACGCTACAAAGTTCTTGCTGCATGAAAGTACAGTATCAGGTGTGCCTATATTACCAGAAATACTTTCAGCTCAGATTGACTTGAAATTTTGCTTCCCTAAGCTTCAGCAACTCTCAACAACTATATTGAGAAAATATTGATTAGTAGCCTCAGAAACTGCAGGCATGTTTACAAGAAACTCTGATTTGACTCTATGAACAGGAGCTGGCTGTAAATTTTAGTGTGGTTTTTTTTTTAATGTTTGTTTACTCATTACTGCCATATTGATCTTCCATAAAACTCTAAGAAGTCCAAGTCACACTATGGCATCAAGCCGTGTCAGAAAATGAACATTAAAGAATCATTAAACACCTGGGAGTCTGAAACAGAGCAAAGTCCAGAGAAAAGACATTCTAATTTAACATAGAATATTACACATTTTGTGTATAAATTTGTATTTGTGAAGTTACCTGGAGCAATTTCATTGTTATGCTATTTATATCTTTTTAAATAAAGTTATTCTTAAAGAATACGTGGTGCACATACTCTTCCTGTAGAGAAGATCAGACAATTTGCTGGTTTGTCCGTGAATTATTTAATTTGCTGATGTTTCTACCAATATCTTCCATCCAACCTCTTACTGACACTTTCAGAAATATCTCATTCTTTGAGACAAGAATTTTATTTCCTTTATCAGGCATTTATATATGTGTCTTAGGTATCTTTGTGTCACTGCTAAGTCAGAAATCAGCCATAACAATACTGAAGAAAATTAATTCTCCTTGTGTCTCTCTCAGTCACCTTGAATGCCAACCTCTATAAGTGAGAGAGCATTTGTCATTCTGAGAGTGCTGCTATTTTGTCAGCAAGATAAGATGAAAACCGGGATTAGTAAAGCATGCACATGGTTTACCAGGCAGTTCAGGGGATGCATTTTAGGTTTGGAGGACTAAGAAAGATGGGACTAAGAAAGTCAGGAACTTTTATGCTTAAGCCTTTGCAAACTTGAAGTTTTTTGAAGCATCTGGACTTTATCTGACTGCTCCCTAAGAAGAGACAAAACTGAAACACCAGCTCTTAATGGAGTAGTGATTGACACAGGAAGCAGTTTTCCAGTCACTGGTGGCAAAAACGTTTCAAACTTTATTTTAAATGAAACTATTTATTTATCTGACTACAGAAGATGGAGGCCCCTGCTGTAGGCTGCTGGCCAGAAGTTGTGCTTGTGGGAAGGAGTGCAGAACACGAAAGGTATAGTAGCAAATACTGAACAGAGATATCAACCTGCATGCATTGCTTTGTGTTCCGGCGACTGTCAAGAGTGTTGTGTGCTTACTAAGGAGGCCTATAAGGTGGCTCCAAAGGCTCTAGGAAATTACTCCCCATCACCCCCTCAAGCAGCTTTTTGTCTCCTGCTCACATGGAAGACCCAGTTCCTGCTACTACAACCCCTGAGACTGAAGGCTCCCTTCCACAGGGCAAGGGAGAGGCAACACGACGCTGAGGGTATGTCCATATGATAAACTGCTGAGACGCCCATGGACCACCAAAAGAGCTAACTTAGATGTGAGCATACAAAATAGTAATACTCACTGCTTTGCTGCCTGGACTCATTTGTCCTGATGAGCAACAGTGTTTAAGTCTGGAGGACCCTGTAGTACAGGACCAATACTGTTGTGGCAACTCAGGTGCCTAAGTACCCTGGAATCCTACTGAGCTTGCCTATGATTTGCAACTAAGGAAATTTTGCAGATGAATCGGGAAAAAACAGACAGGTCTAAATTTATTTTTTTTTGTTCCCAGTTTGTTGACATGAAAACTTTGAAAAGAGGAGTTCTTTTTGCCTTTCTCTGTAATCAGTATTGCAACTGCCAAGTAATTCTGCAGTTCTCACTCCTGTCCATGGGGGCATCATCATCAGCCCCCGCCACCACCATCTCTCCTATGACTCTTAGGAGACACAAGGCTTACTTCTGTTTTCCTTTTTTGCAGCCTGCTAGTTCAGTGACCCACGTGTATGACAATGTCTGATTGCTTCTAACGGGAAAGGTTTCTCCAGCTATGGCAAAGCTATAAGCTTTGTTTTTCCTTCAGGGCTCTGCCTTTCTTCTAGTCACCCATTAGGCCTCCAGATTGGAAGAGGGATAAAGAGATTCAGCTGTATTCCTCTGAGAACAGGGCATTTTCCCCATGCCCCACAGATATGAAGAACATGCATACACAAAAGGCAAGAGCTGCTCCTGTAGAATAAATTCTGCTGGATGAAAAAATAATTGCTTTTATCTCTGAAAACCTGTTCCAGCCAGACCAGCAGGGGACACAGAGACTGGCCAGAAAATACAGACTGGATTGCCTAGAGGTTTATTACCAAGATGATGGTCCAGCTGGACTGAAGAGATGGGTAGGCTGGTTTGGGGCTAACCAATATGTGGGATCAGTGGGGGTGTTCCGTGGTTCATGCAGCGCTACCTCCAAATGTGTGGTCAGCTTACGGTGTGATGAGTGTTGAACTATTTCAACCCATAATAAGCCCAGTCTCTTACTCATAACTGCAGATTTTAAACTAAGGGTGAATTACCAGACTGCACTGTAGCCAGAGAGCAATTATCAGCTGTTTGTAATTCAAAGCCTGTGTCTTGAACTGTCTTCTTGGGGCGGTGGGGGGGGGGGGGGGAACCCAACAAAAAAAACCCACAAAAAACCCCCCACAGAAAGCACCCCCCCAGCAACAACAAAAAAAAACCCAAAACAAACCCACCCCAAAACTCCCTGACCATTTTATCTCCAGTATTGTAGCTGGCACAGCTGAGTTACGGCCAGAATGTGAAAACAGTGTACTCTGAATTAGCTGCTACTTTTGTAGTAATAGGTCTGTTAGCAAACTGTCAATCAAATACTATTTGTTTCAAGGAAAAGTGTGATGACAGCTTTTCTGCAATAGAAACTCCATTATCCACCCCTTGAATCTGCTACCTAAACAATGCAACAACCTTCAAATGTCCTGAATCCTTTTATATGTCTTGTCTGGTTTTAGATGCTTTGAAAATGTTTTACTTTTGACTAAATCATTAAAAAAAAATAATATTAGTTAACTCTGCTAGAAAAACATACTTAGTTTTAACTTGGGGAATAGGATGTGGCACTCTCACCATCTGAGGATATCTTTAAAGATACAGCAAATACTTTATGTCAGGTTATTGAGTGTACCTTTTAATGAACTGTCTGAGTAAGAAACAGAAAGTTGATTGTGGGTGTTGATGTTAGGTAAGTAAGAACCTGTCAGGTAGAAGGCTGATGGTTGGGGAGTGGTTAGTTGTCTAGGACTGTTAAAGGGGTCTGAAGTGGCAATATGTAGAAAATGCTGGCTGTTATAAAAAACAGCAGCAAAGGAGGGAGGAGGCTGGTGCAGGGAAAGGTTGTAATGCCACTGGACTGGTGGCAGTGGCTTTCCTACCCTCTTTTAGGCTAGATGAAGATGGGACTATCGTGGCTGCCGCAGTGATAAGGTCCATGATTATGGTTTTTAACATTTCTATAGCATCCTCAGAAAGGAGCTGGTGTGTGCTGAGAGAGGATATGTGTTAGCAGGCATCCAGGGCCATCCTAAAATGTTATACTAGCAAACTTTTAGTCCTCAAGCCAGAGCCAAATGACAATCCACAGAAGAATGTAGTGGGCTATACAGTGGTGGGCCTTGACTTCTTGGGAAGGCAAGTGAAGAAGTAAGCCTCTCATCAAATTGTCCTGCACCATGTATCCAAAGGGACCAAGCCATTTTGGTATGCCAAAAACCATGATATAGGGGGAAACGGCCTCCTATTCATAACTCAGGTGCAATTAATGTATAGCTATGGATAAATAGCTGTTACAAATAAACCTGAAGCCTGATGTTTGGTCCCACTTGATAAAATAAGCTTGCAGGTTAGCAAATGTGATGTCCATTGGTGAGAAGGGCAGGAAGGAGGATCCAGGGAACTACAGGCCTGTCAGCCTGACTTTGGTGCTGGGGAAGGTTACGGAGCAGATCATCTCGAGTGCCAACACACAGCACATGCAGGACAACCAGGGGGTCAGGCCCAGCCAGCATGGGTTTAGGAAAGGCAGGTCCTGCCTAACGAACCTGATCTCTTATGACAAGATGACCCTAGTGGATGAGGGAAAGGCTCTGGATGTTGTCTACCTGGACCCTAGTAAAACCCTTTGACACCATTTCCCACAGCATCTCCTGGAGAAACTGACTGCTCATGGCTTGGACGGATGTACTCTTCACTGGGTTAAAAGCTGGCTGGACGGCCAAACCCAAAGAGTGGTAGCAAGTGGAGTTACAACCAGCTGGCAGCCAGGCACAAGTGGTGTTCCCCAGGGCTCAGTGTTGGGTCCAGTCCTGTGTAATATCTTTATTGACGATCTGGATGAGGGGATTGAGTGCACCCACAGTAAGTTTGCAGAGAACACCGAGCTGGAGGGGAACGTTGATCTGCTGGAGGACAGGAGGCTCTGCAGAGGGATCTGGACTGATGGGGTGAGGTATGTATGAGGTTAAACCAGGAGAAGTGCCAGGTTCTGCACTTGGGTCACAACAACCCCACACAATCCTATAGGCTTAGGGCAGAGCAACTGGAAAGCTGCCTGGCAGAAAAGGACCTGGATGTGCTGGTTGATGGCCAGCTGACCATGAGCCAGCAGTGTGCCCAGGTGGCCGGGAAGTCCAACAGCATCCTGGCTTGTATATGAAACAGTGTGGCCAGCAGGGCTGGGGAAGTGATTGTCCTCCTGCACTCTACATGAGTGAGGTCTCAAATATGGTATTCAGTTTTTGGGCCCCCACTTCAAGAAGGACACAGAGGTGCTGGAGCATGTCCAGAGATGGGCAACAAGGCTGGGGAAGGGTCTGGAGCACAAGTCTTATGAGGAGTGGCTGAGGGAACTGTTTGTTTGGGGTTTTTTAGCCTGGAGAGGAGAACACTCAGGAGGGGTGTTATTGCTCTCTACAGCTACTTGAAAGGAGGTTGTAGGCAGGTGGGGGCAGGTCTCTTCTCCCAGATAACAAGTGACTGGACAAGAGCGAATGGCCTCAAGTGACACCAGGAGAGGTTTAGATTGGATGGGGAAAAATTCTTCACTGTAAGGGTGGTCAAGCATTGGAACAGGCTGCCTAGGGGGGTGGCGGAATCACTGTCCCTGGAGGTGTTTGAAAACCACGTAGATGTGGTGCTTGGGGACATGGTTTAGTGATGGACTTGGCAGTCCTGGATTAACGGTTGGACCTGATGATTTCAAAGATCTTTTCAACCTAAATGATTCTATGATTTAAATACTTCTGAAGGTTGGTCACACAGCCTTCCTCTGATTTCCCTTTCCAGTTGGTCTGGAAGTAAAATGCTAATCAGCTTTTGGAGAAGCTGTGTGTTTTAGTTCCCTCATGTTGATCTAAAAGCACTTAAATAATGCTTTTGAATATAAATAAGTTTTTAATTTGGATTTTGGAGGAAGGACAGACTTCTTTCGAGATCTTTAATTTACTCCTGTTTAAGCAACTTGCTGGCTACTCCAAGTGCTAAACATACAACTTAATTTAATAATGACATCTTTCAGATGAGTACTGAAAGAATGTTTTAAATGTCCTAATCTGGTTTTCTAATTTCAGAATGAACAATCTATGATTAGGGGTTAAAACAAATTCATATGAAGCTTCAGATGGGGTGGAGCCAGTGAGGGTATGTAAAACAGGAAGGTTGTCACAGACAGAAGGATCCCTTTCTGTAAAAGAGGAGGGTGTGAGAGGAGGGTGTGAAAAGGGATTCCGCCAGGCTAGAAAAAGGGAAGGTGTATCATAGGAATAAAGAGCTTATGTGTTCATTCAGAAAGCAGTATGTGAGAAGGAAGGCGGAAGCTCTACAGACAGTCTGGAACTGGAAGAACAGTGCCAGGGAGATAAGCAAGTCAGAAGGATAGAGTTGAGCATGGTTAAGAAGTATCAGTGAAGAAGATGGTTTGGCTAATGTCAGTTCAAATGTGGTGATTAAAGTTAATGGGAAACATAATATGACCAGGAAAGAGAAAGGAAGAGAATCAGATGAAATTTATAGAGTCCTATTTCTGTTCAAATTGTGTTACTGAATCTGTTACCCATTTTGCATAAACTGGAAAACAGTGGAAATTGATGATTCTCTTAGTTATTTATTTTTGTTATCAATGGCTTGAAAACACTTTAAAAGTAAGAAAATACAGATCAAACTGTTTATTCAGTCTTGTTCGGGTTCAAAAGATCTATACCCATCCAGTTTCTGCGCATCTCTCCAAAGCTGTGTCTATCTTTTCAAGCATATTAAAAATTGTTTTCTATAAATACTTTTCATTGGTTTTGGTGAGAGCTTTTAGCATTTTCTCAAACATAACCTTAACTAAGTAATCCCAAAGGAATCTTAACTATAAATACACCAGGTGGGAACGTTTTTATTAGAGATGAGGTAAATGCATTAGCTTCCTATGAAATACCATACTGTAGGTTCTTCTTTTATATCTTCTATTGGAAATTTCTCATTTAAATTTCTGCTCCTGCTGCCTGTATTTGTGTTTAACCTAGCTATTTGGTATTTACCATAGCAAGCAGTTGTGCTGGTACCAAGGGGATGGTGCTGAGGAGGCAGAATGGGTGGCCCAGGGGTGTGAACATGTGACTGCTTGCATTAAGCCTTGGTGTCCAGCCTCTGCTCCACTCCCTCCACGTGCCATGGGACGTGGTGCTGCCACGCTCCCTGGCCAGCCCACTTCTCAGTACAGTCTCGGGTAGCCAGTGTACATGGCTAGACCTCAGGGGTTCCCTTAGCGCCATGCACACTGGCTACCTGAGACTAGGTGGCCAGAGGTGGTGGAGAAGGCAAAGGTCTGGTGGGGTCAGGCTGTCCCCACAGCATCTGGGGTTTTGGATGGCACCAAGGCCACCAGCACTTTCAGTGTGCTGCTAAGGTGTTTTCTCACATCTTACTTAAATTAACTTACCTAATATACCACTCATAGTTCTGTCAGTGCCCATTAACTAATTGCAAATAAACTTGTTTTATCTAAGACAGTGGCAAATTCTCTGTCTGGACACTCCACAGAGTTTTGCCCCAAGGTCAGTTATTACATATGTGAGTAGAAACCAGCTGTAAACACTAGTCTAGGCGTAGATGCTACGGTGATGGATAACGTGACAGATGATGAAAATCTAAACATGTTTAAACACTGTAAATAACAGGGCAGCCAATTTGAGTAGGGCCATATTAAGAGTTCCCTTAGTCCATTCTAACAATGAAGAAAATTCAGAGAGATTTTATTGGGCTGAGTTAGAATGCAATGTGGTTAAAAGCAGTTAGTGAAATAGCTGAATTCTTGTATGCCAGGTCATAAACTGTGTAGGCTGCCAGTACTGAAATACTGGGACATTCTAATACAGTGTACCTGAGAAAACCCAAGCTATGTAATTTCTGTAATTCTCTTCATCCAGGAATATAACATAAAATGGTGCTGCATTGCAGATCAGAAAAAAATAATTGTTTTTTTACTTCATTTATACAACTTTAAGCAACGTCTGATAATGTAGTCTCTAGCTGGTTGGAAGGTAGGACAACAATAGGAATTTAGAGTGGAAGTTATTCTTTCTGATTTGATTTTTTTCTTCCTATAGATTACAGAAAAAAAGTATGAAATATGTACTAATTGGCTATTCTTAGCTTTTATTTTTGAGTTTCATTCTTGCATGTAATTGTTTGAACAGACACATTATAATCGTCCTGCCTAAAACTGTAACTGCAGAGAGTTATAGCACTTAGTTTATCTTAAAGAATATCCAAAATTACAGATCAGTATCAACTGAATTCTAACAAAAGGATGTAGACAACTATTTTCACTGTTGTAAATTGGGAAAATTAGCGTCCTGAAAAAAAATTAATTACTTAACCTGTGGATAAATGTTTAAAAGAAAGTATGTGAGGAAAACCCCAGAAGGTTTCTGATGAGACACAAATCGGAAATAATTATCGTTACAAACCAGTAATAGCCAGTAGCACTATGTAGGAATGAAAGCAAAAATCACTTACAAAAGCCTGTGTCTGGTTTTTCAAGATGCCTCATGTTGTTTTCTTTCTTTTAGCATGCTATTTCTAAAATAAGCTAAGCCTTTGGACTTAAAAGCCATACTTTGATTAATATCCAGGTTTGTCAAAATATTGTATGTTTGTGAAAAAAATCAGTACTATCTGTGGCCAGTGACGCTTACTGTAAGATTATCTAGATGAGGATCTTGCCATTTTACACTGAAAGAGCATGAGAACAGCTTGGCAAAGTGATTCCTGATTTATGCATGCATGTCAGCATTTCACAAGTACTAAAATATAGCATTTGCTTGTTTGCATGATGGTGCCTGAGCTGGAAGTTGCCTGAGCTGGAAGTTATCAATTCATCTACCACTGGTTTATTGGCTCTTGGATCATGCTTCTAGATATATTTCATAAATGTGAAATAGTTTTATCAGTCTGGTGCTTTTTTTTTTATTCACAGACACCAGCATATGGAAACTAATATGATTGTTTTCTTTAGTATATTATTTTGTGCATCAACACTGCCTGAAATACCATATATCTGAATTCTGCAGTTGTCCTTGGCAAACGGAGAACATCACGGCTCATCTTTGTGTCTAAAACTGTGCCCTTAACTAGCTGCCCTGCTGTCCGCAGTCATGACTGCAAAGGCCGCTACTGCCAGCTGTGTAGACACCTTGTTGGAGACCACTCAGAAATGTAGGCTGAGGTTTTGTTGCTTGCTTGCTACAGAACCTCTGAATATTCCTGATAAGGTGGTGCCTTTGCTAGAGAAAGCAGAGCCCTGTGCAGCAGTTGTGTAGCACGGAGATTGGGCTTCTAATGCAAGGGAGTTCCTTTTCGCTGCTTTTCCAGAAGCATCAAGATTTGAAGTACTGTGTTGATTTCATTCAGGCATCAGAAAGGCATTCAGCATGGGTTTTTTTTCTGCTGTGCCACCTGATTGTGCTTCATCAGGCAAAGGGCTGTGCTGAAAGCATGTGAAGGATGTACAATTAAAACATGCCACAGAAGTATTCATTGGGCTTAAACCAAGACAGATTTAAAAAGAAACCTCATCCAGGAGATGGAGTGTTGCAAAAGCTGGTATGCCTTTCCATCTGAGGGAAAGGGGCAGTATCATGGTCATCAAATTAGTCTGAATTTCAAACTGCAGAGTTCAGTTGAGTGAATCACATGTTTAAAGGCTTTTAAAAATGTATGATAGAACAAACTCTTCTGGGTGTTCCTTATTTAGAGCTAATTAGGCTACCTTGACCTGCAAGGAAATTAGACTAAGTGTTGCTGGGAACAGAGAAAGTATTTTTATTTCAGTTTTTGTCTGGAGGGACAGTTTTTGCATGGCACCCTTCTGTAACATCGATCTTGCCGCATATATTATTTTTATCATGCATGTATCATTTTGATTTACTAATTAGAATACTGTAGCTCTAGAAGGTAATCAGGCCAGTTGATTATTCACTTTTTATAGCTGCAGTAGAGTTTCGAAGGAGGAAACAAAACCTGCAAGTGATCCTTAAATGTTCTGTGCAATGTACTTTTTCTTTTGCTCCTATTCCTCTTTGCAGTCTGGCAGTGATAAATGGGGAGCACAGAAAGTAATGAAACCGGGTATTTTTGAAAGCTTGCTAGTCTCTAAACTACCGATCTGGATTGCTTAGTGTGGTAAAAGTAGAAAATATAAATTAATAAATTAAAATTAGACAAGTTTTAAAAGTGGAATCTTTGTACAGGCAAATGAAAATCATCAAGGTGCATGCAAAGGAGAAATATATGCTGATATATTTCTAAAAAATGATTCAAAGATTAATACACTACGAACAATGCTGAAGACATTATATACAAAATACATTTGTAGTGATTCAGTCCCGTAATTAAGTTGACCCACTTTTGAAATATGAAATCATAACGGGTTTTTTTTGGCTTGGGAGAAAAAGTGAAAGCTTTTGGGTTTTTGTTTTGGGTGGGGTTTGGATTTTTTCTGTCTGTTTGTTACAAATTACAGTGAGGTAGGAGAAATTCTCAACTTCGCTTCACTATGTCTCATTCTGAAAAGTTAAGGGCATGAAACTGCCCTTAAATATATTTAATTCTCACAGTTATCTTTCACTATTTTCCAGGGCAAGTGAAGTCTTAATGATAAATATTAAAGTCTTTTTTTTCTTAATCAGATTTTCAGAGACTGAGATCAGAAACAAATTCTAGTGCTTTTCAATTAAAACATTTTTCTTTTATTGTGAGGGGGAAACATAATTTGGTGTGGCTCTTTGGAGGGTAAGTGAGCATCGTTGGAGCAATGGAAAAACCCAATCTTTTCTTGCAGCACAGTGAACATGCTGGTTGCTGAGTGTGTATCTGCCTGCTGCTCACAGGGCATGTCCAAGGGGGAAGATTGGATGTGCCTGGGAATGAAATATTGGCCTTGCAAAGTTGGTGAGAGTTTGACTCATGGTCAATAACATGCTTTGAGGTCCTTCAGGAATTTCAAATTACATCACTTCACCTGAGTGACTAGTGGGAAATGGTCACAAGGAGGCTGTGCAGGGTCTGCCTCGGGATGCACCGAGTCCCTGACTCTGTTGCCAGCAGAGCCCACAGCTGATGAGTAGGAAACATAAGACTGCGGAAGGCACGTGCTGTACTGCTTACGTACACTGTACTGATCACATATGCTGTAGTGCTCTCCCAGCCTCCAGTGATTTGCCCTTTAGGCACTTCTGAACCAGAAGCAGCAGCTTTGTGGCACACAGTGGATGTTCCTTCCATCTCTCCCACCAGTTTTTTGAACATGTTTAAGCTTTTAGCAGTCATAGTATACCAAGGCAAGCAATGCCACCAGTTAGCAGCTTCTAATGCCAGGGAGAGAAAATACATACTTCCCCACTCATCATCTCCACAGCAATCACAGCTAGTAAACCTTGTTCCTCTTCCAGCTTCAGCTCTCTTTTTTCTATGCTATAGAAGCCAGGGCATATGGATCTTTTCCTTAGGAAACATTTTATACTTTTCATAGAATCATGGAGTGGTTTGCGTTGGAAGGGACATTTAAAGGTCATCTAGTCCAACCTCTCTGCAATTTGCAGGGACATCTTCAGCTACGGCAGGTTGCTCAGAGCCTCCTCCAACCTGACCTTGAATGTTTCCAGGGATGGGGCATCTACAGCCTTTCTGGGAAACCTGTGCCAGTGTTTCACCACCCTTGGGCACAGGGTCTGCCCTCTGCCTCCCCTTGTGTGCCTTGGCTCCCCTGGACAAGATGGTGGCAGCAGTGTTCTAGAAGGGTCGGGGGTCCTCACTGACAACCCCCGGCCCCCCGACCTGACTCCCTGCAAGTGGCGCAGCCCCCTGTGACCAGCATGGGGCGAAGCATCCAGACATCTCACTGTCAGGAAAAGGAGGCACAGCCAGCTGCACAAGGTCTCCCAGCACTCCATAAAAGAATTCCTGATTGGGATGTGGCGGGGTTTTTTTGCCTTTCCATATCTTTTCTGTCTTGCTGTCGCATTTTGGAAATGGGAGGACTAGGACTATGCACATAATTTGAAATATGGGTGCAGTACATATTGAATTCTTAAGGTAAAGGTGTATTTCAGAACATCAATTGGCCCCCATCTCCATAAAGTTTCTTTGAAATTTCACTAACTTAGAACTGTAGAAGTCTAATTGTTAGTGTAAGTAATGGAGTATTTCTCAAAAACTAATTTCCACTGGGGCTCACGTTCATGGCCTGAACAGGCTGTTGTGACACCGAAAAGACTGCTACATCTTATTTTGTGTTCACATGAGAATTTTATTCTATGTCAAATTGATCTAAAAGCATGGCTGTGAACTCATTTATTTCTGAAAATGTTATTTAGTCCATAAAATCTGTGTGCCTATGCTTGATTTAGATGAAGTGACTGTTTTTAAGTAAAAATAATTAAGTGTTTTTCTAATGCTAATGCAAGCAGCAGAAACTTCTAATGAGTTTTTCACAGGAAATTAACAGACCAGGAATAAAATTCTTGGCTCTGTGAAGTAAGCAGTAATATCTCCATTGGTTTCAGGTATGTACTCACTGTGAGCTGCTGAGTAATTTCAAAATACTGAATAGTTTTCAGAACATTGTGACTATCTTCAAATCCAACTTTTGAATAAAGGAATGGCCAATAGTTTGACTAAATACCCAGGTTTATCTTTCTTCTACATAGCCTATAGTGAGCATACTGACAAAACCAAGCAAAGGCCTGGCAAGTATGACAGACAACTGTTTGTCTAAGCACAATCAACAGCTTGTCACACTGCTACCTTCCCCTCTGTAAGCTCAGCACCCAAGAAGCCTAATAGCTCAGCATTGTCAGGCTGAGTCAAATTAACTGCAAATGACAGGGTGATACTTATTTAGGGCAGCTCTTGGCATACTGTTAATTTACATGTTCTACTACTTAAGGATTTGCTCTTCAGTGGAAAGCAAACTCATTAGAACACTAAGGGAAGATTTTGTATTCTTCCTTGAAACATGTTGAGCATTTTGAACAAAAGCATAATTATAGTTGTTATAGTCAGCAGAACAATGTGAAGCAGTTTTACTTAGAATGATATGCAAGCACTTGTCAGCTTGCCATTCACAGGAACCTTTTAAAATGCCCCAGTAGTTACTTTCTAAATGCATAAATATTAAGTCACTGGAACATAATTAAAACAAAGATATTCAGGGAAAGATATTCTTGCATTTGGATTTTGACCACACAATCCATGGCAGAAAAATCTATGTATTTCTAGAAAAGTACTAAAATAATAGTCCATGCAAGTTAGATTTCTTGCTTAAATTAAATTGATATTTAAAAAATTCCACACCAATCGTCCCCTCTAGTCTTGGCATAATATTGTACTGTCCATAGTATTTAACAATAACCTGCTTAAAAATGTAAGGAGAAAAGAAAATTCTTACGGTAATGCATCAATTACAGCCATTACCACTATGTGTAGGAAAAGGTGTATTTTGCTCCAGTAATTTGGCGGTTATCTAGTTGCAGGAGCTTACTACCTTGCAAAGGATCTCTGCACCGTACTGAGTCATTACTGGGAAGCACCAGGGTACTAAGCCATTTTGAATGCAATAGTTACCCCGGTTCTGTAATACTTAAATACCAAAATCACATACCTGCATTGCTGAACTTCATTTTAACAAGTCAGATATTTGTGTATGACACTATTCATCTGCTTGTTGCTGAAAGCATGTACTACGGGAGGCCAAATTTTTAATCTGTGTTACCGCTGTGTAAATCTGGCAAAAGTTTATTGATTTCAGTAAGTTTCCTGGTGAAATTTTTTCTTGTATAACAGGGTAGAATTTGGGTTATGTTCTCATTTCCAAGACCAGTGCTCCTGCAGTCTTCTGCACTGCTCTATACTGGCAGCAATAAAGGCCCTGCATAGCTCAGATAACTGCATCCCAAAAGCAGAAGTGCTCCTTGACATTTGAGCTCCAGCTCATGGGGGTTTTGCTGCCTTTCTCCTCTCCAGCTTCTTCAGGCTGACTATGAGCATTCATTAGGCTGCTGCATTATAAAAAAACTAGTTACTAAGGCATCAGTAAGTTAATTTAGAATCAATACATGGATTTCTTTTGGTGGTGATTTTGTGGGACTGGATATATTGCAGGATGAAGACCCCAGGGCTGATTTGGTAGAGTATCAGCTGGGCTTTCAGCTCAGTCCCTTGTGAAGTTGGGTATGTGAGAAACATTGCTGTGCACCTCTTGCTGTGAAACATGCTCGAGGTCTTTTGACTCTTATTGCCAAAACCTACCACCTTGCCAAAACCAGCCTGTTCTCAGCTACGTGACATCATACATAGTTTTCACCCCAGTGAAAAAGGAAATAAGTAGTTCAGACATTCAGACACCTTTGAGAAGACTGTCAGCAAAGGTTAAACCAGCTCCATATCCAGAAGGAATACACGCTGAAAATAGCATGCAACTGCACTTCCTTTAGTGGCTAGCACTACTATTCTAGGTAGTACAAGGTTGTTTTTATCTTGAATGGTGGTGCAAACTTACTGGTATATATTTGTGTAGAGATGTGAGAGTACTTTCTGAGGGACAGTATAGTCCGTGGATCACCGCGTGTAGCTCAGACAGGATTGCCACAGGCATTAGAAGTTATTTCTTAAACACCGATAAATATTGACTGCAGGAATAAGGAAGTTCTTTGCGAAAACATGTTCAAAAATGTAGATTGTCTTCACACTAGAGGACCTACAACAAATTATCTGACACTCAGGCTGTTACTTAAGAGTTTGAAGCAAGGCACTGTGTTTAAAAATACTAGTCATGATATTAGGGACCTTTTCTTTTACACAAAATGTTCAACAGGCTTTGCTACTAACTGAATAGATGAATGAAAACCATGCTGTTTGAGGTTTATGCTCATGTTTTTTCTCAGAGAGCCACTTTATACATTTTAGTAATGTTCACAAAATTGCCTGAAATCCAGCTTTAATGATTTAAAATTAAACTAAAGCTCGGTTTTAGTTTGTGCCTTTCTGGTTTCTGCAGAAGTGGTGGGACTGACAGGAAAGCATATGAGAACTCATTGACCAAAAGAAATGGAAAAATTGGCTGTGCAAGCAGGAAAATAATACATTAAAGAACAAAGCAAGGTCAGCTTATCACAAGGTCAGAAAGGTTCTCTTTGAGGGATTTGTTTGACAATAACGTAAAGAAGAAATACATGTAAGGAATACTGAAGACTAAGGGCAGATGATGTGTATGACACAGCAGTTTCTTACATCAAGACTGAAACCTGTGGTGTTTTTTTCTTGGGTGAGGGGTTTTTGGTTCATTATTTTTTTTTCTTTGATTCACCGGGACAGTATCTTTCCACATGGCAAAATTTGATTGTGTTACACAAAACAGCAGCTGTGGCAGGGCATTGGGAGTAATCAACTGTACAAAAGCAAGGAAGATCTATACTTTTGAACTGCATTTTATATTATAGCAGGCAGCTATATGAAGGTAACAGTACAGCAAGTGCTACTGGTTCTGAAAGGTACGTGAGAGTCCATAATTATTATTTTTTTTTTTTAGATAGTGAGTGAAATGGACAGTCCCACAGGTATGGTCTATGACTGCATTTAGGGACAAGAAATGTATCCTCCCATCTGCTGTTCACTCAGTGGTAGATTTATGCAGTGACATACTCCTGATCATAGTAATTTCTTTGAAAAATACGTTGTAATTAATGCATTGCTTTCTCTGTCTCAGAGGCCAGAATATAATAAAACTCAAGATTTAAAAATAATACGCTTTAGTATTTAGCCCATGGGAAACCCCTTGAGGTCTAGCTTCATCAGAGGCTTTCACTAGCTGGGACATCAGTCAGGGTAGGAATGAACCTTGAGCAGAACATAAGTAAATGTGGAGTATCTGAAAACAGGGTGTAGTTACGAAAACAGTGTTCATGCTGAAGTCTGTGGCATTGTCAAGTCCCTCATCTACCCACCCACCCCAACCCCCCGCTTTTTTGCTATGTCTCCAGTTTGGGACATAGAATTTAAAAAAACCCAGCAATTACAATCTTGACCAAGTGTATAAGCGTTGCACTTGATTTTCTTTATATTATTATTATGCACGGTAATTCTTTCTTCTCTAGCCTGTGGAAAGTGGTGCTACCCCTATAAACCTGTCTGAAAGTGGTGTTAGCTCTTTAGGATATTGTGACAAGTAAATTCATAAGGCCCTGAAGAAAGATGAAATAGTCTGGTTTTAAACATGACCTTCCACACTGTATCTTTGCCACCAAGCTCTTCTTCCACTTGGTCTGAAGTGATAACACTGTAATTTGGCCAGAATACAGTTATTGAATTGATTACCTGTCCTAGCTGTGGATGCAAAGCACAGCATTGTGGGGGGCTGAGTTGCTGAACTGCAGAAGCAGCTTATGAAGGAGGCACAAATTCTTCCCCCTGAACTTGTATGGGCGTTCCTCTCCATTTGCTATGCACGTAGTATTGTTCCTCCTGCATATTTGCAGCTTGTCTTAATGTGTTACATAAAGGCTAGGTTACATAAAGTGCTGGGCACTGCACTAATACTGGCAGAGACCAACCTGGTCCTGAATGAACAAAATAAGGATTGAAAACTTGCTGAAGGTCAGTGTCAGCCAGTGCCTGAGGCAAAAGAAGAATCCAGGTGTCCTGATGCACAGTATGGTGCCTTTCCACTAAGCTGTGACATCACTGGTGTGCAGTTAATGCAGTAAAAATAATGGAAGGGAAAAAAAGGATGACATGTCATCTGGACTGTGAGCCACCTCCTTTTCAGCTTTAAATGAAGAGCAAAATCCTATAACAATGCAGTGAGACAGTTGCCCCTGATGTGTTTGTGTTATGGCTGGTACTTTTAAAAGACACCAGAAAAGGCCATGCAGAATCATCTTGAAGCTTATGTTAATTTTTAATGTCAACTGCATTTTTTGATCTGTTACAATTCAGTGTGCATTTATTGATCTTGTTTTTCATACTTTCTCAAGGATGTAAGACTTATCTGAATACCTGCTGTTGTTGTACAGCTTTTACCACAATTTTGCAATGGGTTCACACTACCACAACATTTCTGGATGATACTCTAGAATCTGTGTAAGAACGCAGTCTTTCTTCCACATCTTTAAAGAAAACAAAATTAAACAAGAGTCTTTATAGCAGTGGTGACATTTAGCCAAGACCTTCTATGGCTATATTCCCACCAATGCAGCACCCATTGATTTGAGCAGAAATAGGACTTCTGCTTTGCTTTTCATGGAGAGAAGTTGTTTAGGATTAAGCAAGCCAGACAAAGGTGCCTAAAAATGATACTATGGCAGATGAGTCATCATCTGAGGATGTCTCTCTCTTTGATCATGTGTTAGCCACAGAGGCACATGTGAGGCCACATTGTAGGTGTCCCTTATAGCTGTGAAGTTCAAAAACCTGTGTTCTGAAATAGTCTATGACTCACCTGTATCTGCAATGCTTGCCCTTGTGACCACAGGATTTTATTATTTTAATGTCCTTCTAACACAGCTGCCAGCAATTCTTCAGAGCTTCTAGTTTGTTCAAACAGCAGCTGTCTGCTTCCTCGCTGAAGTCAGCAACTGTGCCTGTTTTGCTATTACACTGACAGATTGCCTTTAAGTTGTCCCTTTGTTTTTTGCAGACCTTAAAGATACACTACTTGCCTTTGTTTTTCTCTAAGCCTTGTACTTTGAGATTTGCATTCTAGCAATGTCAGAACAGTAAAGATCCTAAAGCTGTACTTTAGCATGGAAAAACTGTATATGGTCTTCTGTTGCTTCTAGGAAATTAATTTCCCTTCAACAACGACCTTGGTATATTCTCTCCACTCTCTGCCTTACACTCACTTTTCCATCTTTTGACAGAGGATTGCTGCATAATGTCCTGCTGAATGCACATAAAGTTTAAAAGTAAAACCTGTGTTTTGTTCACACCCTAAGCATTTGACAGAGAGGGTTTTAAAAAATGCAGTCATTACATTTCATAACGGCAGTGTAAACTGGAATAGATCTTAAAGATAAGAGCATGGGGTAACCAGTACTGTTAGTTTAGACGACAGGGCCATGAAAGTTGGCTTTGACTCAAGTTTCTAAGAGGGGGATTCCAAATGTGGTAACAGATGTGGACTTAAGCTTGGGAATTTGGTGAATTCTGGAAGCATTTTGTTATGAGAAAGATTTGAGGTAATTTTAGAACATGTAGCTCTTCAGGAGAAACAAAGTACTTCTGTAGTATTTTAGTTGATTGATTGGGTAACAGGCTGAGGCCTGGTTCAAAAGGAATCCAAAATTTCTTATCAGATATGGCTGGAAAGAATTCTGATTCAATGAATATTTTCCTTGAATGCTCAGTAGGTGAACAGATGACAGGCAGAGGTATAGTAGCCTTTCAAGTTTTTACACCATGTAAAGTGAATACCAGAAGTACCCACTGCCTTTCATGCTTCCTTTGTTTCCTGCATTCAGTTCAGTTCCAGCATGCTTTTACTGAAGCTTGGAAGTGCCTCAGGCTCCTTAGCACTTAGGCTGTGTTAGCATGAAAAGCATATGAATGCAGCAAAGCATTTGACTAGTCTTGAATTCTGAGTTTAAAACAGGAAGGCTGAATGACAAATTTGGCAGCATTTGGGAATTTGGAGGTAAAGCCCTGAAGTGAATTGCCTTTGGGAAGGCTGGCATAATCATATGGGGTCGACTAAAACCTATCAGTCTAATGGCTGCTAGATGCCCATGTCCTGCAGAGCAGGAGCCTAGTTCACTCCCAATTAAAATTCTGGCTTTAATCTGAGTGAAGATGGGCCAGAACAATTTTCTTATTTCCTTTCTGCCCTTTCTTAGTGTCTGTGCTTCATTTCTGTTTCATTTACTCTCATGAGGTCTCTTCAGAGGCAGAGCCAGGCAGGTGTCAAGCCTGGGAGCCCAGACATGCATTTTGTTTGTAATTGTTTCCAAGGGAGCAGAATTGTTTCTTGCTTCATAGTTCTACTGCAGGAGCCTTTCCACTCAATTTTCTTTCTAGGAAGAGGAGGAGCAAACTGCTTGATGCACCTTGAAAGATACACTCTTTGGTTGCAAAACCATACTTATCAAGAGGACCAGAGTAGGTTGAGAGACTGATCATACTTTGAACATGTTACCTATTTCTTAGAGCTGTGAGTAACCTCCTGAGAGGTGACATATTTACAAAAGTAGCTCTCCAACTTTTTGCCACAAGCACTGACTTACTGAAAATAGGATCCTCAGAAAGGAAAAGTGAGAGACAGTGATTGCAACTGCTCAGAGCCACCTCATGCCATACATGGAAAGTATAAAACTGAAACATATACGCAGCTGCTGGTACCAGCTGTTACATTCATTATAGTAATTGCTACCATTAGTGTGCTATTAATATTTCTTTTACAAATTTGTAAGAGAAATAAAATGAAAATGCAAAGTCTGCTCCATCTGTAACCATTTAGGTTCTTTGTAGGTCAAGTCACACTAGCAACAATTTCTAGCAATGCTGTTGTCCTCTAAGGAAACAGTTTGTGGGAGAAGCTTCATTTCTCTGAGTTACTTGTGAAATTTCCATTTTGTGCTGGAGGAGAAAGACAGCATGTCAATTTGGGAAGGCATAGGTATAGCTGCTACAGGATCTGCTTGCCTATTGCAGCAAAAGCCTAAAACCTTGCAACAAGTGGCAGGAAGCTTTCAGGGCTGTTTAGTCTTTGGTGTAGCTTTGTACATCTTGGAGACGCTGGGGATGACAGCAAAGGCAGCCTTTTATCAAATGGGCTGCATGTGACTAGGTCTGAATAGGTGGCTTAGCTTTCGTATTGGAGGCAGAATGCTAAACCACCCTCAGATGCTGGCATTGGTGTGAATCTGAAGTAATGTCATTCTTAGAATTGCAAGGTGCTCCTGTATCAGCTCTTCATCACCAACATTTTCCTAGAAAAGCTTTATTGTGGGCCAGGATTTGGCCTTATGATGTGCAGGTTTTTTCTTCCCTATCCCCTATTTTTCTCCATTTCTTTGGGGAAATTCTCATCTATAAAAGTGCTGTTGAGTCAGCATCTTTCAGCTCAAGAGTGCCATGTTTTTAATTTCGATTTTCTTTTTCACATAAACTATTAGAATGGAGAACGCTACTGATATAAATGACAATTATTCACCCAAATGATGAATACTTCAGCTGAGAAAAGACTAGTTAATTTATCTAGTTCATCTCATAAGAAAATGCAAAGTACTGGAAAAAGTTGTTGTATTGATGGTTTGTGGTCTGATGCACTTTCAATTGTCATGGAAAAAATGATTAATGAAAAGTATATTTGTGGTAAAAGTTAATCATTTAGTGATCAGTAAATGACTCAAGACCATATTAGTACTGTTGTCTGCAACAGAATTAATATGCTAATGCTGCATACACATGGCTATATCGTGTACTATTTCATAGTGACATTTGCACAGTCACTGCTTCATACTGAACTCTTTCACTGAAATCAGCTGAACTTCTTACATGTCTGCTTAACATTACTGCCTGCTTTTGCAGCACACTGAGACTCTCATGAGGTGCAGCCTAAAGTCTCAGTCCTTGTGATCTCTTAAGCCTGTGCATTTACAGGGAAAATACTTCCAGCACTCCCTGTTGTAGAGAAAATGTGAAAACCATAATCCTAAAGCTAAAAGCCAAGAGGCAGTTCAAAATGGCCTCAATTTATTTGGGAAGCATATGATTTTTTTAAAGCCAGTGCTGCAGCATGGGAGAAGCGTGGCATGATTTCTGGATGCAAGGGATCCTCAGTGCAGGTGCCACTTTCACAGGGCCTCCCAAGCTTCTCTGAAAAAGGTAACCACTTCTGCATGATAGTACACTGAGCCACCTGCAGGCCCAATGTCTTGAACAGGCTGTGGCTAAGCAATGCAGTGAGATGGGATGGGCTGCTTCTTCAAGAGGCTGGAGGGCAGCCTAAATATTCTCTTGCTTCCCACACATGCCTTCATATAAGCACATGGAAAGCTGCAGGTCTGCCCCAAAGGACAGTTTCACCACACACCCTCCAAATACCTTGTCTGACTTCATGGAGAGCAGTGGGAGAATGAGAGACATCTGCTGTGTTGGGAGGGATATGCTGCAGTTCTGCTGCAAAGCATTAAGAAGCACTTAGTGCATTATTTTCTTTTTTTACTTCCTATGATGACTGGTGCCTGCTTAAACAGCATCTCCTTGCAAAAGCAGGTGCTGTGTTTCTTCCTGCACTGATAGGTGTCCATCCTTTATTTAGCAGTACTGTGGGCAGAGCTGCAGTTTGCTGAAGTGTGTGAAAGCACCTTTCTTGTGCTGTCTGTACACCCTTCTCCCTGCCTGGAGGGTGAAGGGTAAGAAAGCTGGTTCTGGGAGTTTCCTTCTTCATTATTCTGGATTTCCCCTTCATCCTTATCCAGTGTCAGCTTGTTCACCCTCCAGGCTCAGTGAAAGAGAACTTGTTTGCCCATCAGATTAGCTGACTCTCACACAAATTCCATGCATCCTCAGAAGCAGAAGGCGGCTGTACTCTGAAAGTGAACTCCAGCCCAGGACCAGCAAAGACATGACTATAAAGTTCATCCCAGCCAAAAATCCATCACTTCAAGGAGAGGCAAAATATAAAATTTGATGGATTTGGAATGAAAAAGCAGTTTATTCCAGAAGTGTCATATATAGCCCTGATTGAAGCAGCAAAGTTTGAGGGAGACCCTGGTTAAGTTTTAGCAGCTCATCATTAATACTGCATCTGTCATGTTTTATGATGATTTACATAGTATTACAGAAATAATGGACCAAGTGCTCAGCTGATGTAAATCTTCATTGCTCACTCCAAGTCAGTGAAGCTCTGCTAGTCCCTTTGGAAATTCAGAGTTTGATTTGCAGTTTTTATCGTTACATACAGTATTTTCCCTACTTCCACAGGGTTTGTAGTATATATTTCAAATAACATAGACAATGTTGATAAATCCATCTGAATGCAGATCTTTCTCTGCAGATTAATAACATGAAGTTGATCTCACAAAAGAACAAGTCCCTGACCTCACATTGCCAACGCAATTAAAAACCCTGAAGAGGTCTTGCTATGGTATTAGCTCTTAGGATTGCAGTTCTCCCAGCAAAAAAAGTAATTTGATGTTTATGCTGCCACAGCAAATTCAATTCTATTAATTCCCAAGTTGCATCCCTTGCATGTGAGAATACCCATCAATTTGTCTTTATGAGTTCTGCTTCCAACTAATATCTATGTGCACTGCCTTAATATGTTGAACCAATCTGTTCATTTAAAAAATACTTGATATGACCTCAGTTTCACTTCTGTCATTATCTTTTCATCCAATTTCTTCCTACAGTTCATAGATCTGAGCTAGGAATGTGGAACCTGATTTTCAGGGCCCTCTGCTTCTGAAATGTAAAGGGACAGAGATGCAGTCAGAGAGCCACCACTCTGTCCCTACAGGGCAGGATCTTGCCTTGGCAGACAGCCAGAACAGCACACTACCTTCTTGGAGAGCTGTGGGCTGCTATGCTGGCCAGGCTGTGGAAACTGAAGTTTAGGATATAATTTTGACTGGGAGTAAAAGGAGGAAAATTCAGTAACATTCACAAATTTGGCCTAACAGAGAGACCTGAACTGGTGTGACCTGCCAGCCATTCTTTCAAACAGATCACGCAGGTCTTAAATCCAAAGCCTATGTGTCTGCAATCTTAGACAAAGAAATTTAAAAGCCTTGGGCTTGAAATCTGATTTAAATTTAAATCATAATTGATTTTTTTTCTCATTTTGATTTTTATGAACAGATGGACTATAGCTAGCAGTTGCCCTTGAGGAGTCTTTAAAAGTGTAGTTCTGTGAACTGTTTCCCTGAAGACTGATACAGCTGCTATTTCTTCAGCTATCTCTGAATCATCCTCAATTACTGTATGTCTTTATAAAATAATTACAGGTTTTATCCAGGAACTGAGCCTGGCTCTGTATTTTTCATAAAACACTTCACAAGAGCTGGTTAGCAAAAGAACTGATTTTACCCAACCAAGTTTTCAATTGTTTAGCTTTGAACTTTTATTCTCTTATTAAATGTTTTGCTACCATGCAGCAGCTATATTCCTTTGGAACTGAAATGGAAAAGATTTTGCCTGCTATATCCATCTCTTTGCACTTATCAATTTGTCTGCCAGAGTAAATCACACACGGAACAAACTTAGGAGAGTTATTAGTTCAGATGAAGCTATTCAGACTTAAACCAATAAATAAATTATGATCTTGCCCTGGAACATCTCTGCCTGTGCAAAAGTCAGTCTGCTCTTTCTCTTTCCCTTTGAATGTATAATGGGGAAATACTTTGTTGAAAAATATCAGTTTTAAATGCAAGATGAGAATGGACTGCACGAAAGTACGTGGCATTAGCTCTGGATGCAGGGTGATGGAGGTTGAGTAGTAGCCACATGGAATTATCATCTGATGATGCAAATACAATTTGTGAGAGTTCACCTAGCCCTTGCCCCTCTGTATCTCCAGATACATCTTTGCCAATGTTTCAGCCAATGACAGATATGTTGCAATAAGGAGGGAAGTAGGTGAAACCACTAAGATAGCCAACTGTCCAGGCAATACAGCTCCTCACGCATTAGTTAGGCCTGGCAGGTCTCTTCCTTCAGGTACCCTAAGACATTTGGGGTAGGAAACATTTTGTAAAGGAAAGGTTTTGTTCCCTCTGTACTTTCCACTTTTACTACCATTAAGGACAGCTTTTACTCATGGCAGAGATCAGGCTAAAGTACCAATCTTTCTTCTGGAGAAATGTGAGGAATTGGGGAGCCATATAGCTTCCATGTGCCTTTATATAATGGCACAAGAGGGGATTATTATTCTTTTAAGATGAGTTAGTGAAGTTATAGATTATCAGAAGTGTTGTCAGTAAAATAGACTTTCAAATCTGTAGAAATTATATCTCCATCTTTGTTTTCTCTATTCTTTTGAGCACATAACCTGTAATTTATATACACTGCTATGGAGGATTGCACGCATTAATCTTTCACCAGCATATATGTTGCTGAAAAGAAGTTTGGAAGGAGCCTAAACCCTAGCTTGTCTTCAGCCCAACGTGCTCAGCAGCTGCTGCTGGAATTTTGCAAGGCTTTTTAATAGAGTTGCCACTTCCAACTGGATATGTTCTGGAATAACCTCTGAACTCTGGTGTTTCCAGTGCTGGTAAACTATGTAACAATCAGCAGCCTGGCTGTTGTTGGGGAATATGATTAAAATCACTGTATGCCCTTTGGTTTAACAAAGTAAGTTTCATTCTTCCAACTCAGAGTGTGCAGTCTGTTGTAAATTGATTCAACTGACTCTCATTTAGGGCATAAAACTTTCGATTAGATCTCTGTGCTCTATTTTCTTAAACTTCTCTGCTGAAGGTGCTTATTATGAGGCAGTGAGAGAAATTCCTCATGCCCATGAGGACTGGATGGTTAAGTAAGAAATGTTCCTGTGATGGGGAACAGTATGTTTAGTACCTCAAGACTGAGCACTCATAGGCACTTAAGTGACCTGGCCTTCTTAAAAATCTTAGATTTTAAATTACTTAAATTATGAGGCTTACAAATTCAGCTTAGTGTAAACTGATTTAGATTTTTTTTTCCATGTTTGCTTTCTATTTTTTTGGCAGAGCTCCTCATCCAGATAATGGCACTGCTAGAGCAGACAAATACATCTGGGGCCTGTCCTGCATCACACTGACTGCCTTGCATGTTTACACTGTAAACATCGCACGAGGAAAGAGAGACCTAAGGGTGAAGTGACTTGTTCAAGATCAGGTAATCAGGCCCTGGACTGAGAATTTCATTCAGTTGAAATTTAATTTCATGTGCTCTTGTTAAATTGCAGTTTTCTAGTTTGCTGCCTCTTTTGATCCTTTGCTTTGATGCCCAGAGTGCTCTTGTTGTTCAGGGGCTACAGGTGTTAATAACACTAACTCTGTTCATGAAATATTTTTTTTTTAATAAAGGCATGATAGATTGCTTCAGGGATGCAGCTGATCACAAGATAGGAAACGTAACTTGAGGATCTTGAAATAAACTTATGATGCTGGAAACCTGACATTTTTCAAGATAAATATATTTAATCAATTCTTCCCTTGAGATTGCAATTGGAACAGAGGCACAACTCCCTTTGTACCTGCTTAGAATTCATTTCATGTCAGTGGGGAAATGAAAATAATTTATATGCAGTGACACAAATCATTGGTGGGTAGGTGTTCAAAGAGCCCAGAGTCTCCATTTTATGTTTGGTAAATGTGTGCCTGTGTCATGTAAGCAGGTAGGCCTACTCATACTACTTAATATTTTTTACAACTGCTATATTAAAGGAGGAAAGTAGACTTACCTCTGGGTAGGGGCAATATGCACAGAGGCACCCTCGTGTTTTACTGCCACCCTATAGTCTCTCCAGTGCACAGTGAAGGATGCCAGTAAGAAAACCTAAAAAGTTTTCAGTATTCTTTTCTGATTTACGGTTAAGTCAAAGGTTTCATTTTAAAGGAAATTATATTCATTGATTCTTCCAAATATTTCAATTAATGAACAATTTTCTCTAAATATCCAGAGTTAGATTTAATTGCACATAATTAAAAATTGTATTGAGGAAAGCTGGCACTTATTGACATTAGGAGAGCTTGATAGAATACATCTTGAGGCTGACTAGTATAATTGTGTTTTCTTCCTCTCAGAATCCCTACTTTGATGATATTAGGCTGACTATAGAATAAATGTGCATAAATATTTCCGCCAATTCCAGTGGACTTCTGGAGATGTTTATTTATTGCCAGTTATTTCCTTCCAGAACATAATTTGCATCTGAGCCACGGACTGCCCTACAATATCTTATCTCAATGTAATAATACATTTAGGTCTTTTAAAGTGTCTGCATACAAAGTGAGTAGTAAAGGATAAAACAAGAACTCTTCAACTAGTATTTGACACCTAGGGCAAACAGCAAGGAAACACACAATCTCCAAGAACAGTGCTCTGTAAGGCTGGGTACTTTCAGCAGAAGTCAGCACCACAATACAATTTTCTACAGATTGAGTTGTTTTTAAAAGACAATTTGAAGTCAGATCTGCCATTCTGAAAAACATGCGTTATGTTTCCTTTCAAGTGTTGCTCATATGGTATGGCTGGCATATTTTGTGCAACAAAATTCATTGCCATCGAGTGGTAAGAAGTTGGTAAATAGGAGAAAACTATCACTACCCACCATCTGCTTCTGTACCACTTCAGGTGCTGCATACCTTTGTGTATGTCATCTGTTGACTCATTTCTAATTGACTGACTTACTCCTGTATCCTATTACAATATTTGGTGTTTCTGGAGGATTTTCATTGTTGTAGGGTGATGTTTTTTTTCCCCAGCCTGCTGATATACGGGCCTTTTGTGTGTAGCTTCTCTGACTGTAGACTATTAACTCCAGCTGTGTCTTCTAGACCTGAGACTCCTATTGTCTGGGTTTATTTGATATATATTTTTTCCCCTCTGTCTTGTTCTCTCCATTTCCACATCAATTTGCCTATTAGCCCTTAGTGATCTTTTCCAGTGTTTTCTGCATTGGCTCTGTTTTTTCTGTTTCTCCTTGACTTAATTTCCTTCACTGAATCTTGGTTTTGCTTTGACATTTCTGTATAAAGGCAGGGTCTTATTGTTAACTGAGTGTGCTTGAGAGTTAAATTGGAAAATATGCCAAGAGGCACACAAGGGAATTTCTCTAGGTCTTTGAGTCAGTGTGTCTCAACACATCTCCCTCATACTACAGTACAATACAGCACTGGTTGTAAACAAGCTGTTCCATTACCACCTCCCTAATGTAAGGGATGACAGTGTAGGCAAAGATCAATACACAGTAAATGTCAGAATTAGGAAACTTTTCTGAAGTTCCTGAGGAAGAGGCAGTGCTTTTTGTAGAGTGGATTCTCAAGGGCGTTGTTATGGTTAGGACTCTGAGAGGGAGCAGAGTCACAAAGCAGGTATAGCAGAAACAAGTCAGTGCCAAATATCCAGTATGCACAATTGCTTCATTATGGCTGCTAGAGGTACAAAGTATATGTATATTATATGAATATAGAACATATCTAAACATACTAGTATTCTCTGGGAAAAAGTAGTTTTGGAACAGACTTTTAGTAAATGCAGAAAATCTGGTGGGTTTTTTGTGTTTTTTTTTTTTAATCTCCACTCCCATTTTGTAATACCTTTTCCCCCAGCTCTTCCCTGTCTCAGGTTTCCTTCTTGCTTATCTTCTAGTCAAAGTGTGCTGACCCTCAGAGATTAACTCTGCTGTCCAGGGACAGGTGGGGCAATACTGTAGAGAGAATAAAAATCCCTTCTTGAAGACCTGAACATCAGTCTTGCCTGAAGAATCTTAATAGATTCTTTAAATTCAAGAAAAGGAGACATAGCGATGAAAAGAAGAAAGGTAAACTGAGACACTGGCACATCATTTATGCAGGAATGGGAATGATGGGTGGTACCAGCAGCAAGGCAGTAACAGACTGACATCCTGAGTCGTCTCATGCCCTTTACATTTTCTCTCTCGCCAAATCCAGGCCTGTGACTAAGCTTCCACAAAAATATTTACTTAAGTGAATGTATCATATCTTTTACCAATTCAGATCACCTGCCTAGTTTCACATTCTCCATAGCATCCACTGTGTGTGTGTATATATATATATATATATTTAACGCTCACTGAAGGAATGTTGTGTTGATCTCAGTCTCCTTTTGATTTAGTCATAAGTAATACATTTTGCATGAATCTGGAATTATCCCTGCTGTCAGTCAGTTTGTCTTTATAACTTGCTGCTCCTGAAGGGTGGGGGGGGTGGTGTTGGTGGATGTGGTTACAATTCTATTACCAATGTTAATATGATCCAGACCTGAATAACTGTGTTTGGCACATGAATGCAACTGGAAGGATAGAGAGGAAAATGTGGTATCAATGCAAGGAAGGTGCAACAGGATTTGGCTTAGAAAAGAAGCATGGAACTGTCATTGATAGGGAAGTGTGAAGAAATCCCAAGAAGTAAAAGTAGCAATTCCTGAGTGGGGTATTAGAGAGAAGAACATCCTGATATATCTACCAACAGTAATTTAGGAGAAAGTAGATGTTGTCTGTAAAGGGTCTGAGAGGCCAAAAAAGAAGATTAGTTTATGCAAAGTAAAATGAAGAAAAAGAAGATAGATTTCATACAGTCATCTTCCTGTGTGAAAACAGGTTCAGAAAATTTTGTATTCATGTAATTTTTATACAATATTTACTTACAGAGATGTAAACTATTTGATTTCTTTTCCTTTGTTTTTAATTCTTATCCCCAAATTACATAAGAAAGGTTGCTTTACCTTATCTTCTGCCATGCAAGAAATGTCTCTTTGAATATTTTGATTTTTTTAAGTGGAAGTCTTATTTTAATGCATCCTTTGTGCTTTCTTTACAGAGCTCTTTGAAAGGATATGATTTGCTTAGTAATTAGTTGGTGCTTAAATACTTATCATTTTTTGTCTAGAAGGGAAATTTTAAAAGCTTATCTTCCTATCTGCCAGGAAATATATTTTGCAAACAATAGTTCCTCCAGCTTTTTGTACAGAAAAAATAATAAGCAAAACTGCTTTATTTGTACTTTCTGGTGAGAGGACTCTGCTCAAACCACAAGATGAGGGAAATGTGCTCATGGCCTGCCAGATACAGCTGATGGAGTTCTCACAGAAGAACTGTTAATAATTCAGCATTGGGTTCTCTCCTCTGAATGAAGTGTTGCACTGCGGGCTACAGCCCAGCAGGGTCTGGCCTGCTGCCGGTGCCCTCCCCTCTGAGGTGGTGGGACCTCACCTGCTTCACGCCAGACCATTCAGGTGTTGCCTTTCTGAGGGGCTAGCAAACATGCAGTGAGACAGGAGCATCTGGAGTGCCTGGGGGGCCTCTGTAGCCCCGGCAAGGCTAGGTGTGAAGCACTGGTGGGAAGACTTGCTGGAGATGGGCGCTAGGCTGCACAGGGGCTGCACAATGAGCCCACGGCCATCCCCAGGCTGTAGGCAGGGAGTGCCCAGGTGTCCACATGGGGAGCTACCTCGTCACCAGTCAAAAAGAAACTGCCCTGGCATTCTCCCGTGGAAGCTGTGAGGTGACCTGCAAGTATTTGTTAAACGCTGAAAGCCAAACCACTGAGAACCTGGTAAACAGTGAACTAAGACATTTTATAAGAATGTGCTAAAACATAAAAAAAAAAGAAAAAAGAAAAAAAGTCTTTTTAGGCTGGACCACGTTATTGAACCCAGTGTCTCACATCTACCTTATGTCGAACTGTTTGGCCACAGCCTTAGTCATCTACTGAGGGAAAGTGAAAAAATGGTGTAGTGAAATCAGTAACATTAATAGGTCTTGCAAACAGAAATTCTCAGCCAGCTGTTTAAGCTGATTTAGTGTATCTGTATATTTTAAAATATTACCAGTTGCATTAGATTGTAATTCAGGGAAATACTGAGTAAGCAATGCACTCTCATCCTGTCCTTGTACTGGCAAATACAGAGAACTCGGAAACCATTTGGCACATGGTACCCAAAATATAATTTGTGTGTGCTGCAGATGGATGTTTCAGTGAAGATCAACTGATCAATTCCTAGCTCATATAGAGACTTTCTATATAGCTGTAGGCAAACTAAATAATCTAGCTCTTGCCTGAGTTTATCATCTCTAATGTGAATGTGGCATTTTATTGCATTACAAAGATGATGTAAAGCAGTCATATTAAGAATAGCGTCATATTGGGCAGAAGTACAGATGATTGCAGTAAGTCAGGCTAATAAGTTCCATAAATTCTGAAGGAAAATCAGGTGTTTCCATTGCAAGCTCAAATATATTTAACCCATTCTATTGGAAACAGAGCAGAAAAACAATAATTTAAACACTTATTACTGCTTCTTTTGAAGTTAGACCATTTTAAAGCAAGCAAATGAAAATAACTTGATACTATTTAATCTTAAATATAATCTGAAGCCTTTGAAAACTGTACAATGTTTTCTAGTTACAAAAATGCTCAGCTGTTCTAAAACTAGTTTCCTATTTTTCTAGGTGCTTTAAGTCCAAACAAAAACATTCAAATCTTTTTTCCATGTACAGTGGACTCAACCTCATTTAAATTTGATTGCAACTCTATGCTAAAGTGTAATGGAACATTAATTCTTTCAAAGCTTTTTTTTTTTTTTTTAAATAAACGGACTTCTTTGAATAATCATCTTTGATGGAAGAAGAAATCTAGAGGTTATAAAATGAGAAGGCCATTATCATGGTGTTCCAAATGAACACCTATGGCAAAGCATTTCTAGTTCTACTTACAAGTTCTGCTGGGAGCATTTCAATTTTCTGGCTCATCGTCAGGTGAAGTTAACGGCTTTTAAGGGCAGATAAGTCATGTCTGAATCTGAAACATTTGTGACTTGGAAACATCTCTGAGATTAGACAGGATTTTGTTGGGTTTTTGTTTAGCTCCCCAATAGCTAGGCATGACCTTTACAATTATATCCTCAGCTGGGGTAGACAGTTTTACATTTATAATTTCAATGGATTTTTTTTTTGTTTTACGTTAACTGGAAGTAATGCCTATGCATGCTTTTACAGAACAACTATGAAGGATGTACTTTGCTTCAGATTAATCCTGAGGTTTTGCAGTATTAAGAACAGTTGCCTATTCACCATGCTGCAAAGGAAAGACTATTTAATATGAAGAAACAGTTTGGGGTTTATCCTTTCATCAGGCTAAGACGTGCTTCCATTTGCTAACAGCTTACGAGAATTTCAGCATGGATCTCCCAGTCTGAGTTGGAAGAGCCTGCTTTTTTCCTGAAAGGACACCTCAGGGTCCTCAGGTCCTTTTGACTGTAAGGCTGGTCAAACAACAGCACAGGTTGTCCAGAGAAGTTGCAGAGTCTCCATTCTTGGAGGTAATCAAAACTTACCTGAACACAGCTCTGAGAAACCTGCTGTAGTTGGTGTGGTTCTAGGCAGAGGGTTTGGACAAGATGATCTCTAGGCATGCCTTCCATTGCCATCCACCCTGTGACTCCATGGGGAAAATAAAAAATAATAAAAAAGTAGTCAGAACTGAAAACTGTCCTTGATTGAAGTGAAAAACAAAAAGTGACATAATTTTCATGGGCAGTAAACTGGCATTCGGTTTGCTATGAATTTAGACCTCTCTTACAGGAGAGAGACATGTACTTTGGGCAGGGGAACCTTTCTGAAAAGATGTCTTTTTAAATTTGGTATTCTAACTGCCTTGAGTGACATGTAAATAGTGTGCATGGTTCAGAAAAGTTAAAAAAGCATCAGTGCAGGAATAATAACCTTCAAAGGGAAAATAAACCTTTAAAAGCAAAACCTATGTGAAATAGTATGCTGAAACGTGATAGGATTATACAATTTTGTATTTAAGCACTATCATAGGAAAATCCATCCTTCATGAATAATTGTTTTAGGTATCAGGATGTAGGAACAATGTTAGAGGGCAGTAAAAAGGCAAGTCTGAAGGGTATATACAGCAGAATCCATTACTAGCAGTCCCACTGGATTTAGATAAATGTTCAATGGGATAGCAATTCCAAAGATGACAGAGGCTTTAATTACGATTATACAAGTTTCTTACTCAAGTTTCAGTGACGTTATGTTCAGCAGTCATGTAACTTACTGTGTCTCTGTGCAAGAGACTTTGTTTTCACCTTAGTTAACAGGGTTTATTACCCACAGTGGGAAATCAGAGCATTGGATATATCCAGTGCAAGATTTTGAGAGACATGCTAAGTGTTGTTACGGGATCGGCTGTCAGATTGACTACAAACTTATTTAGCAGGTGTTGAAAGCAGGCCACCAATGGCAAACAACAGGACAGTGCTGTACCAGATTTGGTTTTCAGTGCTGGCAAAGTGAGCTTAACAATCTTCACTTCTCAACTGTTAACATTTTCTCATACTTATTTTATAGGAATATCTAGATGTAGGTGTCAGCTTGATATTAATTGTAAAAGACCTAATATTAGACACAATCTCAGTGGAACTAGGCGAGTTCAAACTGAAGTGACTAAAGTGAAAAATCACTCAGGGTGGCAAGGGAACTCTATTCTGTTATTGCAGAATAGATTTTATTTTATTTCAGTGTGTTACTGATTGGTATTTATGCTTCACAGCCTCACAATAAAGAAACAGAAATGTACTTATTGAAATGAGAATAGATGAAATACAGTAAGGAAAAGTGAGTTTTCATGGAAAGATGGAGAGGATGAGCTATGTAAAGGCTGCAATACATCTTTCACATACCAGTTTGTGCCCTTGCCAGAGTTACATCTCTAAATTGTTCACCTTTACCACAAAATTTTCTTGTTATGGTTGAAATGGGGCTATCAAAAATAATGCCTTTTTTTTTTTTCTTGCTAGGGAAACAAGATTTAACCTGGGCTTCTTTCTGCTTAAAACACAAGGACAGTCAACTTGGTAGAAGCCTCATCCAAAGCCCACAAAACTGAGCAGAATATCTGTATGACTTTGGTGTTACTGAAATTTATGCCTAAAATCACCATTCAGGGCTTTGATTTTATTTGCTTTTTGTGAGCATTTTCTTCTTTTTGATTTGTGAAAGTTTTAATGCCCTTACTATCATCCCTGGATTGAATTTTGAATTTGTTTCAACATGTTCCAGGACTCACTGCTTAGGAAGAAATCCACTGAATGTGCTGAATTTCGGCTCATTATACAAAACCTCAGCTTTTGCATCTGGTCCTCTTTAGTTGCACCGTTTGATTTTTCAAACAAACAAACAAACAAACAAACAAACAAACAAACAAACAAAATATCCTAGATGCCTTCACAACTGATCTAAGCTTTATACAGAAAAGTTCGTGCACCTTGTTAGGAACTTTAGGTTTGTAATGAATGCAGATAAGTTTTATTTGGCATGGTTTTACTTCAAATACGATAGCTTGATTTTAGAAATATTGGAATGGAAAAATCTAAACACAACTACTTCTGTAGTTATGCCAGCACAAACACATCCCTATTCCTTGTCTTTTGGAGTTTAAAATTAGAAATATCCAAGCCAATAAAAGAAAAGCCAGAATCCTTACACATTTATGCCAAATCTGTCCTGTTTGTGCTGTTATAAAATTTAAAAGGCCAGATAGGAGTGTTCTCTGCACTATGCTTGAGCTGATCCAGAGACAACAAACAAGCTTCTGCTGTTTTAAAAGACCTAAAATGCAAAGATCAAGTTAGTCTCTCAGATGTCTTATGAATGGGTTAGGAACTGTGAGTTACGATGTGTATTACACCACAGCATAAAACCAGGATGGGTCCACAAATAAGAAAATGTATGGTGTTATTATACTTCTCTTTTTTCTAAAATTTATCTTCTTTCAGGTCAGCTAAAAAGGCAAATGAGACAGGAATTTAGTTCAATACATATCCCAAGCCTACCACAGCAGCTATGAAATGCAGGAAACCTTCTAAGCCACACAACATACAGACCTTTCTATCTGTAGCACACAAGCTCTGAATGTGTTTACTACTGCAGAAGCAACAGTGGCTCTAGAAAGAGGAACAACAGAATATAGATAGATAAAGCCCTCTCTATAAAACATACTCTGTGCACTTCTTCAAATCAGTATATACATTTACTACTTGATTTTTTTTCATGGGCTAAATTATAAGTAATTAATTCCCCCATCACAGGAAAATTAAACTTTTAAAAGTTAATAATCTGTACATTTAGGAAACAGCTTACATCAGTTTCTTATTTTACTGCTTGCTTAGGTTCTCCCAACTCCCTTTCAGCAGAGCCCTGCTTTGATGTCTTGCTCTCTGCCCAGATTGCCAGAAGGCTTTCAGTTGCAAATGCAGATGTTTCCAACTGTTAGATATAGTTGTGTTGTATTATTCATCATCTCAATCAAAAAATGTATTAGTAGGACACTTATTTTACACAGAGGACACAAAAGGAATAATGGGAAAGGTAGCACACTATATGAGGAAGATGGTACTCAGCGAGGCATGTTTGGCAGTGGAGGAGCTAGGTTTGCATCCAGGTTGCTGCTTTCCATCTGTTTCATATATCCTTTGCTGAACCTTTAAAGCACTGTTTTTCTAACAGACTACCTTGTCCATCAGTCAGGCTGGTATCTGAAACTAATTAGGCATGGCTTTTGAGAAATACAATTCTCTTTACAGATAGTACCTAGAAATCATCATTGCATGTAAGGGTTATTTGTTGCATGCGGTATTTTTTCCTAGTTTTTGTTGTAGTAGTACCTGGGGAAACTGGCACCTGCAAAAGCCATGTCTTTCCTGAACTGCAGAAAATAATTAGAAATGTCAATGAACAGATCTGAACCTCAAGGGCAGCCTTGAGGCTTGTTAAACAGCAAATTGAACACCTTAGTCATCCACCTGGCAAGGATTTCTCTTTAACTCTTGCCCTGTCATTCAGTTAGCTCAATGTGCCATCTAGACAAAGCAGAGTGCCATCCACAGGAGACTACTGATTTGGGACCTTGCTCAGAGTTAGAGATATGCAGTAACCCCGCTCTTAATGCTGCCAGCTGCAGAGGGCTGGAATTAACTCTCTGATCAGCTCACCTGCTCAGAAATGGGGGCAGCACATTGCCAGTGAGAAAGAACCAAAGCTGGAGAGTGAGGCAGTATAAAAGCAAGTGACCCAAGATGGTGAAGGGATGAGGGAGAATCAGGGTGGGGGAGGATGAGAAAGAAGGCTGGGGGTGTAAGTAAACCTTATAAAAGCAGATAAAATATCAGAGAATTGTTTTTCCTTTCTCCCCATACAATTTTCCTGATCTTTCTTCTCGTGTCAGCTCTCCCTAGACAGAGACTATGCTCTGTGCAACCCCATCTTCCAGGACACCCTGATGGCCTCCCATTTGAACATCCAGTAACCCTGGTATGCTTTGTATTTGTTAACACAAACGTGGTCTTGGGCTGTTTAAATGACGGTATAGCACTTCCACATTTCATATCACTCAAAGGTTCAGAGGGATCTTTTTGATGTGTGTGCATTAGCTCATTTATCAGACTTTATACTTACAGTGTTTTGAAAATAGATATTCTAATCGTTAGCCTTGAGAGCTTTTGACTCTGAAGATGCGAAACACTTCCAGTTTTTGTCTGTCTTCTTTTCTAAAGAAGTCCCCGTTAATAGGCATATTTAAAAAAACATTCAGCTTAGTACCAGCAGATAGATTCTCTCTCCTGCAGCTGCTTCCTCGCTAGGTAGTGGTGACCATTGTTCCTCTCTGGAAGGGAGGTCAAGTCTAGTGCCTGATGCTGGTAAAGAAAGCAGTAAGTTAACTTATCCATACGGATGTGACAGAATTCTTCCGTAAAGGCAGACCTCATTTCAACTTCTGGAAAATGTTTAAATTCTGGTTTCTGGCTTTAAAACAAAATAGCTTCCCAAGAGTTTATGACAGTGAAGAATATGGAAATATTTCTGCTGTCAAGTGTGCCATCTTCTGTTGACTCTTTCTGGCTTCCTGGCCCCAGCCAAGCTCTTAGGTAATGAACTCTACCAATCTATGTTGTATGAAAAAGTATCTCCTTCAGTGTGGTTTTATTTGCAAAATAATGCTGCCTTGGGTTTTTTAATGCTATAAAATCAAAACAAAAGGGTATTTTTCTGCTGTTCTGCTCTGCTATTTCTGGACACTTACTTTTAAACTCCCTGTCTCTATTTTCTTAGGTGAACATTTTTTATACTCTCCACTCAGATGCGCACCTTTCCGAAACCTAAATCATTCATCCTTCCTTCTAATTCTGCAATACCTTGCAATGAGATAACCTGTACTGTACTCTTCTTCCACATGAGTTCACACCATCAAGCACAAGACCAACACTGCAATTTGGGGATGGCTTAGTAGGTCAGAGCTTCATGCCTTTGTCACTTAGGTGCCCCCCTCCGTCTTAGCCTTTCCAGGGTACACTGGGTGCCACATATAACTTCCATTTCACAGCACCTGTTCTGTGCAAAAAGATGACTTCAGCTAACTCACAACTCTTTCCTTTAAGTGTCTCCTCCATACACAGCACAAACGTTACCTAAACAAAACTTCTGAGATCCTAGGGATCAGACATTATTCAAAGCAAACAGATTTTTCATTAATCCTTGTCTTTCACTAGTTCCTTCTTTCTTCAGATCCTATTTTTTCCACAAAGTCAGGAACTGTTTCTGTAGGCATATAGTCTGACACAAGGCCAGGGGGAAGCAGGAGGGATTTACGTGGTCAATAGTTTAAATGGGTTTTACTTCTGCTGTGGCTGTAGAGCTGGAGCAGAGCCGGTCTTGCTGGGAGGAGCAGATGGTGGCCTGTAAGACACACGTAGCAAAAGGTGGGCTCCTCAGGTAGACATGGCTGCACTCTGCTCCCAGCCAGCCTTAGCCTTCTGCCATGGTTTCCCCAGGTGAGCTGCTGGTGCTCATGGCTGTGCCAGGGCCAGCAGACGTGGGCTGCAGCCACCATGTCCCAGTGGCTCTGCATCACCATGAGGCACCAGTCTGGCATTGGCAAATCGAAAACTTGAATTTTCCCTTAAGGGATGCATTAAGCTTTTACAAATGGACCCCAAACCATGGCTCCTCAGCCATTTTGGGTTGAGTTGCTGAATTACATAGATTTTGCTCAAAGGGCTGGACTTAAAAGTGCATAAGCATGGCCTGAGCTCTCCTCACACCTCTCCCCTGCCTCAGTCAGCTGTGAGGGCTGCCCGGCCTTTTCCCGCCTTGGGGCCTGGCTGCTGCCCGCCTCAGGGCTTGGTCTTTTCCCACCTCAGGGAACAATCTTTTCCCGCCCTGGGGCCCGGCTGGTGCCCGCCTCTGGGCACCGCCTTTTCCCGCCTCTGGGGCTCGGCCTTTTCCCGCCTCGGGGCCCGGCCGTCGCCCTTCTCAGGGATCGATCTTTTCCCGCCTCGGGGCCCGGCCGCTGCCCGCCTCAGGGCGCCGTCTTTTCCCGTCTCGGGGCCCGGCCGCTGCCGAGCCCAGCCTGGCCCTCGCCGGCCGCGGCGCCCCGCACATGCCCAGTGCTGGGGCGGGCGCCGGCCTTGAGTCAGTGGCGGCGCGGCTGACGGGGCAGGGGCGGGCCCGGCGCGGAGGGCGGCTCAGCCCGGCGCGGCCCGCCTCGCCCGGGCGATGCCTGAGCACGGCGGCGGCGGCGGCAGCAGCAGCGGGGGGGCGGGCGGGTAGCGGCAGCGGGGACGCGGCACTGCTGCCCTGCCTTTCCCTGCCCGCTGCTGGCCCTTCCTCCGCCCCCTCCCGCGTCCCCCTCCCCCGCTCCGGTGCCCGACAGCCGCCGCTCCGGGCAGGGAGGAAGGGCTGGGAGCCGCCTCCCTTTGCCCCCGGCCGCCCCCCTCCACATGCAGCCCGGCCCGCCGCTGGGAGCCCTCCCCGGGGGGATGTTTCTGCGGCCGCTGCCGGGATAACCGCGCGCTGACGGAGGATGCTGCCCGCGCCGTGGCGGGCTCCGATTCGGGCAGCAGCGGCCGCGTCCCCCGCCTCGGCTCCGGGCAGCGTCGCCGGGGAGAGATGACTTCAAGGCACCAGGCGGACTGGATCCCTTACAGGTGCGGGGGGGACCCTGCGGCGGGAGGGAGCGGGGCTGCTCCCGGGCTGGAACCGCCACCCCTTGGCGGGTCGGCGCCCGTGCCTCGGCGGCGGGGCTGGGACGCGGCGGGGAGGCGGTGGGTCCCGCCTGCGGGAGCGGGTCGCGGGCTGTGCCTGCCGGGAGCTCTCGGAGCGGGGCCCTCGGTCCCGCCTCCCAACTTCGGGCCGGTCCCGCTCCGCGAAGTTCAGGGGCCGGTCACTGGGGAGAGCTGTCAGGCCCGCGGGAGCGCCGCTGGGAGAGCCGCACTCGGCTCCGGAGCGGGAGAGCTTTCCTCCCTGCCTCCGCCACAGGGCCCCCCCCGGTGGGCCGGGCGGCAGCGGGCGGAGCGCCGCGCCGGCGGCCGTCGCGCCTCGGCCGCGGGGACCCGGCGGCGGGCGCTCGCCGCCCCTTCCGCCCGCTAGGCGCCACACCGGGAGCGAGGCGGCGGGCGCGGCCGCCGCTGCCTGACGGCGCGGAGCGGTGGCGACCGGCGATGCCGCCATGGCGGGGAGCGGGATCGCCATAGCAGCGCCCGGCGAGCGGCTCCCATTGGCTCCGCCGTTGCCATAAGCTACGGGAGCCGCCGTGCGGCGGCCGCTGCCCGAGAGCCCCGTGCGTCAGCCGGCACAGCGGGGGCTCCGCGCCGCGGGAGCGGCCCCGGCCCCGGGGTGCGGAGAGCCCCGCTCGCCCTGCCCAGGGGCCCCGCTACCCGCCCGCGCTTTGCGGAGCTGGGGCCAGCTCGGCCGTGCCCTGCCCCTCCCTACCACGGGCGCCCGGCTCTGGAGCGGGAGCGTTTGCGGCTTGAAGCAGAGAACAGTTTGTTCCTGCCTTGCCAGTGCGAGGAGGAAGCGAGCCGAAGAAGATGTAGCTCCGGGCGGGATGGGCTGTGCTGTGCTGCGCTGCGGAGCAATAATGACAGCATTTCTGAGTGTGCTGTTCGGAGCGACGTTAGCGTTATGGGGTTCTTTAGTTTTCATTGAAGAATCTTTTTCAAACTGAATGATTGCAGAATGAAAGCGTGATTAAAAAGGTGTTCTGGCTAAGGCAGCAAAGCGGGTTGGTTTAATTGGTCTGGTTGTTAACAGATGGTTTAGCTTAGGATATCTATCTAATCTTTTTTTTTTCCTTTTTTTTTTTTCACTTCTTAATACAGAGAAATATATAAGCGGTAGATGCACAAGTGGAAGCCTGCTGTTCTAATCTGTGCACGTGATAGTTCTAATCAATATAAGAATCAGAATTAAAGAAATCTGATTACAATGGACCCAAGAATATCACCATTCTTTCTCCGATAGCTCTTTCAGACCCTGTGTTTTGAAAAGACATAAGGAATTGGCAATAAGGCTTCAAAAATGACTAGCGGATGCATTCTGATGCAATTTGAAGCCTTGTAATGAAGGCAAAAATACCAGAACAGCTGTTCATAGCTCTTCCCAGCAGCAGAGGAACTGTTTCTCCGTTCTCTCACTGTACACAAGGCTCTGCAGAGGCCAATGCCAAAGTTTGCTGTGGGGTTTTGTAGCAGTGGCCTCAAAGAAGGAAATAAAACATCTCTATTGTTTCTGCTCAGTGCCGTTCAGAAAAGCAAAGGGAGACAAAACACAGATCTTCAGAGAAACACAGATCTGATGATACTCATGTCTTTTCTAATATAATACTATTTTTGAATGTTAACCATGTTTATGGTCAGAAACTGCTGAGGACTGCTCCAAACCAAAAGGCAAACAAACCGCGCTTCTGCTCTGAAGTGTTTGTTTAGGCTTCTAACCTAGTCTTCTCTCAAGAAGTTGAGTTATTTTTCAGTCTTCAGAGCTAATTCCTGGTTTAGAGGTATATCATTGCAAATCTCATTGAACCTGCTCGTTTAAAGCATCCTGCAGAATCCCGTAAACATACTTACCCAGGGAACAAGCGTTTCTGAATGCATATGTGACTGAGATTCCCCATGAAAGCACTGTATTAGTAAATTAGGTCAAAGTACCATTTTGTGGGAGTGAAATCCAGGAGGAGAGGGAAAGGCCTGATGTGCACCCTTCTGTGCATCTCCCTGTGAGCGAAGTGCCCCACACTTACCTGCTCTGTTGCTTCAGACCTTTGTTTACTGTAGTGAATTCAATGGATGCTGACTCGCAAAGCCTGGGGGCCTGTTCCCCACCTTCTTTATGGCCTGGGTAGTATGTAATGGCCAACAGTGCCACTGCTGCTAGTGTGGGGCACAGAGCACAGAGCGTGCTGAAGTCTGTAAAGATAGGTGTGACATAGCCTGAGCCTTGCTGATCTACAGTGTGCTAGAAAATGCTGCAAGCCCTTGTCAGAGCTTGGCAAAGCTGTTTCAACTTTGGCACGGGCTTTAAAATGGTAGCATGACCCCTAAGCTTATGTCATTCGTCCTGGCAATCAAACGTGCATGCAGCTATATACCTGAATTAATTCAAGCAGAGAAGTGGTTTTCTTCTTTAATAAAATGTCATGTTATTCCTTACAAGTGAAACAAGCCAGGGGGAATCAGTTGTGTGTGTTGTGCACAACTCATTAAGCAATCCACATGTATGTCCAAAACTTGCAAAGCATATTATGCTTCCACTTTTAAGACACTGAGAAAATTTTGGGTGGATTAACAAAAAATAGTAGGCAATTCTTTAAGTGTCAGTGCTAGCTTTTTCATGCTGTGGTGAATAAGAGTTTCATATTATTTGTGAGTTTGTGATTTCAGCATTTCGCCCTTAATGTCTTTTCTTCTTCTCTTACATGTTCTACTTTTGAAATAGTAATAGTTATAGGATGAGGGGATTTGAGTTCACTAGTGTTATGAAATACAATTGAGAAATTGTTTTTAAAAGGAAATATATTGCATTTATGTTCATGAAACTGTTTCATAGATAGTTCAAGCATATGATTAAGCACTTGTATGGAGCTTCACACCAGGTACAATGAACTAGGAATTCTTTAAACAGAAACATTTTTAATGATGTTTCTGTCCTTTATTATAAAGAATCAAAATAGTTTAGATGCAAGTGAAAAATCAGCTGCAGTTCACGTAGGTGCTCCCAGCCCCAAAGGTGGTTCCTGATGCAGTTGAGAGTAAGGTGTAGCTTCTTGAGGAATTCTGTTCTCAGGCACAGTAGTGTTTTCCTTTGGTATCCTTCAGCAGTTTCCAGTAGAAAATACAAAGCAGAAGTATCTGGGAGTCATTATAGATTCACAGGAGTTCAGCTTTTTTGTTCAAAAATATTATATGTTTTGGTTTCGTATCTTTTTCCTGAACTTGTTTTTAATTTATAGAATTTCTGAAATTAACATATTACTTTTTATTTTATGCTGGTGTGTCCTGAGTAAGCGAACACATTCCTCGCACTACATGACTATGGTTAAATGAAACTGTTGCTAGCGAAGATAAAAGTATTAATAAACTCAGTCACAGTAAGGTCCCAGTCCCTGTCATTATTATTTGTTCTTACATTTTCACTGGCTTCTTTAACAATAAATCTTAATGCTATAACTTAATAAGCAGCATTTACGAAACTATCTAAACTGTATAATGAGAAATATATAAACACTGTCAGCTGAAAAGTGCAGTCCACATAGGAATAAATTTGCCGCAAGTCCCCAGAATTCTCTTTATAGTGTCTGTGTAATTCTACTGAGACTTGGTTTGTGCGGATAAACCTGCCATAGCCCAAAGGGAACCCATGAACTGTGCGACAGGGGTCTGGTGCTGTATAAAGCAGATTATACAGCATGTATTTTGAGTGGCATAATACGTCTTGAAATGTATGTGGTGATGGTAGTAATATACATGATTTTACTTGTGACTTTTGTGTTATGCTCAATTTTTTGTAGCTTTTATGCGTTCTGAAGTTTTAAGGCTGTGCTTAGATATTGCAGCTATAAACAGTCACTAGTTATTTATCTGCAGAGTGAGGGATTACAGTTGGATGAAAATTGTGGAGCACAGCTGTGTTGTAAATTCATGAATCATGACAATTAGAACAGATGATAAGATTTCTCTAAGTGTGATGTGTAAACAAGTCCTGGAACAATAATGGTCTTGAAGACCAAGATTGTCCCACACTTGTTTCTATGCATTTATTTGAGGTATTGGGATGTTATCTACCCTTAAGCCTCGACAGTCTAAAGGCAGCAGTGCAGGTAGCGGGCTCACCCCGCTGCAAGGTGCAGTTTGTGACTGAGTGCATCACAATGCAGGCAAGCTTGTTCTCAGCTGCCTGCTGTGGGAAATGGCATTGATAATTTATGAGAGCTGCTTTTTCTAAGGAAAAGAGTACAAAGAGCGTGTGCTTCCTCTCAGTTAGGCTGTCTCCTGTCTCAGGTTATTGCGATGTATAAAATTAGCCTACTTGTGTGCTTTTAAATTGTTATAAGTTAGAGTTCTCTCTTCATGGGGGTCTGTGCTCTTATATAGGGTGTTACTGCTGTAGTGCATGGAGACTCCAGCTGGGATCAAGGTCCTGTATTGCCCAACATCGGTGTTAGGGAGCTGTACAAACACATGTCGGAGGCAATTTCTACCCTGCAGCTGATAGCCTAAATCAACCAGGCAGAAAAGAGGTGACGAAAATGAAGTATCACTTCAGGTTTACCAGCAAGGGAAATAGAGACCTGTGGAAGTTGCGGGGAAGCGGCTTAAATAGAAATGGGACAAGGCTCAAGGGAGATCAGCTGCAGAGCGGGGAGTGAAACCTAGTCATCCCATGCTTTGCAGTGTGCCAAAGGTGGATTTAAGTAAGGGGCTTTGCCACCTCTTGCAGGGTGTGCTTTGGGCCTTATGACAGAGAAGCAGCCACACCAACTAGGTGTGTTTTCCTAGGGTATTGTCACACCCCCATCCCCCCTCCTTGCCCCCTTCCCACCTTTGCAGTATTGACATCCAGATTGAGACGGAAACTCATTTCATAATAGGCCAATGGGTTTCTGGTAGCAACAATCATTTGCAGGTTTCTGGCAGTGACAATCATCTACAAGCCATCTGTGCCAGATTTGGATCACAGCCGGAAAGTGAATATGAAATGCTATGTCTCCTTTAGCAGTTCCCCGAGTCAGACAGTTTTGACTCTTATGCCAAAGGGTTTTTGGACTTTCCCTAAAGCAGCATCTATTTAGGCATGCAAGCAGCTTTTCTGGAAGGTGGTACTTTTTATTAGTAACTAAAAATTGCCATTCTAGAGAGCTGGATTTTTTTCACACTTCTTCCTTGTGCCTCTTCCCCTCGTGCTGACTTAACCTCATTTTCTAATTCATGCTTTTTTGTTCTTTCTCTTTATGAACCGGTATCTTTTTGCTGTTTGTACCTATCTTGCTCCCCTTGCTGTCTTTTTTGTTTTCTTCTCTTTTCCACTCTGAGCGTATTTATGAAAATAGAATTCTGTCCTGCCAGCTACATGGTCCCTGCAGAAGATACCCTTCTCTGTAAATGTTTGCTATTTAATTTGTTTTTTACTGTGTGGATTTGAATAAACCCATCCCAACTTCCTACTGCCTTACTTACGTAGTTAGTACTGTTTGCAATTTTTAAAGCTGAATTTATTTATTTTGAAGATTATTGTGAATTTCAGATTATTCAAAGATTATTGCTTTAAGCATGGATGTTAAAAACGGTATTTATTTTATATCTCACTTATTGCTAAAGCTTTTGTTCCCGTAGTATATGAAGGCCGGTAACTGGGATTAGGAGATGCCCTTCTCGTTCATAACCTGCGTCACGCCGATAGAGGGCGGTGTGGAGCAGAACGCCTCTCAGAGTTCTGGAACCTCTTTCGTTATGACGTAATACCAGAATGGTTCCAGCGAGTTCCGAGGAAGTGACCCGTCTCAGGGCTCTGTTCCTGTTGGTGTAGTGGTAACGGTATGGAGCCATACAGCAAGACAGTCGGCAGTCTGGAGTATTTTCAGAAGATGGAATCAAAAGAACAGCGTAAAATACGAGCGAGAAGGTCAGGACAGTTGTTGGTATATTTATTTTTTGCACTCAAGTTTGTTACATAGAATCATCAGCTTCTTTTGACTGTCCTGTTCTTAAGAAAATGGGAAGTAAGGGGATAGTGACTTAAATAGGTAAGAAAATGTGCTCCCAGAAAAGGGTGGATAGGGGGTGCAAAGGTAACTATGGGAGAAGGTAGAAAGACTGGAGTAATTATTTTGGAACAGGATGAGTACGTGTGATAAAAGATGAAACCTTTTTTTATTTTTGCTGACATAGTTGTCTTACACCAGCTTGTTTTGTCTAATACTTAATGGTAATGTAGCTTTTTTTGTTTTATACATGTTCAATAACTGGATGTATTGCAGGTCATCTACTGAATAATTTTAGGTTATGTTTACATTGTGTAGCTTTGACACTTGGGAAGTTCTTTAAATGCTGGGTTTGCTCTGTAATTAAATTATTTAGTAGATGTATTTGTATTTTTTTCTTTTACATTATTAAGAAGCTAAAATATATCTTTACTTTCCCTTTTGGTGATTACAGCAGAAGTAGCTTTCATATTTTTGGATTGCTAATAAGTTGAGAGATTACATATTAATCTATTATTTATCCTTAAAGGGAAGATGTGACCCAATTTAAAACACTTCCTTTGGGGAGATGCAGTAGAGCCTTATACAGCAGAGGATAGTAACTGCTTCTGCCAGTACAAGAACCCTGCAGATCTTGGATGCTGATTCTGTGCAGTCAGACAACTACCCTTATACCTGGGGTAGGGATGCTGTAGAGTCTAACACCGCCCTCTGCCTTACATGTAGTGGCGTGGTTGCCTGGAAGAAGCAGTCAGAAAGAGGTGCCACAAGAGCCTTTCTCTTGACTTAAAAAAGGGAACTGGTTTGGTTCCATGACCTTGTCTGAGCTTATGTATTAGCTGAGCAAATAATGGCAAGCCGTATATAATACATTAATATGAACGTGTGAGTGCACTTTGTGAGTGACATACTTACCTTGCTCTCTGACAACACAAGTACCTGAGTCATTCTTTCGTGAAGTTGAGTTTTAGCTTAAGTTCTGAGATGTTTACCAGAATTAAGTCTTGAATTGCAGGTTTCAGTGGAAACTTCATAGTTCCTGTTGAGATGCATGTTAACATAAGGTTGTGAGTATCATAATTCATAATTAATATAGCTCATTTGACACAGGTAATGAAACCACAGCGTGAAGTTTTTAATGGTAATTTTAATTGTAATCACAGTTCTAACTACCTGCAGGTGAGAAATTACAAGATGAAGAAATTCCTTGATTAACTTCAGATGATGACTAAGTTGGAAATTGTGTCTGCAAGTGAAATACAGATACGTCAGTATTTGATCAGTGTTTAGGCAAGGGATGTAAACAGGCCTGTCTTTCAAATTTGGTATCAGTTTGAAAGCAAAATGAATAAAGCTAAAGGCTAGTTATTTCCAGTAACGGTACCCATAGCAAGAAGCATAGGGAAAAATTGGTTTCTGTTTTTTCCAGAGCAGTTTGTTGCTGCCCAGCACTACTACAGCAGCATTTTCACTTTTCTGCAGTAACAAAAAATAATTAAAAATACATCTGAAAGTTTGAGGAAATTATTTGCTGTATTGTAGAAGTTAAATAATAGATAACTTGGCAGGACAATGACACTTAGACTAACTGTTCAGATCAGATTGAGTGGCAACTGAAAGACTAAGACGTTTACTGTACTTTGGAATACATCCCAGTATTTTTGACAGATATAAATCCCAAAACTCAAGCTAGGAGCATGCATTTCTATTAAACAGTCTTTTGGAGACCCAGGGATTGCATGAACTCTTATACGTCTATCCAGAACTTTAGGTTAGTTATACAGGTAAATAATGCATCTATTGGGACACTGTGTCTGTAGGGCAACATTAAATGACATTAACAATGTTTTACACACCAATGAATCGGATCTTGATAATTGGTTCTTCCAGGTTACTGAATTTTAAATGACTTCACTGGCTGTTGCTGCAGATTTAAAAAGTGAAGTATAAGGTTTTAGAGAAAGTTTTTGTGCTTGCCCTAGAATAGCACTAGCATTGTTTTATTGCCTCTCCTTAAGGCAGAGATCAAGTGCCTCTACATATTGCCTGTCGTTAAATCTATGCAGCTGTAGAATTGTTTAGGTTGGAAAAGACCCTTAAAGTCATGAAGTCCAACCCTTAGCCTAATGCTGCCAAGTCTACCACTAAACCATGTCCCTAAGCGCCACATCTACGCATTCCTCCAGGGTTGGTGACTCGATCACCTCCCTGGGCAGCCTGCTTCAGTGCTTGACCACCCCTTAAGTGAAGAAATTTTTCCTAATAGCCTTCAGCCAGGTGGAGAGGGGACAGGGAACCCTCTGTGCCATGCATCCTGCTTGCCTGCCCAGCCTGTCCCAGGGAGCTAGGGTGCCATTCTGGTAGTCTTACCTCTCTCTCGCTCTCCCTGATACTCCTCAGCCTACTCACCTCCCTGGAGCTCTGTCACTACATGGAGGAGTTCCCCTGCCTGGGCATGCTCCCTCAGCTGTGCTCACCGCAGCTGCTCACCTCAACAGCTGACGGAGAGACGGAGAGCCCTGCAGCTTTGCTTGGTGTCAAATTGGCTAAATCCTTTCCTTCTGTATTTGATCTCCGTGGTAGGTCCGTGCAGCATACTGCAGTGCAGCAGCAAGGCACTTGGGCGAGCTGCACATGAGCTAAGGCAGCCGTACGACCACATGGGAAATGCGAAGTGATTTCCTCCTTTGAGGAGCAATGCAGTGCAGTCTGTGAGCAGTGAGGGACTATCAGACTTAAATTGTTTCCAGTGTACGTGTTAGCTTGTTTACAGCGAGCTGGGTTATCTATCATAGCACAGTTCACAATGTCGATGTAACTTCAAATTAAAAGTTATCTGGTCTAAAATAAGAATGTTAATTTTTGGCTGTTAGGAGCACTGGCCATCTATAAGTAGCCTAATGTAGGCTCTGGCTTTTCAGAACACTAGAATAATTCTTCTTGGATATGCCAGATATATTAATTATGGAATACTATATTAATACCCTGAGAAACTGGCCCATCCTATCAGTGCAAAAAGATCATGACATCGCTAGATTTTGAGGCATCCTGGAAGATGCCTTTTAAATGCTAGCTATTTCAAATAATGATATAGTGTAGTATTCTGGCAGTATTGATGCACCTTGCAAAATTGTTAATTACTTCCTTGAGGCTTGAATATCACTTACAGATTTTAAAGATCAAGAAAAAACAGCACATGAGAAATATAAATTAAATTAAAGTTCTCCCTTCCTTCCTTCCCTTTTTCCTTTTTTCCTTCCTTCCCTTTTTCCTTCCTGTTTTGATTCTCAGGCACTTTCTGTTATTTATTCATTTAGTGCTATATGCTTGAGGCTTTGGAAGGTAGATGTTGTTCTGAGTAGTACTGGAAGGAAAAAAGTTTTCCTATCCTGTGCACCCTGTATCAGAATGACGTCCAGGTTATTCTGTTGGAAAAAATGTGGAATTACGTTTGCATAGCCTGGAAAGTGGGATATGCAAATTCAAGTGTTCAGATCTCTGCCCTGTGTGTTTGATTCCTTAGGAAGATATTTCTAATACTTCAGATAAGTGCCTGGACTTTCAGGTTATTTTGGCATGGGCTGGGCCTGTTCCCCCCATCACCCAGATTTTCTCCTGAAACTCTGGAGATCATTATGTTTACAAGATTTGAATTTGATAAATTGGGATTCTCTTTCAAAGATTTCTGGCAAAAGAATCCAGTAAACTTTAGACTTGAGAGGAAAGATTTTAGGGCTTAGAAAATTAGTTTTACTCACAATAAATTATGATTTCTGAAAGCTGTCATTTCATTGAAGTGGTACCAAATAATATAAGCCATAACAAAAATTGCAGGAGATAGTAAAGCAACTAGGAGCTCATTGGAAGTGACTGTCCAGTTGCTGGGCTTCCAGTTTATCGATTGTTGTACTCCATTAAAATACAAAGATTTTGAAACAGAGGATTTAAGAACACGTGCAGGATAGCTGTATTTTAGCATTAGGCTGGTATAGGCCTTTCAGAGGATGGAATGTAATAGTAGACAGGGAGCCTTGAAAAGTCAATGTCTAGATTTTCAAGAGTGCTCAGGGTCACTCTTGATTCTCTGCTCATGTTATTTCCTAATTTTGAACCTCTTTGAAAGTTGGAAATTTCTGTTGAAAATACTTAATGCGATGGAGAGAGAAGGGAGGACGATGACTATTTTGCTGCCTAGTCAAAATGACAAACAGCATATAACAGGTTGCAGGTTTAAGTGTTCTTTGGCAAGAACAACTCATTCTCATCTGAAAAACCTTATTCTGAAGAAAAACATTAAGAAACATTAGAGGCATAGAAGTTTTCACTGCATTGCACAATGAATTGTAAATGTGCTCAATTGACATTGCAAAGGGTCTGCAATGTTACTCTCTGTGTGTTGGGATGAAAATTCAGCCAGCTCTGCAGTATTGATTTTACTATGGACTTGGGTTAACAAAGCCAAACATGGCTGCATATTGCAATAAATAGTAAATAGAAAGATGGTGTTCTGTATGGTTTTGCTTTTCACTTTGCACATGATGACTTCTGTTGCTAATTTTTCATCAAAATGGCTATGATACTGTTTCTGTATTTTTCATTTTCAGTCCTTTAAAGTCTATAACTAAACAATGATTGAGTCACTTAATAATTCCCTAAAATAGTTACTTTGTGAAATGACTGACATTTGTTTTCTTTTCGCATCACAAAATGCCTACCTCTGTAGTCTAACGATACTCAATACTTAAGGAAGCTTACTCGGCTTGTTTCTGTCGTTCTTTCCCTTTTTGTGTGAGTTGTCTGTATCTGGAAATTTGATCAGTGGTGCTCTGTCCAGTGTGCTGTCAAATGACCGATGTTGGTTTGGGAAGAATAGTGTTATGTGCTGCTGAGAGAGTGACTGGACATAATACGGGTGAAGTTAAATTTGTCAGTAAGTCAACAACAGTATTTCCTTAAAATTGTCCAGCTCTTCTTAAATCTTTTATTAATTGTAAAGCTGATAAATATTTGAGCAGGATTTCAGGTCTGTGCTCCCATCCAGGAACTGTCATCAAAAGTCTTTCTGAAGATTTCAGATTCAAGCAGAGGCCCTTCTGTCAGCACGTGGCAGCAGGGGAGAGTAGGTTCCCTGGGGAGCAGAAAGCTTTGCAAGCACACATAGCTTCAGCAGTGTGGGTGAGCAGTCTCTGATCACTGCTGCAGGCACTGTTGTGAGGCTGGCAGTCCAGAGAAGCACACTGCGTGCTCCAGGTTTGCTGCACAGAGAGGTAAGGGCATGTGTGCTGGTAGCAGTGCAACACTACCCCACTTTTGAAGGGTCACGCAGAGGAAGCTTTTGCTGTCTCACATGTTTCTAGCTTGCTTCTGCCAGCCAGCTTTCCTTCCATAATTCTTGGGCTGAACTCCTCATCCTGTTCTAGTTTTGGCTAGGTCCTGACAGAGTGAGAAAATGGAGCCTTCTGAATCTGAGAGAATTAAGCTGAATGACATTCAGTGGATGATCCTGCAGGCTGAAATGGTTCACCTTGTAAACTTGTGTCCTACAATAAACACAAACTCACAGGTTGTGCAGTGAAATATTAGAGCTATGAAAACTGCAAATAACAGTGGGCAATTAGTGTTGCAGAAAGAAACCAGAAGATACGTAGTCATATGTATTTATCTGAGAGGTGTAGAAAAACATCTGCTGGTATATGAGTATTGATTAGACCCAAAGGGGGACCTTATTTTCACACTTTTTTTAATGGTCCAGTAGCTAAACTGATACTTTTTGCCTCATTCAAATGCATTTAGAAATGCACTTCCACAGTGCCAGAAGTGGTTTAATTACATCTGGTGTGGTTAAACAGGGTCTCCAGCTCTGTCTGATACAGCTTCCTCTATCTGAGATACATGTGCTTGCTTATTGTTCCTACTGTTGTCTCCCTTTTCTGGTGTGCACCTGGTGATTTATGGTGTGGCCATGGCTCGAGAGCTCAGTGTCCCTCAGTGGTCTGGGTGCAGCTCAGCGTGGTGCTGTTCTGCACTGCCTGTTTTGTGTCTCACCTGCACATGCTACGCTTTGTGTAGAGCTCTGGGGGATGTTGCAAAGGCAGAGGGTATTACCCCAGTGTTACTGATGGGGACACTGCACATACAGCAGAGGTGTGGCTTTTCCAGGAAAAAAACTCAGTAGTGAGATCAGGGAAGGAATTAGATTTGCTTTGTCTTCCACTTTCACCCTTCTTGCCTCTAAAATAGATTATCTTTTTTTCTTTCTTTTGTATTACTGATTTTCTTATAAGAAATCCAAATTAAGATAATGAGAACTCTGCGTATGTGGACAAGAAAAAAATCAACCTAGTAAACTTTCTTTACAGTTTGTTGGGGTTGGACGGGATCTTCTGCATATACCTGTAAGAAGTGGTCCTAGGATTGATACAGCTTTTGAAGCCAGAATTCCTATAGCTGTTGTTCATAATGTTTCCCTGTGTGGATTCTCATTAATGTTACTGAGCTGAGCCCAAAATCTTCCTCTCTCCAGAGAGACTATTTAAGGTGTCTCTCTCTACCCAGCCACCACCTTCATCATGAAATCTGTTGGACTTAGAAAGATTTACCCCTCTTTAATTTTGGTTGAAATTAGTCAACCAAAGAAAAAAATTACAGACATTATGAATGCATAAATCTTTCTTCCTTAAGAAAACAGGCAACCCTCCCATATTATGCGGATACTGAATTGCTAGTGAAGGAATTTGAAGTTTGAGTGCTGTAGTCAAATTTTATTACAGAACCCCTGTGGAAATGAGAATCCTTCCTGAAACTTCCAGAGATACACTTGTTCACTGCTTTTTGTCTTGTAGTCTTATGCAAAATACAGTATTAACATACATGTTTCATGTCAGACAGGGAACTTAAATACTTCTCTGACAAAGACCTAAATGTTTTGAATTTAATTTTACCTGCTTTGCTTTTTACATGATTTGCTTCCTGTTCTAGAAAATCAGCAACCAATCTGATTATCACATATTTCTATTTGCATTTTACCACCCACATTTTGAAAATGTTTCATAGGTGGGAACTAGCAGGCTTAGAAGTGTGTCTACTGACAAGGCTGTAGTGGCGCTTCAGTCCCCAGTGGAGACTGCTTTTGCTATAATTGTTGCTAACAGGCATTCTAGCAGGTGAAGGGGAATAATTAAAATGACAGCTTCAGCCACATATTAAAAAATATGAAAAGGATGGTGAAAAGCCCTTTCCTGTAATAGTTTGTAACTGATGTCATAGCACCTGAACAGCAATTTGTTCAATAAAAACATATTATTCTCCCAGGCTTTGCTTTACAACAAATTAAACCTAAGCTTAAGACAGCCTCCTGGCAAATAAATTTGAATGTTTTAATGTGCCGTTTGTCTCCACAAAAAGTGCTGCTAAACTTTTCTGTGCTTTGTCAACACCATCTTTCTTCAGCAGTTAATCTGATCTACTTCAGCTGTGATCTGTTTAGTTAACACATGACCAAAGATGGTTTATCTCTAGATTTTTTAAATGAAATGCTGGAGCAAATTAGATTATGCTGGCTTTCTTTGTCAAAGAATGGAAAGCATAAAATTCAAGACGTGTAGTATCTTGAATTGCCTCAGTTCCTGCTTCTGTCATGCTTAAACTAATCTGCTACAGAGTGTGGCTCTAATCAGTGGGGTATCTCTAAACCTGCACGAGTTTGGAAATTAGAAATGGAAGTGGTTTTGTACAGAATTTTTGATTTTATTATTAAAATGTTTGGGATGGCGAAAGATTTGCACTTTTTCTGGATACGTGGAAAGTGACATTAATCTAGATTGTGGTTGTTCTTTCTGTCTTGAAGGTATTTTTGTCAAGTTGTAAACACATAGGAAGCAGTCCTTCTCACAATGTAATTGAATATTCATTTAAGCTCCACAGGTTGAACCCACAGGTTGAAGGTCAGTGTAGGACTTCATTCACCTTTCCTTTAAAAAATAAAGAAAGGAATAAAAAACCCCAAACCCCTAAACCCAGGGATACCCAATGTTCTGTACATCTGACATGTTTCTAAAAGGAGAGTTTGTCTATTCTGTGCACTAAGTAAAGAGTCAGTAGATTTTTCCTGTGTTACTTCTGGCCAGTAAACTTATTTCTGTCTTTCTGTGAGTTCATAATATGCATGAAACTTAGAGAAAAGAGAACAAAAAGACAAGGGAAACAATTTTTGTCTTAATCGGTAAATGAATGGCTGTGTTCTCTGTATCTGTATTTAGCATGAAAACAGCCGTTAGAATTGCAGATTTTGCTGTCCATTTTGTTTCTAGGAACTGACATATGTACAATTTGCGATCCTATATAATTATTATCTGATTCTAGAAAACTGTAATTTCGACAAATATCTAGAAATACATCATTTGAGCATAAATTTTCAGTACTCTCTGTGCAGGGATTAATGGCACAACCTTAGTGAGAATTATACTGCTTAGTTCCTTGGATGTCATGCTGGTATTGTATCCTTTATTGGAGAGGTCAAATGATACTGAAAATCTGTAGTAGTACATGACTGGCAAAGAATGCTTGTGGTATTGTATGATAGCTCTTCTTGGTTTTATAAAACATGGTACCCTATTTGCTTAGCAGTTGTCACACAGTGAAAGGGAAAAATAATGCTTAACTCAGGTAAGATCGGTTTAAAAAGTAGTAGATTAGATAAATGCTGAAATCTTTTTTTGATCTCACGCCTTTGGATATTTTATTACAGTTACAGGTGACAGCTTCTTGCCAATTTAAGAAAAAAAGAAACCCTAAAGTTGACACACCTTTTAAAATCTAATTATCTTATGCATACTTTATTTTTTAAAAAAAGGTTACTCTTTTTTTAGGGTAAAATGTTTGTGCAAATCCAGGGAAAATGTTTGTGCAAATCCTAGGAATTTTCAGAACAATTGAAAAAGTATCCTGATTACTCTGATAGAACTGGTGCGTATTTGACAAGCAGTTTAGAAAGCAAAGATAAAAATTCATGATTTGTTATCAGCCTTTTCTTTTGCTGTTCACCATTTCACATGCCATAAGCTTTTATTTTGCAAATACTTAGCCATTTGAGTGGGCTTAGTGGGCAATATTTATGTCCAGCAATAACAAGTTTTATTTGTCTGTTCAGGACTGGAACCCTAAAAATTAGATGGTGTGCATGTATCGGACTCTATTTTCAGTCTTCTTCAAATATAATGGAAATGGTGTTCCAGAGTCTGAAATGTCTTGCGTGGGGGACCGATGGAGGCTGTCAAACAGTACCACGCAGGCTGTTCATGTGAAGATGTTTTCAAGCCTAGAACAGTAATTTGGAAAAGATAGTTGCAGTTAGAAATATGAATTGGTTGGGTCACGATAACTGGCTCTTATTTTCCCAGTAATCTGATAACTGTGTTAACAATAGGCTGTATACTGCAGAGGAGATTTTCACCTGGAGATCCAAAGCTTTTTAGGGACACCAGTTCCCACTTCTCTGAAACTGTGAGTCTGCATGCTGCCACATGCCTTTCCCACAATTCTCACTTCTTGCTGGCAGCATACATTCTTGCCTGTCTCATAGATGAGCAGAATCTTATGTCTTGAAAGGAAGGATTGCTATATCAATGAACTGCCCAATGCTGAAGAACATTTGAGTCATACCAGTTAATGAAGATAGTTTTCTAAACTGTATTAAAAAAAGTAGTCATTTTGCAGATTTTCTCTCACATTTTTTTTAAATATACATATATCTATGTATATGTAGTTAAATATGAGGGAATAATGTCTTGTCTGATTATCTGTTGAGAGGTCAAACTGGGAAGAGCAGAGAATGTATTACTTTTATCAAGTCATCAAATTTCTTAGTAATTAATTGCTTTTTTATATTTTTCCAATTATATATTACTACAGTAAGTACACATAGTACTTTGTACCGCCACACAATATGTTATGAAGTGTTGAGAAAAAAATCCGAAGTAATTATTAGACTAAATGATAACTTTGTTGGAGGAATTTGAGAGAACCAGATGAGTTTGGTTCTATAGTATCCTATAATTTTCAGTTTGCAACGTGCACTTGCTTTCTGGTACTGCCCTTGTGAACTAAGCGTTTCTCAAGCACGCTAAATTTGCCATGAGATTCTGACTGAAGATTTGACTGAAGACTTCCTGGTTTATAATGTATTAGCTTCATAGTTCATTTGAACGTAAAACTTTACACACCAGGTGGATTCACGTGCACTTACGATTTGTATCAGGAGAGATAATTCTAGCTGCTGGAATCTTTCTTAGATCAAGACGGACTGCCACAACCCTGGAAACTAAACCTTTGTGTGAAGAGGTATCAGAAATGGATTCAAAAGATTACAACCTTTGCCATATTAGCGGGCTCTGCTCTGCTGGCTTCCCTCAAATCAGAGCATCCTTGCTTTTCCCAGCAAAATTGGGCTTTAGTGAGGTTCCAGCCATGGTTATATTGTGATCACCCACATTTTGGTTTTTCTCCTCTCTGCAGGGTCGGTTTCTATTAACTGTTGGAGTTTTCTGAATAGCCAGGTATTGTTTTGGATTGTGGTTTTGTAAACAGAATTTTGATGATAGAAATAGGAGACTTCAATAGCTGAAATCTTCCTGCTTGAGGCACAAGAAAAGGCCAGGCTTGTCTGTACTTCCTAATATCATTTCCTTCAGTACACTTACTTAGCTAAAAGGTGCCTCATGATTGTCAGATGTAACAAAGGTGGTCACAGGGCAGCCAAGAGGAAGTACGATTGGGACTTTGATGATTAATAGCGAAAATGGAAAGAAAAAGTTCCAATAATAAGTATTTGATCTGTTTTAAATTTGACTAATTTATTTGAAGTACTTTAAGGTGATATGCTAAACTAGGTATATAAATTCAAATTGGTAAGCACAGTTAATATTGATGAAAATCAGAGATGATTCAAATTTATGCAAGGTTTAAAATTTATGCGTACCTTTGTATGCAACAAAAAGAGGCATGTTGTGTAGCAATGTTAAGACTGTTGCTCAGTGTGATACTTCTAATTGTAAATGTGAATGCATTTATTAAGAGGACTATTTTTTTTCTCAATTTGAAACACAAAAATGCATGCTAGCATATTTGAGGTTAAATAAAATATGGTCAGAATACAGAAATATGGGTTTAATGGGACGAGTTAGGTTTTTTCCTAAAATGTGTCAAAACCCAGTATTTTTTCCTTTTCCTAATATGTCATATGACATGAGATTCTATATAGCATTATTCCTTGTTATGCTTTTTCCTCCTCCCTTTTATTTTCTCTCTGCAATTATTTTTAGTAGAGAAAGTTGGAAACTGACACAGGCTGAAATTTGCCATGGTAGTTCAGCTTCCTGGACTGGGAATTACACACAGATGTGGAGAAAATCACCTAATTTAACAAAAAGGAAAAAAAGGCTGATACGCCTTATAATAAGGCATACTTTTCTCCTCCACCCATAGAGAAAAAATTATAACAGAGATAATTTTACAAACTCTGTGCTAGAGCGACTGATCCTTGCCTGATAGTAGTCTGACTTCTCTTTCCTCCTTTCCAATGCTGCCTTCTTCCAACACAGTGCCTGGACTTGGTAGTATCTTTGAAAGGGGGTTAATTGCCATGGAGAAACATGAAAGGTGTAACATAGAATAGTTTGGGTTGGAAGTGACCTGTAAAGGTCATCTAGTCCAACCCCTCTGCAATAATCAGGGACATCTTCAGCTAGAGCAGGTTGCTCAGAGCCCACTCCAGCCTGACCTTAAATGTTTCCAGGGATGCGGCATCTACAGCCTCTCTGGGCAACCTGTTCCAGTCTTTCACCACCCTCATTGTAAAACATTCTTCCTTATATCTAGTCTGAATCTACCCTCTTTCAGTTTAAAATCATTACTCCCCTGTCCTATTGCTACAGGCCTTATTAAAAAGTCTGTCCCCATCTTTCTTAGAAGGACTCTTTTAAGTATTGAAAGGCCACAATAAGGTCTCCTTGGAGCCTTCTCTTCTCCAGGCTGAACACCCCCAACTCTCTCAGCCTGTCCTTGTAGGTGTTCCATCTCTGTGATCATTTTCATGGCCCTTCTCTGCACCTGCTCCAACAGGTCCATGTCCTTGTACTGAGGACCCCAGAGCTGGATGCAGTACTCCAGGTGGGGTCTCATGAGAGCAGAGGGGCAGAATCACCTCTCTCAACCTGCTGGCCGTGCTTTTGATGCAGCCCAGCATACAGTTGGCTTTCTCAGCTGATGGCTAAAGTTGTGGAATACGATTTCTTAAATAACCTTAAACACTTAGGAAATCTAATGAGTGACAGTCTTTGTTGGCTGTACTGTAGTTTCAACAGTTTTCAACAGTTTTCTATGATAATATGTAAAATAATAATAATTATGATGATGTAACAGTATCTGCTATAGTAGATGCTTTATCTGCTTTAGCAGTGGGTTGGACTACATGATCTCCAGCAGTCCCTTCCAACCCTGACTGTTCTGTGATTCTTCATCAACTGGTTATTTTGCATACTAATATGTGTTGGAGAGGGGAGAGCTTTCACGAGAATTTGCTGATTTATTGCCTTAGAATTATTCAGGGAGAAAGCCTAATCCTGAAAAAGTTTTATTGGGCAAAATTCCTTTGGGATTTTTTTCAGTTGCTTGCCTGCCTACCCCCTCAGCAGCTTCCATCATACATGACCCATCTCTTGTGCTTCTTGGTCAGTACTCTGTAGCTTCTGGGGTCTTCCATGCTGCTTATTTTGGCAGTCAGGCAGGTGGACAGGCATAGGATTAAAGATCTCAGGGTTATCAGGGGCTCAATTCTGTAGGTGTATCTATTCTATAGAAAATTGGTATGCTTTTGGTTTGCTTTCTGTTTTAGAGCAGGTGTGAGTTTCAGGATGTCAGTTTTCAAAATCTGGAGCTGATCAATGTAATGGAATTATTTTCTCTGACCAGTCCTGCCATTGGCACAAGCCTGTTGTGGTGGCCCACCACAGCATTGTGGGCTAGAGCCCCCTCCAGTTCTTCAGGGAGCAGAAATCTTGAGTGGAGGCCAAGAACATAGAATGGGCTCACAGGTCCCATTGATGTCTGCATTGGGAAGCCTTCATGCATGAATATCAGTCCTTAAGAGGTTTCCTACATACTGGATAATGTACCCTGAAGGAATCACTGGTGCAATGCCATCCAGGTGCCACAATGTTTGCCTTTGCCCTAAACCCGCAGAAGAATGACCGACTGAGATAATTAGAGGGACCAGCTTTCAAATGACAGTCAGTAATATTCTTGCTGTGAGTAAAGCTCTCGTGTTGGTTACCTGCCACTGCTTCTCAGGAGCTCTTTGCTTCACAGCCGCAGAGAACTCTGACCATGTTATAAAGTTTTCCTGCTGCTTCGCAAGTCTTGAGAGTGGATTCCACTTACCCATCTTTGATTGCTCATCAGAGACAAAGGAAAAAGATTGCCTTAGGTCTGAAATGGAGAATAATGTTCTTCTGGTTGTTTATTCACAAGGGGAATTCATAAATCAGAAAAGGCAAAATGTGTAAGTTCTTTTGCAATCATCTTTGAATACTATAGACATTACCACGTTTTAGAAAGGAGTGAATACCTCTGTCTCATAAAAAAAAGCGGGGGTGGGGGGGAAGTCACCATCCCAACCTTATTATTACTATGCTTTTCTAAGATTATATTGATAATTGGAAGACTCCATCAGAAAAAGATTGTCTTTTGTGCGGGCACTGTATGTGCAAATTGTGAAAACAATTCTCTGTCTCTAGGAGTTTTTGTCATTAAAAATCCCAACTTGAAAGGGTTTGTGCACAGCGTCTCATCTTTTTATGCCATGTGAAATTAGTGGAAACATTTTCAGGAGATTGAATTAACATTTTTTTCGATCAGGGCTCAAGTATACAGGTCAGACTGTATGGAATACCTCATCTGCATAGAGTGCTGTTAGAAATACTGACTTACTTTTCCTTACTGGGTTCAAAATCTAGGCCAAATGATATTTGTTACTTTTGCCAGCCATCAACATTTTACCCATCTTGAAATCCATGTCATGTACTCAGGCACCAGGATATGGCAAACTCATTCTTCCAACAAAAATGTTGTCCAGGATTGTCAGAATTTGCTACTTGTAGAGAAGGTAACTACAGAGAATGAACTCAAACCAAAATGAAAAATCCGCTTTCTTCAGTTCCAGCAAAAGAATACTAGATTGGATTATAAAGATAGTATGCGTAGGGGGAAGAAAGTGACAAAATATTTTGTTTCAGGGTTAGTATTTATCATGAAATGACATGTCTTCCCTCAGAAACTGTACTCCACAGAAACTGTAAAACCACCTGTAAAAAGGAAAAAGGAGCTTGGCTGTTTCCCTTCACTAACATCTCCTATCAGAGTTATAATTCTTACTGTATTTTTCTTCAGTTTTGATTGTTATAGCAGCTAAGGGAGACGAGGTTGTCTCTTTCACCTTCACATTTTCAATAAATTGATAGCTTAATTTTACTGTTCCTTTTAAAAACCCAATGAATACCACTGTGTCTTTTTCCTGTCCTGTCCTAAACACATAAGTAGGCAGCGGGATCTTTTAATAAGTTGCTGCATTAGTGAACTGCCTCAGATATCATCTCTTTCAGTGTATTTGTGCCTGTGTTTACATGCCTACTGCAGGGAGAAGCCTCACTGAACACCTGTGGCATTGGCCATATCGTTGGGATCAGTGTTTTGTTTGTTAAACACTTCACAATTATACTATTATTTTAAAATACAGCACTGTGTTTAGGTTAGTTACTGTACCTGTAATGCTTCATTCTTGCATCACGAAAGTGTTTCTAAGAAGAGTTAAGACTTGTTTGTTAATCTCATTTTACAGGTGTCTTGGAAGGTTACACTGTTTGATATAAAATAGGTCCAGTATGCTGCCAGCTGGGCAAAACCATGTTTCATAAAACAATTATAAGAGAGGGAGGGAAAGGAGCCGGCAGTCTTCTGTAGGTTTTCTCTTGATTACAGTGGTTGACAGTCTGTTCCGTATAAGAATCGCAGAGGTCTGTTCTAGGTGACATCTTTTACCAGTGCAGCAGTAGTGGAATGGGAGAGTCATCACTGTCCTCTACGGCCCAGGTGGAGAACTCTTATTCTGCAGTAAGTGCAGTCTCCTATCCAGACAATACTTCTCCCTAGTTTCTGCTTGTTTAATTTACTGTTTGTTATGGTTGGATGTTTTGTACATCAGTGGGTTGGGTTTGTTTGTGCATAGATTTTAGTGTTTTAATGACTGAGATGGGTCGAATTTTGATACTTAAAGAGAAAGCAAACTGACTATTAGTTAGGACTGGATCTTTTTTCCTGTGGCTGGCAGCGAGGCGTTTTCAATAAATGCTCTTCCTGAAAGTCATGTCATTTGTCATCTGGATCCATCTGCATTGCAGGTAGTGTATCTCCAGGTCACGGTTGTTGTGTTGGGGTTTTTTTACCTTTCCAATTTATTCCTATTCAGGCACTTCTCATCAATCTACTTTAAATACAATTTTAGCATAGCTTACATAATGCCAAAGGCTATTGTGTGTTTGTGCTCCAGCATTCATGTTTATTAAATTCACCTTTCTCTTTTAAGACATAGCCTTTCTTTCTAAAATTGCATTTCGAGTTTGTGTATTGAGGGAGGGCAAGAAATAGCCCAGCCATCCGCTCTTCCCTTAGGTGTTATTTTCATTACCTGCAATTTACTGTTGTATGCTATCTTATTCACCTCTGTATAATTGCAGAGAATGAATCTGTACAAATATTAGTTCAAACTGATCTTTCCAGGGCAGTAGTGGCAGCCCTGTAGTTCAGGTTATTTAAAACATGCAACGTGCTTTAGGGAATAGACTTGCTTTTCCTCTCATTAGATCTTTCCCTGGCTTCTTAGCATCCTCACTGAAAGCTGTCAGCCAAGACATTTCAGATACTACACTGTCGTTTCTTTTTCCCAGTGACCTCAGTTTTGTTCTTGGAAGGTGAATAGCAGTTTTCTGATTAAACTCAAAGCTGGATCTCATTAATAGAGGGTGCTCAGGGAGGTGGTGGCCTCGCCATCCCTGGAGGTTTTTAAAAAAATGCATAGATGCGGTGCTTAGGGACGTAGTTTAGTGGTGGACGTGGCAGTCCTGGGTTAATGATTGGACTTGATGATCTCAAAGGTCTTTTCAGCCTAAATGATTCTGTGATTCTATACAAAGCATATCTACAGTACCTGTAGAGTTTTGTGTTGTTCCCTTGAACACTGAGAGTCTGTTGGACTGTTTGCTCTTAAGTGCTTAGTTCTATATATCCTGTAATACACCCATCTTCCAATGTGTTATCTGACTGGTGATTTATGTTTTTAAACTTATTCTGAGTGAAACATTCAGAAGACTTGATTTCTACAATTTTTCTTTGTTTCATATACCCCTGAAGTTCTAACAATTGGAGATATATTTGGATGAAGTGTGCTAATTAAAACAGAGCAAAAATACAATTATGTGGTCATGCTCAGGATTTGGCTGGAGTTTAGCTTAACACTTACCTACATGGAATTCAGAGAAAAAAAAAAAGCGTGTGTTCCTGTTGTTTTCTTTCAGTTATTCTGCTTGTATAATCTGCCTTGTAGCTCAGCTGTGACACTGATGTTTTAGTTCTGTGTGACACCCAAAAGGAGGATGCTATTCACAGAATCTGGAAGGGACTTCTGGAGGCTGGAAGGGACCTATGGAGTTCTCCAGTCCAATGTCCTGCTCACAGCACAGTCAGCTGTGAGGTCAGGCCAGGTTGATCAGGGCTTTATTCATTTGGGTGTTGAAGATGCCAAGGATGGAGACTGCACGTTTCTGGATTGCCTGGTATTAGAAGGCTGTGATTAGGCCTCTCCAAAGCCATCCCTTTTCCAGGCTGAACAAGACCAGCTTCCTCAACCTCTCCTCACAGGACAAGTGCTCCATCCCAGTGCCCAGACCTCTGCCCTCCTTTGGGATGCTCCAGTTGATCATCTTTCTTGTACCAGGGTGCTCAAAACTGGATGCAATTTTCTGTATGGGTTCTCACAAGTGAAGAGAACAGGAAGGATGTTAATCACTTCCCTTGGTCCAGTGGCCAAGTTCTTATTGGTACAGCCCAGGGCACTGTTGGCTGCCTTTGCTGCCAGGGCACACTGCTGGCTCATGTCCAGCTCGCTGTCCATCAAGAATCCAGGTCCTATTTGGCCAGATGGTCCCCAGCCTGTGTTGTTGCAGGGGAGTCTTCCTTCCCAGGTGCAGGGCTTTGCGTTTGTCCTTGTTAAATTCCATAAGGCTCCTACTGACCTGTCAGGGTCCCTCTGGACAGCAGCCGTGCCCTGAGTATATTGGCTGGTCCCCCCAGCTTGTCATCTCTGCAAATGTGATAAGGGTGCATTCAGTTGTCTCCTCCAGGTCATTGATGAAGATGTTGTTACCTCTTGCCGAGGTGCAAATATTTATCATGTGACTGAAGAGGGATGGAAGAGAAAAATATTAACTAATAATGTTCTGGAAAATAGAGTGGTAAAAAGTTTTTTTGTTGTTCTTTTTAAATCCCCAAGCCAGAACTGTTGGACGGACATGAGTGTCATAGATTTTAATGTACAGTGGTCATTTAGATAAACCTTACTGAAGCAAATAGGACCAACAATTCAGGAAGGTCTTGTTCATTTACTGATTTTTAAGCTAGTTTGCCAGCCAGGATTTGAAAAGAAAATAAAGCATTTGGTTCTGTAATTATTTGTGCAACTGCAAATTCAGTCTCTGCTTTCAGCCATCTGCCCTGCAGGCATTACTTTTAGTGCCATTTAGATCATTGGCATAGTGTATGATCCTCTGCATCTTTTTGTGTTTTGTGGCTGATTTGGTGCTGATAATTCTGAATCAAGTATTTGTGTTCGTATTCCTGCCTTTTTTTCCTTATCCTTTTTTTCTCTCTTTTAGGTTTTCTAAGGGGCAGGGGAAGCAGTGCTGCATTCCTGGACAGACATGCTTTTATTTGCTCTGTGAGATTCACTGTGAAACAATTTTATTTATCTGAAGCTTTACATAAAAAAACGCAGTCTTCATTTCTGCAGCAGTTCCTGGTGTCTGTACTTTCCTGGTCGGTTCAGTGGTAACTGATAGGCGCACTGGTAATGGTAAGCTGTTGCCCTCTCTGCTGTATGAACATGGCGTGGGAGAAATACAGGAGCTGCTGCTGTTGGCAGTAGAAGGGCAAGCTAAGACTGAATGTCCTTGGGCTGCTCTTTAATGAAGAGGACAGCCAGACTTCTGCTTGTTTAGATGGCTTGGGAAAGACGTTACTCATTTTACCATAAAGATAGCTGCAGGTTTTACTCTAAATCAGAAGACTGAGCAACTGCTCTGGGATCAGAAAACCTTGATGATTCCTAGCATTAAGTGGAGCCCTCACAGTCTTTCAGAGTAATTTGTTTCTTTTAGAAGTCTTTGATTAGGGTGTGTGTCTGATATAGTAATGTTCTCTCAAGTGGCTTCTAGTGAACTCAACATATGGCATACATGGGGGAACAGACCTTATTTTATGTGGGGGCTTTGCAGGTCGTGGCACTTTATAGAGCTTGCTGGCTTTGCTGGTTAAGAATACATTGAATTTCACTGATTTGAAGAACCTGTGCCATTCCCTCTGGAGCATGACTTCAGCCTGCAGGTCCCTGACCCTGGTAATGAGCTTTCACAGTAGCATTTCAACAGTGCTGCTGGAAAGCTTGTTCCTAATGGCTTAACAGTAACGTTATCCAGAGCAGTTGCGTTTTATTGGAACTACAGAGACCTTATGGAAGTATAGAGATTTTAGAGGAGTGTAATTGGGTGAATATGACAGATGGTATCCAATAAGCCAAGTGCTATCTCTTTGCAGGAATTTTATTTCATATGTTTTTAGGGACTTTTTAATGTGCAAATGGCACATTACACCCATTCTTGCCCTTTTGAGTCAGCCATGCTTTGAAAGATCCCATAATCTGTTTCTCTTGACACAGCAACATACCAGCTTTCTTAACAGCAAGAGTGCTTGGAAAAGATCTGAGTGATCTTGAAGATTAGTCTTGTGTGGTCTATTTTTATTTATTTATTTTATTGTTATCTGGCTTGATCATCCATTATTTCTGAACTGTAGTTGACAATAATGGCAGAAGAAACTCAAGATGAAAATACTTCCTCTGCTTTTCCATTGTTTCTGGTTTAGTGTTGTAAATGGGGGTAGTATTATTTTTAAAAGCAAATTCTTCACCTTTTTATAATGTGAACTGTTTGTTTCAGGAATTTTCCCTAACTTACGTGCATTCATTTTGCTTGTGCAAAGGTCCCTGATTTCACATAGAGGTTTTGGGTGCTACTGTTAGTAATGTATTATCATGAAGCAGCAGAAAGAGAAAATGCAAGGGTGACACTTCTAAACAGCATATGAAAGTTTAGTGGTAGTATGTGTCTGCTTGTTTGCTCAGCAACACTTCTCACTGCAATTAGTGCTGGGCTGCAGAGATGTGATAGATACGATTTTGGACCTCTGTCTTGGTTAAAAAGTTATTAAAATGGAAAATGTTATTTTATGAAGCATTGTCAGGAAGGACAAAAGCATTGCCTCGTTTGTTGGCAGAAACGAAAGAGCTGTTTTACTGTGTTAGACTTTTCCTTTAAAAAAAACACTTAATTAAATCTGTGACTACATGTACCTTGCACATTCTGATTGAAAACGTTTCTTCTTAATTTTTACCCCTGCAATGGCTTACTGAAATGTAAGCAGTTTGCATGTTCAAAGAGTAAAGGTGAAGTACTTGCTGTGAAATGTGTTATTTGAATTAGGCTTTTCCAATTTTACTTAGATCCATGTGGAAATACAGTAGAGTTTCGCAAGATGTTGATTTACAGCATCTTCTGCCTTCATCTCAGAAGTAAGTTATGAAGCTCCATGTAATCATGCAGCTTCATCCTTGAAACCTGCTTGGTCTTGGGTTTCTCTTAAAATGATTTTTAAGGAATACAGATTATGAAGTGCTTAGAATACTAAAATTATTGCTTGTATTTTTGTCTTCTTTATCGCGTGTAGCAGCATAGAAAGCCTGGCTATTTTTTTGTAAATTGAATTTAATGTTGAAACTGTATCTGTAAAATAGATTTGGTATCTTAAAAAGGTGATATGAAAAGTAATACTTCAACAAAAAGGTGATTGTTCATTTAACATATTTCCCTTTAGAAAATAGGAGGTGGGGATATTTGAATCAAACGTCATGTTTAAAACTTTAAAATAATGTTATCAAAATTTAATATTTGAGTCTTTATGGAGCCATGGTGCAGACTGCTAATATGAATCTGTACGCTATATAGCTATAGGCTTGGCTTCTTAAGCCCAACATCCAGTAAGCTCTAATAGGTTGCTTGTGTTGTGTATAGATGGATGGCTCTTCCCTGGATAATTATCTGCAAGGAAATACATACAAGCTCTGACTTGTTAACTGAATTTGGCCTAGACTGTTATTGCAGACCTGAAGCACTGTTTACAATATTATATATAGTGTAAAATTGCTTTTTGTTTTAAATGGCTCAAAGCCATAGCCAAGATGCCAGGTGGGTACATTATACTTGATCAAATAGGAGTAAAAATGAACCTTACTGGATCTTCAGGATACTTCAGCATGCTCAGCAGATTGCTAATATGTATGCATTCTCATCAATAATTCAATTTTCATTAATTATGAAGTTACATTTCTCTATTAAGACTGACTGAGTTTCATGCTGCTGCTGGGATTTTCTAGCATCACATCAAACATGTAGGCAGAATTGTTCTAACAGCTTTGCTCTCCATGAGGTTATTTCCTGTGGTGGTCCTGCGATGTTGCACCTGTAGTTTCCACTGTACTGGGCCTTTAGTTTCTGACCCTCCCAGTTATTTGGACCACTGAGCAACAAAAGCATGGCCAGTTCTGAAACTGGGCAGGGTAGGCTGGGTCCTTGCCAAATGCACAAGTCTCCCAGAGGGAAGAGGAATTGATTTTTGTTATTTTCAAAGACCAGGAAAGGCAAAGGCAGAGCTTCTGCTCCTAGACTTTTGTGTTTTCTGAAAAGTGTAGGTTCTCTGGATTTCAGCTCTTGGACCCTGAAGCATCTGTCAGAGTGCATGAACTGCCAGATGCTGCAGCAAGATCATCTGCTAAATCTTTCTGCAGGGCTTCACTGAAATTTAAGAAAAAGGGTCAGTGGTGGTTACACACTTAGAGTCCAATGCAGGTGTTTCTCAAGGCAGCAAGAGTGAGGGCCTGATGGAATTGGTGAAGAAACGGAGCTTGTTTTATGTATGTATGCATTTCTTAAAACTTTGGTGTCTCTTAATGGCAAATTTGGGAGTCACCCAGTCTCAGGAGAGTTCTTCCATTGAAAATTAGGAAATGTGAAATACTGGCTGCTAATCAGCAACTCTAGGGACCACTGGTTCTGTAGAAAATATTAACAAAGTACAGAGTCTCCAAGTGGAGTGGTCTGCTGTTACAGCAGAAGAATATATAGGCGAAATTGGATCCTCTTTTTATTTGCACTTCCATAACCATTATTTAGGCATCAAGAAAGGACAGAACTGCAGCTTTTCAGTGATACTGGCATCAAGTAACTGATGAAACAGAGTTGGTGGTAATGAGGCCTTTTTTACAGTGGGAAGGATTCAGGAGAGCGGTGCAGCTGGCTGCTGGGAGTAAGGCATTGTTGTACAAGTCAAGTAATCTGGAGAGGGAGGTAATTGTTGAAGTAACTGTGTTCTGCTGAACTTCGGTGTCGGTGAAGAAAGTTGGAGTGCAAGGCTTGTAGTTATTGCATATTTACAACAGGATTGTGGAAAACTACTCAGAACTTTATAAAATACGGAGAGAATGAAGGACCTGGAAGTTCCAGACGAGCTTGTCAGCTGGTTTTCAAGGCATGCTGCTCTTGGTGTCAGCTCTGATTCATATATTCAGAGGCTTTAAAAGCGACGTCTTGCAGTAGAAGGACAATATGGAGAGGTGTTCTAGCATTACAGCATCCATACTTTTTGAATGGAGTTTCATGTTTTTGGTAGTCCTCTGGTGTGTCTGATAGTTGCTTTGCATTCATGGAGTGGTGAATCAATGCAAATCACACCCTTCCTCTTCCTGGTGTTTGCTGTGGTGTCACTGAAATTGCCACCTTTACTATGGTAGGGTTGGGAATAAAGAGACCTGAGGGAGCTATGCTTTTTTACCTGAACCTGAATTTAGCTTGTTGTGGTTTACCAGGGAGTCACAGTTAAGGTTTGGAACCTGACAGAGAGTGTTTGCCTGCTCCCTTGTTCCGTGCAGGGTTTTATGCCAGGATATGGTGTGATGGGAAAGCAGGGTATGTGAGAATCATCCGGTGTGCTTGGACACCTTGGTTGTGAATTATAGCCAGTCTAGCATAATACTGAAAAACATTAAATTCACCTAAAACTAATTACTGAACTTCTGGTTTATGGGAATGTCTGAGAAGTGTGTTTGTAGCTTATTTAATATGTGTGAGGGGAGTAAGCATAGTCTGATTTATAAAGCAGAAGATGAGAGAAGAGATCAGAGTTTTCTCCTTAGCTCAGCAAATGACTGGTGGATTGGAGTTATATTGGCTCTTGACCTTTGGGTATTACAGCTGTATATGCATTGCTGCCCCTGCCGTTCTTGTGGTCTGTATTGGGATCATTACATGGTTTTGGCTTTTTTCAAGCATTGTCTTAAATGAGGAGGATTTGTTCAGGCCATTAAGCCTGCAACTTTATGTTTAGGCATCTTTTACTCAATCATTTGGCCACAGATATCAGTTAGGGTTGTTTTACTTTATAGCAGGCCAGCTAATATGTAATGCAGTTGTAGTGAAGCTCTCTTGAAAAAAAACCCCTGATATTGTTTACAGAGGAGGAATGTGTCTTCTTTTTATAACTTGTTTCTGTAATTTATCAATTGAAGAATGCTTAGTGTAAAGCAGAATATTTTTTGTTACTGTGAGGGTTTATTTCTTTAATTTTTTTGTGGGCTATGAGTAATGCATTACCTCTACAAGAGATTAATTTTGTATCCAGCGTACTTGTACAGAATAGTTTCCTTCTGTGGAATATCAGCCTTTTGTGACATATAACCTGTGTATAAATTTTAAAAGGGTGATGCCACCAGTAATGCTTAATTATAGGTCTTTGATAATGCTGGCATTGGAAAGGTGGTGTTCTGCATGCCTTTATTAGATGTCATACCTAACTGTATTATAATGTTACTGTCTTCTAAAGAGTATATATTAATACATGGGAAGTCACGTTTTTTATGAAATTTCTATTGCAATACAGTTGGGTTGTATGTAGGTCAGAATCCAGGTTCATTTGTCCTGGTTTCTTTTTTTTCTTTTTTTTTTTTCTTTCTTTTTGATTGTTAAGAGCGATTATAAAAAAAGGAGAGCTAATCTTTTACAAAAATATGTTGTAAGAGAAAATGAATTCTACTTGTAAGAGGCTGGTTTTTTTGTTCTATAGCACTGTTTTCCTTGTAGATGACATATTACAGTTTAAAAGATTTCATTATCTGTAGTCATTGTTTAACCATAATGTTCTTACAATAGAGACCTTTGTTCTCCAGAAAAAATAAAACGTAGTCAGTAATTTGATAAAGTACTTCACAAAAATAATTTTCTGATTTCAATGCCATTAGTTTTTAACTTCTAATTAATGAAAATGATTGCATGCACAGGAGCTAATCTTTCAGCTAGCAACAATTAGCAGAAAGAAATATGGCAGTGAGCAATACTGTTTGTCTTGCCAGTCTCTAAAAGTTGGAGTGCATGGCAATGAGCGTGACTTTTCAGATATTTAGGAATAAATTCTGGTTTTCAGTGTGTGAAAGATTAGACAGTTAATTTTCCTAACGTAATTTTAAATACTGCTGAGTGGCTAAGCAGCTCTTTTACACTCACTTTTTATATGTTTTATATGCAAATTTTCAATCAAACCCCATTGCTGTGTATGTTGACATTTTGCATTCGAAGATAGAGAAGAAAACAAGCTGTAGACTGGATTTTGCATTTCTTTGTGAACTGGCTGAATAATACATATATTTTTGTTGACGTTTATGTGAACCACAATTTTTCAGTTTTTCATGCAGTGCATTTAATACTCTTGTGCCAACTTTTGCAGGTTAGGGCAGGCAAACTTCTATGGAACATAGCGGGAGTTCTATATGTATAACTTCTGCAACAGTTTCTTCCAGTGACTGCTGTTAAGTGGTGTTTTGAGTGATAAATTTGTTCCAATTAATTATTCTTTGTCTTTGCAGTGTTCTGGATGATGAGGGGAGCAGCCTGCGTCAGCAGAAGCTTGACAGGCAGGTAAGATTTTGGAGGGAGCCTTCTTGCTCTCTGAAGTCTAGATCTTGGCATAACAAAATCACTGACACATGTATCTGGTAATTGATAGAAAATTGCATCCTTTGATTAGGGAATGCAAAAGAGAGATCTGTGAAGGTTACAGCTTGCTTAGAAGTCTAACTTCCATTAAAATTTTAGTTAGTGACTGTGGTTTGAGTGATAACTCACTTGCTTTGCCTTGGACTTGTTTTAAGCTGATTTACACAGTTTTTATTACTCCTTTGATGGACCAGAAAGGACAGGTGGTTCTGCCAGACATGCCAGCCAACAGAGGTTTACCACAGTGTTTTTAGTTGTTTGGCGTTTTTTGTTGTTTTGTTGTTGTTGTTGTTGTTCCATCGATTTAGCCGTTGTGGTTGTAAAATACTTGTTACTGTATTCCAACATGACTTGTACAAGAAAAAGTGATTCAGAATCTCTTCCATGAAACCTTAGGGAACGCTGCCACCATGTTCTAATGGGGTTTGAGGTTTCCACTTTTCCTTTGATTTTTCTGTGGTCCCCTTTTCACAAGACTTTGTTATGTTTATAGTTAAACTTCGTGAGTTTAATTTTATGTTTTTCTATAAATTTCTTTTCCCATTGTTTTATCAGCTTGCATGTCTAGCAGCATCTCATTTTCAAATTCAAATACTTTTAATTTATGATGTAATCCTGTACTAGATTCGGATTGCTTTGAAGTCATGTTGAGGTGTTTCACACAATTTATGGAGATGAGAGTCCACTCTCCATTTTTATTCTTCAGTTTTAGTGCATCTGTTTTCCAGAAGCACAAAATCACTGTACAGGAGGAGGGAAATGGTAAAGTAATGGATAAATAAAATTAACAGTTTAGTTGCTTGAAGTTGTGGAAGAGGGATCAAAGAGAGAGATGCCTATGGTGTCATTGGATGCTGAAGGTTTTGGTTTTCAGCAGGTCTAGCTGAGAAATTCAAGTGTTTAATTAAAGTTCATCTTGTATAGTTGTTAAATTAGGTTAATGTCGAGCATTATCGCTTGATTCTATTTTGCAGATTACCTGCTTTTAATTTACAGAAACTTAAATTGGCATCTCTGCCTGATGCCCTTGCTTACCCTCCCATTGCTTCACAGCCAGTACTCACACTGTTTTCCCAACGGTTATTTCCAAGCAAGCTCTGACAGCTGGTAGACTGCTTAGAAAGATCTATTCTAATTATTTGCTGTTTTCAGCAGAAGATGTTTTAGCAGTGAGCTGGTTGTGGTTTTTTGGAAAGATTTCATATAACCTGATATCCCAATATCCCACTTGCCAACTGTTGCCACTGGAAAATTGGAGAAGGTATAAAGATATCCATTGTGTTTCTTCATAGGTTGCTACTGTTTGGAGTCCAGTAACGGATGCTTTTCTTTGTATTTTCCTCAGCGAGCACTGCTAGAACAGAAGCAGAAAAAAAAGCGCCAGGACCCATTAATGGTTCAGTCCAATGTGGACAGTCGCCCAAGAACGCGCAGAATGAAACATTCGGAAGAACAAGCACCGTTGGTTGAATCGTATCTTAACAGCAACAGCAGCATCATATATCATGGTATACGAATATTATCTCTTGCATATATGTTTACTGCAAGTCATAGTATGATGCTCTTCTTGTTGAATTTATGCTAACGGGAGCAAAGGTGTTTTTTTCTGGATTTTTTTTTAGTAGATAATTAATATCCTTCACTTGTGTTTGGGGATAAAAACATCAGAACTTGCAATGCAAGCCTAACAGGAGGGAGCAAGGTAAATAGCTGCCATCTGCCATTTCACTGCTGTGGGGAAGAGAGAGTGGCTTGTCCCTGTTGCCATGAATATTTAAGTGTCTTCAGTCTTGGTTTCTCCTGAAGTAAAGCTTATGTGTTCCACTCTGTGTATTCCTCTGCACGTAAATTTGCTTAAGCCTACACAGTGTTAGTGATAAATTTGAAACTTGTTAACTAATTTCAGCTAAGTTTGAATATAATAATTTCAAAGATACTGTGTTTCTGCAAGGTTCATTAAAATAGGTGGGTAGGTAGAGAAGAACATTTCAAGCTTGTACAATATAGCCTGTGCTTTCTTATTAAAGATTAGAGAATCCAGAAGGGACAGAGACACTTCAGGTCTCACAGCCATAGGGGAAAAAAAATTAATGCTGTTTCATTTATTGTTAGACTTCAAAGAATTTAATCATCAGACATAAATCCTAAGGAAACCAGTAGTTATTTAGTTCTGTGCTCACATGGGCCATGCTTGTTGGCCCCTAATGAGGGTAATGCATACTTTTCCTCAGGATTTCCTAGAGGGAGCTTGGGTAACCCTTGTTCAACGTTTTATCTCTTGTAGATCTCATTTCAGGTTGCTAACACATGCAAGAGCTAGAACAGTAATTTTTAAACTTTCTTGTTCTGCAGATTGTTGGGTTTGAGTCATAAGGGATTCATAAGCCTCAATAGCAAAAGTCTTCCTTCCCTCAGTAGTGATGAGTATGTGGAACGAGCTGAAATCTACTGGTACTGGGAATGCAGTTGGCTCTTTTCAGGTTGGGAGTGCTACTAGGTGGCAGAGTACTTAAGGTTTAATGTCTAAAACCCAAAACCTAAGAAGCCTTTGTGAATCTACCTCTGGAAAAAAACACCAAACTAACCAGTATCCTGCTCTTAAACAAACAAACGAAGACTTAATGCATCATTCAGTTCAGAACTCTATCAAGTATACTGCACATGCTATACCATTTCATTTTCAGTTGGTGGTCACGTCTTTCAACAAGGAGACGGCAGGTATTCACTAGACTAACTGATCACGCTGCGAGAAGTGCAGGTTTCAGGGTCTCTACCCCTGGTTTGCAACTGGTGAAACTTTTTGGTGTGGTTACACCTACAGGATTTATTTTTAGAAACTGGAAATTGCATTGATTAAATGTTAAGGTTTCATTAATAATGGACCTTTTTAATCTTGCTTCTGCAAGCAGATAGGCTATCATAAGTGATTTCAAATGGAGAATTATTTTTTCTCTTACTATTATTTTAATTATGTTTTTTGAATAAATATTAAAAGCATTAGTAATATTTCTCTCTCTTTAGTGTCTATTTCTTAGGGCCTGGGAAGAAGATTTTAAAGAGGAAACTAAATTTCTTTCTAGTCTGACCTAAGAATTTAATTTAATGCAGAATTTTTGTTTTGTTTCTTTACTTTTTAATCGGAGAAAACAGAAAATTTCTCTTTCCTCTTTCACTCAGTAGCTTATTGAAGGTACAAGAACTGCTTTAAGAAATAGTGTCTTATGGTACAGAGGTGCCGTCATATGCTAAAGCTTCTGTATTGTCAGTTGAACAAAGTTTTAATTTTCAGAGATCAGAGAAACAGACATTATTGTCCCATAAATGGTAGCAAATCTCATATCTGCACTAATTTTGCAACAGTTTGCACCAGAGTGGACTTTCGGATTGAAGTGAGGTTAACTGTGCTCTTAAGGTAAAAGTGACCCTTCCTGTAATATTCAGACCACACCATTTACTGGAATACTTACTAATTTATTTTCCTTAAATCAGTTTGTTCTAAATTTGTCTCTCAAACCCTTTCAATATTTCACAAGGTTTCAGAGAAGCAAAAAAAATATACTAATGTTTCTCATATTCACTCTGGGGTTTGTTAATCCCTGGGGACAGCTGTCCTTGAAATAAACCGTGCAGTTAGCAAAAGCTGATTTAGAAGAATTGAATTACCTAGCAAAGTGTTTGATTGCCTTGTAAAATCCTTTGTTAGGAACAGTGCTTTTGAAAATATTGTAAGAACTCCAGAAGCGTCCTTTTTTGGTGTGGTCTTCTCTGGGAATGTGCTTAGTGTCTTCGGTTACACTGTTTGCATGGTACATAGTTCAGTTTTGATGGCCATTTTCAACTATGGTATTCAGCTTCAGGGTTGGCACTTTTTTCCCCTTCAATGAAAACATTTGTATGTGGCAGCGTCGGATGCATGAGACAGCTGGGCTGTTTCTAAAGAACTATTTTGCGCTTTTCCGTTCATTTGTTTCTGTTATGGGCATGCTGATTTTAAGTTAAGAATGACTCTTTGATGGGAGTTGACGGTCTGCTGAATGAACTACATTGCTTGGATGAGCATGTTTGTGAAATCAATTCCTGTACTGCAAATGCTACAAAAAGAACACTTATTTCCACCTATCCTCTTCTACTCTCTTTTTTTAGCTTGTACTAATTCTGTGTAGCACAAAAGTACTTGTTGATTTCAACAAATAATTGGATGCCTGTGTGGAGATATCTCTATGGTATTTTGGGCAAAGTAGGTCAGAGATAACATCTCAGCAATTCTGAGATATTAGGCTTTCTGCATTGGGAAATTTTCTTTCATACGCTGCCATAGCTTATTCTGATGCAGTTGTATGTGCTGCAGTGGTTCCCTGATGGGCAACTCGTCTCTGGAATAAAAATGCATTTCATTCCTGAATAATTATCAGTGTGGAGTAGAAAGTCAGTCACTTTTGTTCTGATATAGAACATTGGCCTGGTGAGCTGTTTGTAGGTAGATACAGTGGAACAGCATATTTTGCTAGTTAAGCTGATCATAAGTTTTTCCATATAAAGGAGCCCTTGGCTGCTTTTGAACCTCTGCAGGGAGTTGCTACTAGCCCTCTGGCTGCACATGTATTTTGCTTCATCTAGTTTGGAGCCAAGGGGAAATGCAAATAAATCTAAGATGTGATAGGATGGAGGGATGTTAATTAAGGGCTGTGACTGAGCTCAGCTGGGGCAGCTCACAAAGGGGATAATATAGATGCGGCTTTTCCTACACTTGAATTGCTTGGGATTGAAGATGCCAGGGCCAGTTCAATTCAGTATGAAACAGAGCAGGTACAGGGCTTTTTGAGTTTCTTTTTTGTTAGTTTAATAAATAGCAAGATGATTCTGCTGAAAGAGTGTGTCCACAGAGCAGAGAGGATTATTGCCAGGATCACTGATTTTTTCTTGGATACCTTCAAAGCAGAGGGATGACACATTGATAAGGTGCAATGGTATCTCTGTTCCCTGCTAACCGTTACTAGCAATTCCTCTTAGGTGTTGTGAGACAAAAAAGATGGGAGATGGGTGCTCTTTCACTGAGCAAGTGGCTCTGCAGAATTTACCAGGGTGCAAGTCTGCAGCCAGCATATTTCTTCTCAGTTCCTGCCCATATTTTACCTACAGTTTTCAGATCCTGTAGCTTGGGAACGATTTGTACATAGTATATCTTTTTAAAACCTATTGGGTTTTGGCATAATGCTTAATTAACTAATAACCACAGAAGTATTTGAGTTATCTGTGGGAACTGACAGAAATTAATTTGAGCAGTCCAACTTGAGATAAAGTGAACCCTTGGCACTCTGGTCCAATGGTGGTCAGTTTGAGCTGGAGTGTTAGCCAGTGGTAGTGCAGTGCTTGCCTGTCAGCATCTGTACATCAGGTAGGACCAAGCGTGCAGGAAATTGCTTTTGTTACTTGGAAAGGATTATAGAGATCTATTTCATGGGAACAGAACCTCTTGTTTTACAATCTGCACATCTAGGAACATAGGCGTACGAATAGGAGAAACAGTTTCATGGCAGCATTTCTAGACAAGTCCGGGACAAAGCTGAGTATATGGAAGTAACAAAAAATCTTCGTGTAAAATGGATGCACTGTCTTCTTTTTTTTTTTTCCCTCTTTTTCCTTTCTCTGCTCTGAAATGAAGGTATGAATGTGGTTTGGGATCACATTTCCAGGTTAGAGCCTAAATTATCCAGGCCATTTCAAGCAATAGGTATCCTTCCATTCACTTCCATGATCTTTGGCTCCAGTTGTTATTATTACAAATAATGCCCCTCGCAGTACCAAATACAACTTCATTGCTGTTTCATCATTATAAATAGCAAAATAAGAATAACAATATTTTGTATTGCGGTTAAGTTTACATTGTATATAAAAGACAACAGTCATTTATTCACTGGAATAAATTTAATCCCTCTGTGTAGAAGAGATCACTTACAAATTTGTCTTCTCTTTCTTGTGCTCTTGCCTATTTTTGATTCAATGTCCTTCGTAAGGACATACTGCTTCCTGTTTGTTTGAAGTTCTTATTAAATTTCACTTGCCATTCTGTAATGCCTCACAGTCACATCTGCTGGTTTGTTTTCATGTATATCTCTACACCACTTATTTTGTGAAGTTTGTTGAAAACCTGAACAAACATTTTAGCCTGATATGACATTGCAGAATTCTGCTGTGAGTACAGTTCTTTTCAGTCTGGGTTGCAAATACATACTGAGCATTCCTGGAGCCAAGTAGCATGCAGAGATACTAGTTACTGCAAGAATTTAATTATGTTATTTAATTACATTTAATGCAAATGATAAAAGCTCATTTTTACAGAGAAAAGTAATTGTATTTCTGTGAAAATGGTGGATTTCCATTGGGGAGCGATTTTTATTTTCACAGCGCTGAGGAAGGCAGAGATTTGAATGAGTGCCAGATCTGCTTTCATTAATATTACCATACTTTGTTGCAGCTGTGCCTTTTTTTTTTTTTTTTAAAGACTTGAAATTAAAAATGTTTTCAATTAGATACTCTCACAGTAATTTTCATGGCAACTTCCAATTTAGAAATTTAGATTAACCATGTGTGAAAAGGCAAAATTACTTTCTTACTTTCTTTCTTTGACATTTGGCAGTGCATCTAGATGCAATGGTTGTGTGGTGTGTTGAACACACTTTTGATGACAAGTCATAGGTCTGGATTGTTAAATTTGATGTGTCGTTCTGCTCCTTTACTGTGAATGATGAGAGAGTTGTCTGATGAGTACCAAGCTGTCAACTTTATAAGGTGACATCAGTTAACCATTCCTTTAAAAACCCATATATTTGCGTATTCATCAAAACAGTGTTTTGCCATTCCTGTTTTCCACTGATCTTGTAATGAGATGGTATTAGTTTATTTTTTGTAGATAGCAAGGAATTTTCTGTGCTCAAGACTATTAATACTGAGATCAGGCAGCACTCCCAAGTACCATGCAGGCAAAACACTTAATTTCCAATAAGCATATATTCTGTGATCTCCCTTTCAGCCGCAGTCTCTTCACCTTCATCCTTTAAAACACCTTTTTGATTTATCCGCAGTCCTTACTGCACTAGTACATTTCCAAAATAAACAAACTCACCCAGCAGCAAGGACCAGAGAGCAGCGGGTAGCAGGTGGTTTACAGGTCTTTTTGTGGTTGTTGGTACTGAAGGACTTGAGAAGGAAGTTTAGAGGCAATTGCTTAAAAATTGCTTGAAAAATTCCCTTCTCTTTGCTTTAAATTTCCACTTGAAGTACGTTTACTTTTAGTTGCTACTAGACAACTAGCTGTTATTTTCTGCCTTTGACAATCTCTGTGCCAGGGAGCACCACCCTACAGGCTTTCAGCGTGGTGGGCAGAGCCAGCCGCTGCTAACAGGGTTCTCAGTGGTCCCAGGCACAAGGGATGAACTGGGGCCAGGGCCCTCCAGAGTGGAGAGGAGATGGGGCCAGGAGGCAAGGCTGCAGTGTACATATGAGGGGCCCCTGGAGCCGATGAGCTACCTACGGCGTAGCAGGAGAGGCAGCTGGGAAGCGGCACACAGCCCGGCTGGCAGCAGAGCCCAGCTGGGCAGAAAGGGAGCCATATCCCATGGGCAGGGTGCAGGTAGAGGCCCCCAGGGAGGCTCCTTAGGGCAATTAAAGCCTACTGGTGCCCTCAGGGCCCCAACACACAACGTAATTCTGTAGTTTCTTTTTGTCCTTCATCTTCCTGGCAAAGCTTTTTTGTGGACAATTTCAGCTTTCCTTACTAGTTGTCTGCTTTCCCAAAGAGTCCAAAATTTGCTATTAAGCCTCCATTCTACATGCTTTCTCCTCTTTCCCCCTCTCCAGTGTCAGATATGGGAGGTTTATGAAGAATCTTTTCTTTAATTCCTTTCTTTGTTCTTTCTGAGGAAATCTTACAGCAGTGAGCTTTTAGTAACGTCCTTAGGCAGCACCAGGCTCTCGTGCATGCTTGTTCCTTTTTTCTCAGCTCATTCATGTTCACTTTCACTTACGAGTATTTTAGCCTTTATAAAATCACCCTGGTCAACACATCAGTGTTATACGTAAACTGCAAGGAGCCATAGGGAGTTTATAGGCAATGTAAGCTTTTGGGCATCTGGAATCTGTTACTAGCTGCAGGGGTAATACCTTTGATTATAACCATTTTAAAGCAGAAATCAAATCTCTGCGTGTGATTAAATAGTAACTAACATGCCTAATTCAGGCCCTTGTATTTAACTAATTGTCTATATAAAACTAATGAAAAAATTCCATTGCATTGTAAAATACAGTGGGTTTTCCCATCTTCAGAGTATTTCTGATCGAATCCAGTCTCTTTGAGGTGATTGTAGAAATGCTAGACCAGTTGAGAATCTAAGTTGATGAAATAAAGTAATAATGAACAACAGCCCAAATAAGCAACACGATTCACTAAGGCTAGAACTTTGCAAAGTAAAATAGCAAGCCATTCTTACAGTGAAACACAAGACCATCTTAGGCAACTGTAAGAAAAGGACAACCAATTTGCGTTGGTTTGTTAAGGTATACTCTGACTGAACTGTAGTTTATCTTTCTTTGCGTGATACTGATTCCGGATTTTACTTTCACAGTTGAGAGGACATTGGTAAATATAATGAATATTTGCCTTACACAGTTGAGCCAATTATTTGTCTCGCATCCCTCATCATATGATTCAGCCTCTTTCTACTGAAGGTGTTTTCCAGACAGACTGCACAAATTTTTAATGCATCCATTTAAAATGATAATTTTTTTGTGATTTTTCACTCAGTTCATTCTTCACATAGTGTACTGATCAAAAAACTTTTTTTTTTTAGCACATGGCACTTTTATGTGATAGAGATTGGTAAGTTACGATTCATAGATATTTTTTTTCTTTCTTCCTCTTAAGTTCATGAGAGTGTGCAAGCACTCATATCAAGAAAATGGTCATGCAAATGGAAAAAAACTCCTGAATTTTCATTGCATGCTACTTTGAAACTAATTTCCTGTGTGAACTTCTCATGAAGGCCAGATGGAAAAACACGCTTTTCATTTTCATTCACTCATAGAAATATGTATGGGTAACTATCTTTCACTATTTTTTTCAATTCTGTGTTTGTCTGCATCATAGAGTATTCACTTACTTATAAATTGCATCCTTTTGTTTGATTGTGTTGTAGCTTTATCCCTGTAACATGCAGTGTTTTCCCACATAGAACTGGTTCATGGGAGAGACTTCTTTTTCCTGCTTTTAGTAGTCAGCCCACTGGTGATGCAAGGCAAAGCCAGGACACTGCCCTTCTCTGCTTTGGTGCAAGTCCTTCTACACTCACCTCATACTGTGTTAATACCTTTTTTTCTTTTCAGCCCAGATCCTGAATTAATATTGCAATCTGTGCTCTTTTCTGTATCCTCCAAAGTATTTTTTTCTAATACTGTATCGAGGTTAGTAGTCAGTACTTGATTTCATGAACATTGATGAATAACACTAAAATTAAAATCATGTCATTGCTTTGTCTGAGAGCTTGCCATTTATCTCAGAACTACTTCTTACAATTTATGAGTCCAAATGAGAACGAAACATCAGATCTGAGAGTCCAGCATTATTTGCTGTTTGGAATTCTGTCTCAACACAACATATGCTTCTCCATTTTTGTCTTGTCTAAATATGAATTCTAGTACAAACAGATTATTCTAATGGAAAAGGAAAATCTGTAGAGCTTTTTTAAGTGAAGATTTTAATAATTTGGGGTTGGGCATACAAAGTATCAGGCTAGATTTTCAAAGGTGGTTTGTTTAAGGCAGGGATCAGTAGGGATTTTAAAAGTTGCCTAAATCTTCTTTGTACTGAAATTAATGCATTTTTTGAGTGAAAGTCTGTGAAACGCTATCCCTGTATAGCTGCATTTAAGGTTCTTTATTTATTTATCCTGTGGTACTGCCTACCTTTCTTTTAAACTTTTTAATGTCCAACTAAGGACATAATCATATTGTCATATCAGTCAATATTATCTAGGGAGGCCAGTTTATCTCATTTTCCTTATTCAGGCTTTCTTGCAGGGAACTGTGAATTGTTTTATGGGGCTGTCTAGAGCCTGTGGAGAATGCAGGTTAGAGTTTGCTTCAAGGTGTTCCTAACCTGCTGAGAAGGGAAATTCTTGTCAGACTGTTCCTTAGTGATCCAAAGATGTAGTAAAGGGCAGAGGAGAAGACATTTAATCTGCTGATAAAGTGGTTGGGGATAAACATTGCTTCTACGAATTGCTTCATCTCTGCAAAGACAGACTAGGAATGCTGGTTCACTGAGTTCAAAGCTCCACACACTAATGACCAGCTGCCAGGTGAGTGCAGAGAGTATTGGAAATGTTGGCTCTTACAACTCTCCAGGGTAAGAGAAGGCACTGGAAACAGAAAACAGTGTTTTTTACTTAGCTCCACATGTAAACCTGTTGGACCCACTGAGCAAAGCTGGCAGGCTTCAGAAGGTGGCCCATTGCCCACTCCTCTGCAAGGATCAAAGTATTGACTGGCCCTGGGCAGCACTTACCTGGCGGGTATTTGGTGGGGGTCAGCACTTCTGGGCAGGGGAGACCAGTGCTTACCCTGTGCTTAAATGCAAATATGTAGCCAAGTCCCCTGGATCTCTGTACTGTCCTGAACTGAATTTGTACAGTCAGTAGCAAAGCTACATAACTTCTTTGATATCTGCAGTCACAAGAGAAAACAGTGGATGAGCTTCAGCTGAGTTCTGCTGTTTGCTGAATAGTTAATAACTAAGATGATTTTGTGGTGGAGTTGGTATTTTGCGATTAGGTTTGGATTTATTTTAGAGGTAGTGGTTTAAATGTAATGGTAAAACTTGGGAAAGCATCTGTAATTAGAAGCAGGAAATCCTGTGCCAATTCCTTCATGAACCCAGCTGCAGTATCTGCATGCTTCTGGGTTAAATCTTATTTTGCAGCCTCCATTACTTATGTCTGAAAGTCCTGTTTACCATAGACAACAGTGATGGTATATGCTCAAAATAGCTACTGGACTGAAATCTTCTTCTCTGCCTTATAAAGCAATGGAAATATTTCTTTCTCTGTCCTTTAGAGCTCCATCACTGTACTTATAATTAGGTATCTCTTGCTGAAAGTTATGCGACAAAAGTAATTCAAAAAGCTTCAGGCTTTTACGTGTTAATTCAAAGGATGGCTGACAAGATAGTGAAGTAAGTCTTCAACTTTTCAATTAACAATGTCAGAATGTTTCATCCTTTGCTGATTAATCATTGCTTTGGACCAAGTAAATGATGCTTCATCTGAGTGAATGAATATGGTCATTTTTTAAATGATTTCAAGAACTGTCTGGTCATTTAATATAGGTCATTTGTAAAGTACTGAATTTAATTATAATGTGGATTATAATCTTTAAAACAATTAAAAGAACATACTCCAGTTTTTAAAGAGAGACCGAGCCACAGATACAGGATAGATTGCTGGGTTGGCAAATCATACCTATTTAGAGACTGTGGAGTTAGGACTGTTTGGTTTTCTGCTTAGTCTGAGGCTGCCACGCCTGTGGAAGTAAGACCCGGTGTACTGTCTTTTATGTGCCATTTTCCCTGGTGCCCTGTGCACTCATGCCTTTGGTTACGTCTTACTCACATCCAGTGCTCCTTTACACTCAGCAAAAGAACTGCAGTCTTGTGATTAGTGATTGATAAAGACAGGAATGAGGGGTCAGGCGGTGACCAGCTGTTTCTTTGGGCTTATAGTCACTCCTCTACTAAATCAGTGTATATTCTCTATAAACCTTGAACTGTTCCTCTACGTAATGAGAAAAGGAGCATGTGTTTGAGTTTCTCAGATGCTCATTGTGCTGTGAATGCAATGCTATTCATAACAGATTGCTGTGCTGAGGAGCGTAACTGTAGGTTTGTAAACTACAGTCTTCACAGACATGGTTAAACCCGTCATCTTACTCCTTTAGAGAATCTCCTTGGTGTTTCTACTCCTATTCATGCGCATGAAGGATTTGGTAAACAAGAAAGTTGCCTCACAGACCAGAAGCCTGGGGAGGACTTCCATCTTCAAAGAGAGATAACTGGCAGTCCACACATCGTTGACCATCTTTTGGTCTTTGGGGGTTTATGAAGTTTGTCAGGATATTTAAAAATTAATTTTATGGGTGGCCAGTTCTCTCCAGTAAGGTCTCTTAATGGACTCTTTTTATCCTTTTAAAGAAAGCATTTTAGTTTGGGGAAAAAGGAAGTGATGGTGGGAGGCCCCAGGTGCCAGGGTGATACTCCTCTGAGGTAAACCACAGTCACCACGTGAAGCCAGTGGGGCTTAGCAATTAACTGTGACCAGCAGCTGGCACCAAAATCCCTCAGTGCCCACCTACAGGTTGTTTTGTTTGGGGTGTGAAGTTTGATGATTGCTTTATGTATTTCACAAAGGTAATTGGTTTTATGCCTTTGTAAACTCAATATTATTTCACTTCAAGGCTTTGCCTGGCCAGAATAAAGATTGACCTCAAAGTGTGTCATGCTTTTAGAAAATTGTAAAGCCCCTTTTTACTTTGAAAACAACTAGCATTGCATGAATTATGCTGACATTCAAAGTTTATGCCATGCATATTATGTTGAGACTTCTAAAGAATTAATTTGTGTATGTTACAAAGTAGGAGGAGTTTTTAATTTCTGCTTGTGTACAGTTTCAACATAAAATGCACGGCCATTCTCCTTGTCATACTGTGTTATGTAGAGTTGTGCAAGATGTGTTCTGAAAATAACCTTCCGATGATTCCTTGTTTACAGGGTTAGGATGTAGCTTTAAGCATAGGCACTACACAAAGTCTAAATAAAATTTTTCTGCCTTCTTGCTGCCACTGCTGATGATCAGTCTGGCAGAACTTTACCATGAGCAAAAGTGCTTCCTAGAATAGCTCACCAACACATTAATATTCTGGTGTCACTTTTGGCCTGAAAGTTCGGAGCTGATATATTATTGGAAGGAGGCAAAAGTTCAGAAATACATCCCAACTAAACTAATACTTCCAGGTTTTTACTGTAGCTGTGTAAATTCTGTTTTATTTGACTTTCCTCTCTGCATGAATTGTCTGAAATACCAAAAAAACTCTGCTATGTCTGCTTACCCTTTTATGCCTTCACAGTGTTCTCAATTCAATCTCTCCTCTCTTTCTGTTTCTCTCTTCTTTCTCTCCGTTTTTGTTTTTGGTGGGGTACCCTGAATCTCTCAAGCAGTGCAGGAGGCCGAACAGGAAGATGTAAAAGTGGTAGTGGATGCCCAAGCTCCGAAACCAACTAAAAAAACCAAGGCAGCAGCTGCGAGTTGTCAGACTGGCAGCACCAGAAAAGAGAAAAAAGGGAAACACAAAGGTTAGCTGCATGCGGCTAAATGCCAGATGTTGAATTGACTGCAAAATACCTCTTTGTTTTTTTGTTTATTTGAATTTCTGAAAATCGCCTAAAAGTAATTTCTTGAAATTTGTATGAGATTGGAAAATGTGAGTGACTTGGTCTTGTCTCGACATGTACAGCCTGGGGGTGAAGGAGGGCTAAAATTTGTAAACTGAGTCTTTTCCAAAGGAGAGTGTTCGAATTGCAGAGGAGGACAAAGGTACTGGTGGAAAGATGCTGGTGTTTTCCTGCAGCGTTACAGAAATGAGACCCATTTTACACCACTGTGGGATGTTAGGCTATCTTCATGTAATGTAATTTGGAGAAACAGTCTTAAATTGCATTCATTTCTGTCCAGACTCTTACTGAGCTTTAAATGATACAAATTGGAGGTTAAGTGGGCATTTAGAAAATCATTTCAACAAAACTGGGAGAACATCCTCAAAGGGGTTCTTCAAGTTGTTACTTCAGTGTTACTCTGTCCCACTTGGCTGACACACGGGAAGCGTTTGTATGGAAAATTTTCAGCAGTGGCTTTGGGTAAGATTAGGTAGACAAAAAAATATACTACTGATAATGACAAAAGGGTAGGTAAAAATGACATTGCCATTATTACATTTACCATTTGAGCTACTTCGACTAGATGGAAGAAGTAACGAGCTACTTTAGAAGTATTAAAATTTTGTATATGTGTGTGTGTATACATGCACACTCACAGAAAGAGAGAGGGTTTGTACAACATACAGTTTCTTTTTAGCTGATATCAAATGACTAATGAAATAAATACCTTTCCAATAATTTGCAGTTCTTGGATAAAGCCACTGTAATACTGTCCTGCCTGGACTGTACTGTATTCTTGTGTGTCCAGCAGTCTCTCCATTATTGCTTAAGTAAGAAAACTGTCTAGCCTTGACGAGTCTATTTAAAGATAGCAGTGACTAATAAGGGTAATTACTGAGGTCAAGAGTATTGGGGCTTATCTGTAAGGATTTTGCAGGCCTTGAGCCTACCTTATCAAAATCCTTTACACATCCTTTACATACTGCAGCTTAATTCTTGAGATCTGACTCTCCAGCGTCTCTTACGTCTGTGGTCCTTCTGGCTGCAAAGAAAGCCCTAGGTTAGATAGGCTTTAGAGTCTGGCCCCGAGGTGAAGACTTCATTCATGTATTTGAAAGAAAGATGGTGTGTCAATACTTAGCCTTAATAAGTAAAAGTCAAAGCTGAAATTAACTGAATATAAACATTGTTGGCCAAATGAGTGAAGAGGAAGCTAATGTTTCTCAATTTAATGTAAAAATGATGCCACTCCAGCATAGGAATACAGATGCCAAATTTTATTTTGAATTACCTCTTGCTGAAGAGCAAAAATTCGTTTACTAGTTTAAAAGAAAGCCTGTCTTAGGCATTCTTTTGAATGAGCATTGTGTGGGGGTAGTACTTAAATAATAGTTACTGCATAACCGTGAGGCTCTGTTTCATCTCATGTAGTGCCCGTTTTGCCTTTATGGGCTGTCTGTATCTGTACTGTGCTCAGAACTTGAGATACTGTGCTGGTCAATTACAGCACGTTTGGTTTGAGAAATTTGCACTGTGTAACAGCAAACATGCGTACACGTTCACATGTCTTCTAGGTAGTTTTCTGATGAGCGCCTGGCTGAAATACTCTGTGAACAAAATTCTAGCTGCAGGCTAGTGAGGCACCTAGCAAGAAGCAGTCCTTGTTGGAGTGTGTGATTGCAGGGCTGTTCTGCAGACACTGCTCACATGCATGCTGAGGGCTGCCCTTGCTGGGTGGCTCTCTGAGAACTTGCTTGCTAGGTGTAGGCAGTGTGTGCTTACTGTGAAGGAATTGCACAGGTTTTTATTATTTCATAGCAGGAAACACCTCGTATTTTTCTCATATGCGATTAATATTTTTATTCATTTTCTGAAAAATTCCCCAGACAGGCAAATGTTGGCATATTTTAATAGAAGCAAGTTGTGTCAGTAAAAGTAATGTCACTTTATGTAGACTGAGAACTTTGGCATGCTGATACTGCTCTATGTGTTGGAAACTAGTATTGTCAGCTGTAGAAACCTCTGCTTCTGCTGCAATTCTTAGTGCTCATCCTGCTATGCTATGTGTAGTCTTCCCTGGCCTTCAGCATTTGCCCATCAATTGCATCTTACGTACTTTTCCATGAAGTGGAGGTGCTGCTCATCACACATTATGAGTGTCTCCTCTCCTGGAGTTTATGCTAATGATTAATAACAAATCAGAAGCAATATCCCTGTCACTTAAAGCATGTTCAGAGCATACACGTAGTCCCTTCTCATCCAGCTCATCTACTTTTTTCCAGATACTGGTATTTAACTGTTCCTTCATGTATAGTTTCACCCTTGGAATCATACCTAGTTTACCTTTGATAATATTGTAAATGTGGAGGGTTTGCAGGGGATTGTAACTGGATTTCCAGTCTTGCATCCTTATTGAAGCTGCAAAATATTTTGTTATTGGATAAAAAAGTAAAACTGAATGCAACTTTAAAATTCCAGAGGTATTTTACTGATCAATCCACTAGAGACATAGCTAAGTTGTGTTACTTAAGAATGAAGAAAATGGAAGTGGTTGCAGAACCCTGAGTGGAGCTTATGTCAATTTTTCAGTTACTTCTAAGAGTGAATGTGAGTTTTAAGAAAAGATTTTATAATAATATTGAATGGTTTTGCTAATAACTTAAGATCTAACCAATGAAAATGGATGAAGGGTAAATGGTTTTATACCGTTTTGTGACACAAGAGATTTTGTGTGAGGAAGTTCATTGGTAATTTGACCAAATCTTGGCAGGTTTAGGTTCTGCTTTCAGCTTTTCAATTGCTTCAGGTTTTGTCTCCACTCTGACTACTGACTGTAACCTTTGTATGTCCTGTAAACCAGCGGGGTGAATGCACTTTACATGCTAAAATAGCATTTTCAAGGTTTCTGTTAGTATTTAGCTATAGTGAGCATCACCTCTGTAAGCATAGCCAAGCTCTCTGTGCTTTAAGAAAAAAACCTTTAGACCAGATCCTGTGAATAATAAGCTAATTCAGAGAAAAAAATAAATTGAATTATACATGAATTGCTCTTGAAGCTGTAGTATAATGATTGTACTCTGGTCTTAGATGTGTGCTGCTTTTTTAAGTGGCTCCAAGAATGACGAAACTATGATCAGAACAATGTTCTAAAGACAAACACAAGGGAAATACTAGGTTTAATGAGGTTATGCTGACATAAGGCAAGAAAAGGAATGTGGCTAATTGCTCACGTAGCACTGCTTGTGCTTCTCAAGGTAGGGGTCAGCATGTTTTGTGGTTCTGTGATGGCTAGTGTGTGGTATTTAGCAATTTTTTTTCAAAATCTGTGATTATTTCTTGCATTACATTCTTAATGGTGGTATCCAGTATATCCTGTGCCTATTTTTAAAAAGAAACATCATTTTGTGAGGCAGTAAGAAAATGCAGTAAACTGATAACATTTTGTATTAGCTTAGCTCATTAAACTGGTATTTTTGAAAGTTCTCCCAGTTTATTGTTTGACATGATATATTCAATATTGGAAAAAACCCCAAAATGCAACAAATGAATTTTGTTTGTTGAAAAAAGGGTTGTCCTTCCAGGGAAGACAGTGGATCAAATTCTGATTTGATTTGTGATGCTAGTAAGGCGTGATGAAGGATATTACTGAAATTAGTGTACAGTGTTGCTAGATAGTTCCACAGAAAAATAATGCAAACAAGTGAACATAGTTGCAGCAGGAACCTATGAAAAGTATGCACCCTACATAGTGTTAAAAATACAAAACCAGAGCATCTTTAGATATCAAATACCTTGATGATTCTTTGAAAAAGTATCACAGGTACATAGTGGTGTGGGTTTTTGTGTTTGGTTGGATGTCCCCCCCCCAGGGTTGTGAAGAAATCAATAAATATACTGGATAAAGTGCTTTTTTGGCTATGTGCAATGAATGGGGCAAAGCCAAACAGGAACATAAAACCACAACCTTTAAAAAAGCCCCAGAAGACCATGCAAAGCAAGGAGTTAATTCAAAGTGAAATCTAATATGAGAATTCAGGAATCATTCTGTGAAAAGTTGATGTTGTTGTTTCTTTGTCTATTTCTGAGTGTTTTTCCTAGCAATCTTGCACTTCTGGCATGTAAGTACATTCTAGGAGAACCCTGCTCTGAACTGCACTGGTTCACTCGCTGCCGTGGGCTATATAAATGAAGATTTTTGTCACTGAAACAAGGAATATGGATGTGTTTAAATGGTCAAATAATACCTTCCCAGCAATTTTTCTTTTATGTTGTACGTTTAAAGTCTATAGCATGTTGAGTATTCCCTGCTGTCCTTATGAGAGTCAGAAAGCAAATGAGCTGCTCTGAGACACAGCGCTTTTTCTGCCAGGATGGCTATTTCACGTTTTGATTTGGTTTGCTGCTTCTGTGTTTCTTTTCTCCCTTTCACGCCTGTCTGTCTGTTTTGATTTGTGCATCCTGTCCCATTTTTATATGTAACAAGCAACTGCATTAATGCTGGCTGACTTAAGAAAGCAGCACCATTTGTTGGATAAGAAGCATCATTTCTCACTGTAACACTTCCTTTCTGACAAGGGGAGGGAAGTTCATGTGGAGTAGATTTATCTCAGCTTCTTTGTGCATTAAAGAGAAAGGGTAGGAGGAACAATAAGTGAGTTTCCACCAAGAAAAGTCCTGTTATTTCTAGATCTGAGAACCCTTTCAGGCTGTGCTTTGGCAACACGTGAACTAGATTGTGAAGAATTCATTCTGGCCTCCTCAGGATAGAGATTTATGAAAGTACAGTTCCTGCTACAGTTTTCTAGATTTCGTCAAAGTGAATGTAGAGCTTGGTGCTCAAGCACTTCCTTTTGGTGTCCTGGTCTGGTCTTAGCAGTAGCCCTTGTTTTGATGGAAGTTTGGACTAAATCACCTCCAGCTGTCCTTTCCTAAAAAAAATTTCTCTTCGCCCCCTTTCCCCATAAACAAATCCCTTTGTGATTTTGCAGTTGCTGGAACCCATATCAGTGGATGTGCAGCCCCTGTGAGAACAGCCATGTACTAGGAAATGGCTTACAAAATACTGACAGCTACAATAGTCCTCAAAAATAGACTCAAAAAATGCTTTTCCCTCCTTTAAATATTCTGGTTTTTCAGTTAATTCCTTTTGAGGATAGGTTCATCTGATTGAGAGAGGGAGGGAGAGGGAGTGAAATACTACTTTCTTGTTCCACTGTTCTGGAGGTAAATTATTATACCCAGTGGTCACACTTCTTGAGGAATGCAGAATTCAAAAAAACATAATCAACTGTTGTTTTGTCTTTCTAGTTTCAAACGTGTATCACTTGAGACAATAGAAGCGGAAGCAGGGTTTGCTTTAAGCCAAGTTCTTTAAAGGACAAAACTCTTTATTTGTTCTGCTGTCAGTCTAACAGGAACAGATTTCTCTGAGGACAGACTCCCTGTCTTTGACCTCGGAGGAGGCCAGCTGGCCTTTGAAGGGTCATGCTGCCATCCCTAATTTGGGAGGAAGAGCAGCTTCTGAATAGCAGTGCTTCTGAAGAACAGTTGCAATTGCAGCGTTGCTGCTGGCCACAGCCTTGGGTGTTACCCATGTGGGTATGAATTCTGTGTTGGACCCGGTGGCTTATCCAACCTGGTATCTTGCCTATGAAGGCACATACAAGAAGATTTAAAAAAAAAATATAAAATATCTAGTGTGCCTGCGTTTGCTGTCAGCGTGTTTGTAGAGGAAGGACATACTTGTAGAACCCTTGTTGATGTAACTGAGCTCAGAAAATGTGGCTTGAGATTTTCTCTTCCAGGGACCTCTTGCCTGACCTCGGTCAGCTCTTCAGATCTGGTCTGCAAAGGGCTTAAGCATTCTTAAAACTTAGTCTGTGAGCAATATGCCTGACTTCATGTGTTGAATTTGTGTCTTAAATGCTTTATAAAATGACAAGAATCTTTGTGTCCTGCAGTTCCTCATTGGTAAAGTAGGGACAGAAATACTTGTTTTCTATGCTATGTTCCTTTCCTGATACGTAATCTCATTTGCTGTTCAGTCACTGAGCTCAGTTAGTTCTCTCTGATGTATGATAACTTCCTTTTTAGTTTCTTTCTTAGTTTGAAGATGTCCTATGAAGAAATTCTTAATTTATTGTAACCATTATTTTCAAATAATTTAGAAATCTGTCTTTTCATGGTGTCTTAGGAGTAGTAAAGACTCTCTGTGAATAATCAGTTAATCATTCTTTCCTGTACTTAAGAGTTCATTTAAAAACTAAGAGGAAATAACATTTGCTGAAAATCTTTTCACAGCAAAATGTTTGCATGTATAAATGCATGCAGAAAGGAACATGATGTGTATAAATACAATTAAATTCTTTTCCTGCAAGATCCAATTACTGGGGATTCATGTAGTATATAGTTAAATACTTAAATAATGTTTTGGAGAGCTGACTCACTATGCTTATGCCTGTAATTTGCTGCTGGGTAGTTTGCCATATATTTAATCTGTAACTGATTTTTTCAAGACTACCATAGTGCATCGTGCACTACTGTCAGATAGCAAAATCTTTCCTCATGTTTGGTCTTGTGCTCATCTAGAAGTAGTGGCCACATGTATCAGCGGCCTCTCTGAGCTTTCCCTGGTCATACAAAGCTCAGTAGTATGTACTCTTTTCCTCCCATTTGACCTTCTCCCCTTACCCCATTGTCCCTTAAAAATTTAAATACTCTTTCTTGATTATCTCTGGAGCAATGAAGTAATCAAAATTGCAGTTCTGCCCTATCCTCTTTAATGTTGGTATTCTACTGTAGTATTATAGAGTCATTAGACTGTGATGACTTTGAGAATTTCTCTGATGGGGTGTCTAGAAATGCTCAATTTCTATCCAGTTTTGAGAGGAAGTTCCACTTGGACCTAATCTGTTACAGATTCTGGGTTTAGACAGGACTATTGAACATCTAAGACTTGCGTTCAGCATGACTATACCCTTAGTTTCCCACTTGCAAATAGGGTTAGGAAGTTGTATTTCGTTCCTGAAAAAATAATTTTGGAAGATTGTGAAGCTGAAACAAAAATGCATGGGTATCAAATGGATAGCCAGAACTGCACTTGTCATGCTCTACTAGTGCTGTTGTGGGAGAAGGAAAAAACACCCCAAAAGGACCTCTAGATCTGTAGGACCAAGGAGGAGGGATGTACTTCAGGGTCTGTAGCTGCCATCCCATGCAGTCTGTACTTGTTCATCAGAAAGAAATTTGATAACTACATCTAGTAGAACTGAGATGGCTCATCCATATTCATTTTAGTATCTATCTATAGGACATACCAAATTTGTTGGAAGTGGTTCAGCAGAAAGCTGCTGGGCATGTGGGGTAGAGAAATGTATGCCTGGTGACCCTTACATTAAGATATTTCCTTTAATTGCTGGATTGGAACAATAAAACAAGGTCTCAACTTCATATCATTGAAATACATTGTTGTTACTAAATCCAGGGAGACTGAATGGATTTTGGGTTGTTGGTCCATCCTTTAGAAGCTGAAGTTTCAAACAGGCATAGTGTGGTATAGAAGGCACAAAAGCTTAGATTTGTTTCTTATGCCTCATAAACACTAAGCAAGATTTGCAACTTTATTCCTTTTCCAAGGCTTTCGGTAGCAGTTCTGTCCTTTATTTTTCCCCATACCTTTTTCTCTGTCACCTCATTCCAGACCTGGATCTTGTGATTTTTTTTAATTTTTTTTTTTTTTGAGGGGTGTAGGTAATTAACATTTTGTGTGGTTGAAGCAGAAGAAAAAAAATCCTATCTAAAAATCTCATACCTGAGATCAAACTTAAGTGCATATCCACCTAATGTATTTTGAATTTCTTAGAATTTAGATTAATTCAGGTTATAAAAACATTCTATGTGCTAGTTTAGATTACCAGCTTGTAAGAGCATGATACTGTATTTATAAATATTGTCTAGAAGATTTTAGGTGCTAACAGAATACAGGCATTGCTAAATACTAGTTTATAGGATGGAAACACCAATGAATGCCAATTTTCTGTTGCTTTTTTTTCATTATTTCTTTGTTTTCATTTCTGGTACCTCTGGGTTTCATCTGAGACGTGGCCATGTCAAAGTTTACCAGAAGGCCTTTACTGAAGGGACTGGTACTCCGGGGGTTGTTTTGATCTCCCTCTTTCCTCCCTGCCCTCCTTCACTGCCTCTCAGAAATTCCCTCTTCTTCTTAGCAGGTGTTCCAGGACATCTCTGTTGGGTTTTTTTCTACCTAATTTTTGGTAAAAGCTGTAGAAAACACTGAGTGTAGCAATAAAGACTTTCTTTTTGGCAGAGCCCACTCAGCTTCTTTGCCTCTTTTGACCCTGTCCTTAAACAGGGAAGCTGGTAACTATAGACATGAATGGTTTGTTTTATTGCACAGTGAACCATCCTTCCAGTAAGTGGGTGAAAAGGAGTCAGCTAGGCAAAGAAAGTGAGAACACCCGGAGAGATCCACCTTGAGTATCACAATTACAAAAGCTTGGAAGTGTTTTCAGACATTAGGTAGTTAATAGTAAAACTGCCTTTTGAACTGTGACTTGCAAAGATACAATTATATCTCATGATACAGGAAAAAGAAATGTATGCTTGCATTTAATACCATTTTACACATACATATATAGCTACAAAGATGTACTATACAAATATTAAATAGTGTTGCATTTGCCACGAACCATCTACAGTATTCTAATGCACCAGAGGTTCTTTCCCTGCTCCCCCCCCCCCCCCCCCCCCCCCTCGTCTGGCTATATCTTCCATTCCCTTAAATGGGGTCACTAGTGGAACCATTCGTACTGCTTAATAACACACTCTACCAGTGATACACTCTTCAGAATACTGAAATTGATTTTTCTTCTCTGAAAGTGTGACCTGCCAGTGTAGCCTTTGTCCTAACGCTTAATAATACGTGATGTTCCTGACAACACGGGATGTGAGCGCAAATGTTCTGCAGGCATCAGAAAAAAGAGTCTCAGTGCAATGTCTAATGCTGTCAAAGGCGTTTCATTTGCTGCAGATCAGTCTCTGCTTTGAAGAAGAATAATTAAGGTGTTTTGTTCCTTTTGAAACGGGTTGTCAAAATTAGGTTTGTATTGTCCAAAGCTTAATAAGGAACTAGATAGATACACATGAGGTACGAGCATCTTGTTAAACTCATGGATGCTTAACACCTTTGAATTTGTTAAGGCATTAAGAGTATTAAGGTAAGAATCTAACTTTAGGCAGCCACTCTAATGATAATGGTTAGTGTGGTTAAAGCTGTTAAAAATACCAGAGTGGATTTGAGCAGCTACCTGTCTGTTCTGGAGCACCATTACTGTAGTGCTTATCCTGAGATAACTTTTAAGAAAAATGCTATTCTGTTTGTTGCTGTATTACACCTGCAACATAGGAAATTACACTGTTCATTCTGCATCACACAGAGCTTCTGCCTGAAATTGCCACCCCACCAAGATGAGAGAAACATTTCCATGGACTTTATTTAGTCCTTCAGGGTTCAGTGGACAGATTGTTTTATTTATTGTTAGTTGTTATTAGTTTTACTTTCAGTAAATCAGAATTTACAGGGTTTGTGCGGAAGTTGCCAGATAAGAGTCTGTGTGATACAGATGAGTCAATAAATCCTTGTGGTCTTGAACTCTGTGAATTTAATACTTCTGCAGTGTTAGACTGCATCTTGTTAGGTAGTTGCACAGCCAGTGCTGTTCCTGATCCTGAGGGTGTGGGCCACTCTTTTCCACTTAAGCTTCATATCGCAGTGGCAGTGCAGCAAGTACGGCAAAGTACAGCTAAGCATGCTAAATGTGTAATCCAGTTGTCTTTAATGCAAGTTGACAGCTGCTGGCAAAGCGGGTTGAAATTGTATTCTTGGAGATCACAGTCTGAAAAAATCCCAGTCACTACAGGATGCATTCAGCTCTGTTTGGTGTGAGAAGCATCATAGTCTTTTATTGAACTAGCTCTTTGTAATGCTTGCTAATTCTCCACAGTGTTGCTTGCTTAGTAACAAAAAATTCAGAACAGCAACAGTATACAGGCTTACGTATTTAGTGTATCTGTACATGATAATATTACCATTTTTATTGGTACAAAAGTGCATTTTTATATAGCTTATTTAGTAATATATACCAGCACTAAATCTTAACTAAAAGCTGAAGTACATTTGTAATCTGATGATTTAACTTGCTGTCCTGAAGAAAAAAAAAAGTTAGGTTGTGATAAGAACACACATTTTTTCATTTTTCTGTCTTCAGAGGTGATTTACAGCTGCAAGGAGGTAAACAGGTTCTTTCTGGCTGTCATCAGAAGCCACAGAACCACAGCATGGCTGAGACTGGAAGGCACCTTCTGGGCACCGTCTAGTCCCACATCCCTGCTCGGAGCAGGTTGCCTGGGACTGTGCCTGGTTGGGATTTGAACATCTCAGAGGATGGAGGTTCCAGGGAATATGTATTATCTACTTTATGGTTCCACTGTGATGTTTTAACTGTACAGCAATTTACTAACTCAGTAGGCATATTTATGCTTGTTAACATGCTGCTCTTCCTGTTGTATGTACTACTAGATTGACTTGTGAATTTTCAAGATTTCAAAGCATCAATTCATAATAGCAGTGTTGTTTATTAGGGGACATGGCATAATCTAGGACTCAGGCTTATGTTTCTGGACTTATGAGACCTGCATCGGTTTTCTTTGTCAGTCCTCTCTAGTGAAGTTCTTTTCTGTTTAGTTTTTAGTGTTTCTGGTGCATTGGGGGGTGAGGAGGGCAACAGTGAAATCCTGATCACTTCTTGGAGATTCTCTAGTGCAGTATGTGGGAAGTAAGATGTTTGCCTTGGAAGCTAGTTTAGTCTTGTTTAAGTTTAGAAATGTGACCTCTGATTTCTGATTCTTGGAAAAGATGCTTTTTGTTAGCGAGCAACTCAGTAACTTCTTGACACAAAGACAACTAAGGCTTTTGCTATTGTTTGACAGGGATTGATGGCCCAGCAGCTTTTCAAGATAATGTTCAGAAGATAGGAAGTCACGTGCAGATTCTCACTGTTGGACGGTCTAGCCATGATGAAGATGATGGAGAAAAAATGGCTAGTGGCCAACAACAGCAAAGCAAACAAGATCTTCGAACAGCGATGCAGAAAAAAGGTAAGTAGCCAAAGCTGCCTTCGTTGTTATTATTGCTTGCTTGATGTACACGGACTCCTTTTTCCTATCCTTACTCTTAGCCCTAGCCTAAGCAGAGACTGCTACTCTGTGTTTCTTCTCCTCAGAGCCTGTTAGACTCTATTCTATTATCTTGGGGGGGGGGGAAAAGTAAAAAATAGTTCTCTTTTGTCCCAAGGAACAAGAGCTCTCCAGGCTCTTAGGGATGCGGCTTTCCCATCTGCAGTGCAGTGCTGCTATTAAGGTACCAGGCAGATGCTAATGCTCATATCCATCTGTTCACATTTTTATATTATACAACCCTGGAAATCACTTACTTGAGGGTTAAAAAGAGAGTACAAAATAGTAACATTCAAACTAGAATATTAATTTTAGTTGTGTTGTCAGTTAAACATTGTTCATGTTTTCATAATGTGTGTTCATGTCTGCGGAGGTGAGAATTATAGCACTGTGTATTCTGCAGCACTTCCCACCATGCATAGTCCTCAAATGTTCTGAAATATTTTTTTTCTCCTGGAGGCATGCATGATTTGGGAGATAGCTTGTGTATGTACACATTCATGCATCTGTCCCTTCCTTCCTGCACTGTTGTTATATCTCATTAGACATTAACTGTAGGAAGGAAAAAAAAATACCTTAACATTCTCACAAAGCTTTTTCTGAAGGCATTTGCTTTGGAGTTGTTCTTCTTCAGTGTACAGCTTTTGAAGCAAAGATGGCTCAAGCCAAGAGTGCTCTGATGCTTTAAGAATAAACTCTTTGTGTATAAAGAGCAAAATGTAAGTGCAAACTTGACTCATCTAGAAAAGACTATTCATACCTAAATACCCGCCTCTTGTCTGCAGAGCAGTTCTCACTAAGATTCATTTTTTCTGGGACGTTACTCTGCAGATGTGAGCAACTTCAACTGAAACGGGCAGATTTTCTCCAAGTGCGGTATTTCCTGGGCATTTGAGTCGGAGGGGTGTTGGCATGACTAACAAGTTCTGATCTGTGTGGTGATTGTGTTGCCTTAGACCATGGCTCAGAATATTTAATCATCAGGCTCACTACTTACTAAAGCTGATTGATTTAAAACTATCAACAGACTTCTCAAATTAGGTCAGAGCACTGGGATTTTTACTCTGAGGATCATTTCTATATTTGAAGTTTTTTCCAGGTTAAGATATATTTTTATTCTCTCCAATTTTTTGTTCATTTTTTTAAAATAAAAGCAGTGGGTGAGGTTTTTTTGTTTTGATTTGGTTTTGTTTTGCTTTGTTGCTTGATATTCTTAAATATATGGTTTGACCTTTTCTTACCAGGTCTGAGTATACTCCTGATCCAAACAGATTCTGCTAAGAGTAGACCACTAGTATGCTTCAGCTTGGGGCAGGGGGGAACCTTTTTTTAAATGCGAATGTGGAGGTTTGCTTATTTTTATTAACAGAGCTATGCTCTGTGAGACACAGAGAAGTATTAAGACAAGACAGCAACTATCAGCATCTCCATAAAATATTTTTACTATGTGTGTATGGTTTGCCACTTGATACCAGCAGAAGAGGCTTGTTAGAAAGTTAGGAGTATCCCAATATTCATGGGAAACTTTATGTAGAGCTAGAGCTTTTCATCTGGATTCCCACTGCCGCTCTGCCACTTCACTGCTTGTGGCATGCCCTTACTGCCATGTACCCGTTGGTCTGAAAAGCATTTAGAATTGCTGTCTCCCGTCAGTCCTCCTCTTGCCTGGAATAGGAGCATAAGGAGAAGAGCAGAGAGATAAATGTTAGCTGGCCTAATGGGAAAGGCTGAGTCCTGTCAGATTTGCGTAGCCCTGACCTGTGTCCATTCTACTCTTTGACACTAACTTTGTGGAGAGAAGCCGCTCAGCATGTGTCTCTGCTTCCCCAGTGAGTCAAATTCTGTTACAAGACAAGAGGTTATAGGCTACCTGAGTGTGAAAAGAATATGCCACTTACAAGAAAATGCCAAATGTTTTGATTTCTCCATCTGTTGGAAATTGCCATACTAGAATAATTTTCTTCCTGCGGGAAATATTCGTCATTTTGATTTCCAAAGTCTTAATATGTAGACTTCCTCTCTGGCAAATGAATCACTAGGACAGAGCCAGAATTCCGTAAGTTTTAACACTGAAGAACGAACATTTTTTCTGTACATTTATCAGTTTCCAGTATGTCTCAGTAAAGACTTGGAATGAGCAATTTAGTCTTAATTCTTCTTTGCCACCTGAAGTGACAACTGTTTTGAGATTAAGGGAAGGAATAGATTTGATTTCTGGGTTCACAAACAAAACAGGCGCTCTCTGAAGCATTCTTCCCCACAGGTCATAAATGCAGACTTTTCAGAGACTGGCATGGAATTTTCACCACCAAAATATTGGTGGCAAAATAGTGAGCACAGATGTAGAAATAATTACATCTGTGCATATGAAGTATGGCTTTATTGCACAGCTGCCAGCTGGGGAGATGGACTGTCTGCATTACCCATGCATTGTTGACTTAAAGGTGTTTGTCATTATTAAGAAATAATGCTTGTGATTAATGTGTGATTAATAAGTGAGTTCTACAGGCTTTGAAAATATCTGTTGACCTGTGAACTCAGGCCTCCCTTGCATAACCAGATTTTATTGAACCTTTTTGCTGTCATGCTGTGTGGTGTGTGTCCGGACTAGGGGAACTGAAGAAGTGGTAACACGACCATTCATGGAGCAACTGGGTGGAACACAAGCATTGCGTATGCTTCTGTTTTATATACTCACTGTTACTATGCTGGTGTAGTTTCATTATCCAGTGTGCATCTGGTGTCAAAAGCTATTTTAAAGGGATATGCATTGAAGTTATTGGAAGCAGCAATAAAATAAGAAGTATTTTAATGCCTTTTTTCTTTTCTCCTTCTGTTGCAAAATTTGAACTGAAGAAAACCATTGCTGCTACTATCTCTGATAGTATCAGCAATTATAGTTTGTATTTCTGTACAGTAGTTTGGTTCAGTCTCTGTTTGTTGCAGACCAAGCTCATATGCCAAAAGCCTAAGCTAAAAGTCTCTCTGTGTATCCCTGGAAGTCCCGGAAGAACAGTTTAGAGAGCCTGAGAAAGATGATGAGGATGCACTAGGCACAGGGATTTAGTTATAATTTAGGCTATCTGAATTAGAGTCTGAATACCTTTTTTGGTATTACTGAATGAATATTTGTGTACAGTCTGTGTATGTCACTTTTTTGTGTGTGTTAGAATTCAAATGTAGGCCAGAAACCTCCCATTCAGAGCACCTTGTGCACAGAAGGGTTTCTAGCACAGCCATTTAGTGTGGGTGATGTTTTTTGAAGGTTCCACTCTGTGATCCAGAGCTTTTGGACTTTATTCAAAATATTAAAAGAGAAGGTGACAGCAGGTAGAAGGTGTGAATTTGATTGTGCAGAAAGATAAAATGTCCATAACTGAGAATTCAGGCAGCAGCATTATGGCCCCATCCAGTAAGCCTTTAGCCCTCTGCTGAGTCCTGTTGGCCACTTAGGCTCATTCGCTCAATTAAGGGTTTGCAGAATCAAGCCCATGGATCTTTTCCTTTCCCAGATCCCCATGCAAATACATCCTGGTCCTCTTCCACCTCCCAATCCAGTCTTGTCGCCCTGGATCATGTTCCTGGTAAGTACAGAAGGAAAAAGTTAATTATGCCGATGCTGCTTGGCTCTGGGAATCTTTGCATTTTGTTTATCCTTCTACATTGGACTTACCAATAGTGGAAATTCTGGACCAGGTGTTTTCATTTATTGTGGTTTTTTGTGGGGGTTTTGTTTAGGAAAAAAATTTGTGTAGTTAGCCTCTAATATGTGGAACTTAAGAGTTTGAACCTGAATGCAGGGTGGCTTCATCTGCATGATACTCCTTGAAAAACTAGGCCTGGCAAGTGTCCCACCATTGATGCTTTCTGCTGCTAAGTCCTGTTTGATGTTCAAAGTTGTGTTTCCCTTTGAAATGTGTGAGGTTTCAGATTCTTGTAAAGTCAAATTTTTAAGTGTTGTAAAGCAGTTCCTTTTGGCCTGCGCTGATACTGTTTTTTACATGAAATAAATATGCATGAGAACATTTCCTTGATGTGAATGTTTCTTCTCAGTCTAAGATCTGCTCTTCATCAGATCACATAGGAACAGTTAAAAGGATGTTGTAGAAGGGCTTGTATTTTAATTGTTAAGGTTTCCAAGTGGCTGTGGTAAGTTGTCCACTGGGCTCCAGTTTCAGGTTTTTGTGTTATGCTTGAAGTACTTGATTGGATGAAGAAGATCTGAATTTAATTCCTAACTGAGTTTTGCTCCTGTATCACTGGGGAACTCGATCCTCTCTGTGGAATGGAAACCATACTTCCTTTCTCACTTGCTGTTTTGGCTGCTTGGGACAGGTGCTGTCTCACCCACATATTTGTATGCTGTCTTGCATGGTGAACCCCTTCACACACACCCTCTCTCACCTGTGAGCCTCAGGGTGCAACAGTATACTAAGTGATGTTTTACAGCAAGTATGAACAGCTTTAATATATTAGTATTTCATACAAGTGCGCTGCTTTCTCCTCAGGCATTTCAAGCAGCATGAATTTTGATGAGGAAGAGGATGAGGAAGATGAAGACAGCTCTAGTTCTTCACAGTTAAACAGTAACACCAGGCCTGGTTCTGCCACAAGCAAAAAATCCAACAAGGTAGGGAGTGAGTGCCAAAGAAGGACCCTGCAGGCTGCTAGGTACTGCGTGATTTCAGAGTGCAGTCAGGATAGGCCTGGCTTTCCTGTTTTGTTTTTAATATGCACTAACGTATCTCCAAGGTGATTTACTGTGATAGCTCTCTGGGTTTATAGGAGCAAGCAATAAAAACAATGACTTGGAGAAAAGAATAGCAAATATTGTCTGAACTTGAATGAAGAGAAAGGTAAACAGTAAATATTTACCTTTCTACCGCTTGCAGGTGCTCCAAAGGATCTTTTGTTTCTGTTGCCCTTTTCTGAGCATTTTTGTGTTCTCGCTGCTACCATCTGAACATAAAATAAGACTTCAGCTTGTTCAGATCTTCTAAATCACAAGCTTTTGCTAAACCAGTTGATGGTGCCCCACTCTTACATACTGCACTTACTTCTCGTTGCTGTTACATCTCTTTCTAGCCTAACCTGTCTCTCTGTATCCCATTTCTTCCTTTCATCAAAGGCCATCACTGTCCTTGGGTATGGCCTTTCAGCAAAAAGAAGTGTGGTGAGATGGGAAGGTGTGAGCCAGGGTTTGCATTGTAACATAGCAGTCTGCCTGTGCCGCCACCCTGTTCTGCTTTGTCAGTGTGTCTGTACGCTGAGCATCTGTGGCACAGAGAACTGCTCCCTAGGCCTTTGGTAGCCAAGAGCTTGACCAATTGGATGGGGAGAGATCCTTAGCTTGATAAGCTGCCTTCGAGGCTGCTGAGGAATCAGAATGGGGAAGACAGTATGACCATTGGGTTTATTTTTTTAAAGTGCAGCTTCTATGAAATGTGATTCCTTTGTACTTAACAACCTTGCAAATCAGAGTTGAGGAAACCTGAGTTTTGTTTACTGTTTTAGGAAGCGGCCTCAGCCCCCAGTCCTTCCACAAATGAGCCTCTCATAGATGTTGGTGACCTGGAGGAATTTGCCGTAAGACCTGCTCCACAGGGTGTCACTGTCAAATGCAGAATCACAAGAGACAAGAAGGGAATGGACCGAGGGATGTACCCTACTTATTACCTCCACTTGGAAAGGGAGCACGGTAAAAAGGTCATAAAATAACTTGAATGGCATACCAGTTGCATCTGAATATAAAAATATTACTAAAAATCTGAAGAAATCTTATAAAGCAAATATAATCCTATACTTTGAATGTATTTTCAGTTTCATTGACATCTGCCCTACAGTCTTCCAAAAGCAAACCCGTAGAACAGAGCAATACTATTGCCTTTCTTCATATGACTAATCTTTGGCCTTAAATAATCCATGCACGGCACCTTTATGTGACAGCCAGCAGTTGGGGTTCTCTGCATTCTGTGGCCTAAACCCACCTATTTTCTATTCAATGAGAAGAGCCAGAGCAACTTAAAACATTTTACAAAATAGATTGAGTTGAATTATTTAAACCATAAATAATAGACTGGGTGGTTGAGAAATCACTTTTCCTTTCCAGATTTTTATCTGGTTTTGCGAAGTCCCAGGAGGCCTTCTGTTACTTAGCTAATGATGCTGGAAGACAGAAAAATTGCCTATGGTTTCTTTATATCAAGGCAGGAAGTGGTGTGTGCTAACCCCTTTGGCATTCTAGAATTTTTATTTTTTTTGCACTGCTTAGGTGTTTCTGTTAGCTGGACGGAAGCGAAAGAAGAGTAAAACCTCTAATTACCTCATCTCCATAGACCCAACTGACCTGTCTCGGGGTGGAGAGAGTTTTATTGGAAAACTGAGGTAAACACTGATACAACTAAAAATTTTCTTTATATAAGATAAATAAAGGTCATTTAAAATTAGGAAGCCTGTAAGCCACCATGACTTGTTAATTAGAGGCTTGACTGCATGATGTGATAATGGTCTTAAAGTTCACCAGTATCCAAGGCATGTTTTCAAAACTTCTCAAGTACTTACAAGATCACATTTTATTAAAAGTCAGCAGGACTGAAGCTCTTAAATGCTCAAAGGCCCAATTCTCAAGGGTGTATGAGCACAACTTACCTTAATGAGATTTTCAGAAGTGCATGAGTAGATTGTGTCTAGCACTATTGATATTAAATACTTTGGAATGGAAATTCTTTCTGATACACAATCTTAAAATCTCTTTGGTTTTGCCTGTTTCTTAAGGTCCTAATTAGAGTTGTTTAAAAGTAGTGGAATTCTTTCAGAAGCACATGTTTCTTTTCTGTCTGTCATACATCATACGTCAGTCTGTTGTTGATACCTATGTGGAGCCTCTCAATGTCTGTTTAGCTCGTCTGTGCCTGAGGAAAGGGACTGTGCTACTAATTGCCATTTGCCTCTGTGGATCTTGGAATTTCATGCGCTATTTATTGCAGTGCAGGCACAAAATGAGAATAATGTGGGTTTAGCACGTTCTGAGTTGCATTTTGCACTCCTTGGTGTGATTTCCATTTAAATAGGAAAGACTGATCTTATTTACAACTTTATGAAAATCACTGTCTGTATTCTCATAGTCTTAGTAGTCAGGTAAGAAAGCAGATAGTTTTGTAGAGATTAAGTATATCTTTAAAACCAAGCAAACAAACAAAATAACTCCACCCAATTCTTTCCTTGCTGCTTTCTTGAATTTAATAGTTTGCAAGATGTCATGAGAAGTCCATGGCATAATAAGGGATCTTTTGTATACTCTGCTGTACTGTACCTTTACATTTTTGTTACGGCCTTTAATCCAGAAATTGCTATTTAGCTGGGATTAGAATTAACAACTATTTGTACTCAATATTATCTGTCATTCCTTTGGGGCTACAATGCAGTAAAGGATAGATGTCTCAGGCAGCATTACTGACAAATGGTGATTGGATTTTCCATTTTTTTGATAGATCAAATCTTATGGGAACAAAGTTTACAGTTTATGACAATGGAGTAAATCCAATGAAAACAACATCAAGCCTGGAGGGGAGTACCCTGCGTCAGGAGCTAGCTGCTATTTGTTATGTAAGTACTGCGCTGCTCACAGGCAAAATATGCAAGAAAGGGCAGTTCAGTTTTGGAAATAGCACACTGAATTTCCTTCTCACTTATGATTATGTAAATCAGCATTCATACTTGGATGTAATCAAACAGCTCAGCTGATGTTCATTAGAGAAACCAGGAAATTCAGTGGAAAGCAGAGGTAAAAAACGTGCATAGAACCAGGTTGCTGAGTTCTCACCCTTGGTCAGAAGGTGTAAGACCATCTACGTAACCCTCTGGAAGGGGTAGGATGCTTCGCAGCCTGCAGGCACCATCTGAGGGAGTCTTCTGAACTGGAAGGAGTTGTGCGCATGGAATTACTGCACTGAAGTGTGATCATTTGTAACGGCATTTTAGAGGGGGCCTCTCTGATTCAAGACACAGGTAGCTGGCCAGCTAGGTCTGCAGCAGTGGCTGACAGACTGGGATAAAAAAATCTAAACCTTTTTGTTGGGAAAAGTCCCAACAAGCCCCAAACAAAATCCAAAATTCAATTGAATGAGAGAAACCAGCCCCTTGTATAGGACAGTAAATAGCACTTGTCAGGAGTGATGCAGACAATCAAAACTTGAAACACAGGTGCTGTTGTTTCATGATTACTGGATGGACCAACTGTTTTAGTGAGCGTATTCTTTCTGTCCAGAAAGCTCTGGGCCCAGGTAATTCTTCCAGTCAAAACTGGTATGTACACTGTTACAGAAAGTTTTCTGTTTTCACAAATCAACAATTTCTGAAAAAAATATCCAAGAACCACTTTTCTGAAAAGTTCCTGCCCTGCTCTAATCAATGATGCCTGGAAATCTGTCAGATGGAGGTCCATCCATCCCAGCATACACCCTGCGTATGCACAGAATGCATTCCTGGAGAGGTCAGCTTCAGGTTGTGGGGAATGATGCATCTAGAAGATTTCAGCACATGAAAAGGAGAGGAGAGAGCCTGCTAATGCGTTCTTTTCCTGCCGCTTAGGATGCTGCTTTCCTGTCAATATTGTATAAATGGCATGTTTGTTCATGTGTGCTATTACTCAGGCATGTGACCTATGGTTGCAGACAGGCAGACACACACACACACGTATCCCTCCATTCCTGTTGGATTTGAAACTGAGAATTTCAGAAAACCCAGCTAACAGGATTTAACAAGAGAGTGCAGGATTTGGTGTCTGTTTAGAGTTTGACTGACGTTCCAGTGGGAGCCTAGGAGGGCTTACATGTTTAATAAAGGTAATTTTAATAGTTTATACAGGAGGGCATTCCCTGGAGCCAGGCAACTAATCTTCTGGTGCAAACTGGAAATACAAGGAGAAAACAAAAAACAGTTTAAACAGAAGTTATATATTGAAAAATGTAGGCATTGTTTGTTTAAGTCAGCAGCAACGACATTTGAACCATTAATGTTACCAAATAAAAGCCTCTGTTGCAGTCTGCAGAGGTAATTAGAAGTGTGAGTGCTGGAAAGAACAAAACAGTGGCCACTGTTTGGAAAATGTGGCTAAGATAAGCTGCTTTTGTATGTCTGTTTTGAGATCAGCAGTTTCAAACATGAACATTTGTGTAAGAAAATGTCTTCTTCCATTGATACTTTGATCCTCGTGGAGAAAGGCAGCAGGCTTGCAGGTGTGTTGCGGCCAGAGGACAAAAGGAAATCTGAGTGGTGTTTCATTACTAGCAAGGTTTGCGAAAGTGAGATTATTGTTCCTGGCTGCAGCAGAACCCCAGCAAATGCCAGAAAAAGCACTTCCAAAACACCCTTGTCCTAAGGTAGCCTTTTAATTCCTGCCTTGAGATTTTTCCTGCAGCAAAAACTGTAACAAACAATACTTTGAAAGCACCACTACGCCTCTCACTGTATCTCAGCTCATCCGATCAAGTGCCTATCTGGAGAGCAAGCTGTACCCGCTCCCACCAACTTACTGAGCCTGACCTGCTGAATCATCTCCACAGGTCTAGTGTATACAGGCAGGAGCTGGTGATGCTTCTGTTGTTAACTATTTGTCTATTTATCTGTCCCCATCTATTGCGGGATAAATGTGTTGAGAACTCTTATTGTGGGGCTCACCTCAGGGCGTGTTTCAAGCAACAGGAATAAAGTTAGTGTAAGGACCGAGTTTTATCAGGTGCTGTTAACCATTTTTTACTTGCTCCACCGATGGCAGGCTAGTATATTAATAAACCTGCAGCAGCACCTAATGGCTGATTTCAGAATCGCTTGGCAGAATTTCTCAAGAAGCAGCAAGGTGTAACTGTACCGTTTGTACCCGGATTTTGTGTGCTGGATTCCTTTGTATCTGTAGCATCTCACAATTCAGTTTGTGTCCCGGTTGGCAGGCAGGGTGTGCGGCTGGTGTTCTGAGGTGTGACTCGGGTCTTGGCAAAGCAATAAACCCCCCCCTCTCTTTGGGCTTTCTCTGGAATGAGTTTCTACACAAAATGTTAAGGGCAAGGCATTGTTACGTGAATCAAGTCCAGAAAGGGAAGTGGCTGGAAGAAAATTGTGGTAGTTAAATTGTGAATCTCTGGTCAGCTGGAGGGATATGCACCTTGCTGCTTTTGTCGTGGCAGCTATTGCCACTGTAGTGAAACGCTCACATAATTTTATGGAAGTGTGTAAGATTTTAAAAGCAACCCTGGGAAGAGACTGTTTTCTTTCAGCCCAGTGTATTGTGACACATGCTCGCAGGACAGCTTACTGGTTGTGCTAAGGCAGAGAGTGCAGCTTCTGAGCAATACTGGGCCAGGCCCTTAGCTGATGATTTAAATCACTGGCCTGCTGGCCGAGTCAGTAGGGCTCTGTCGGCTGACAACCCTTATTTTCTGTTCCTGTGTAAACCAAGCCTGTCAGTGAGATTAAAAGGGTGTGAAATCAGAATTTGGCCTATGTTCCCCTAATAATGCCATTTGTAGTCTTGAATTTACACACACAAAATAGTGGAAGAGGGAAACAAAAGAGAAGCAGAGAATGAGACAGGAGATAAGGGGAATTAATTTTATTGGGATGCGGTGATTAGAAAGGTCTGCTTTTAATTAAAGCTCCTTGTTTGTACCTACTGTTTTCCTCATATACTCTGTGTTCGTAGAATTTCAGTTCTATTCCTTGATTTCAGCAAAAGGATAGCATTTGCCAATAAAATGTTTAACATCATTGGTTATTAATGTGATGTGCAAGTGGAAACCTTTCCCTTATCATTTGGCAGAGGTACTGATTTTAGTGTTTCTGAGTAAATCCAAAGAATATAGTCCTGTTCTTTTCAAAGTGATAATGCTGCTTGTTGGGAGCGAAGTGATTCAGTGCTATTATTTAATTTTACCTTGAACAACGTCTTCAACCAGTCAGCATCTAAATTAATTGTATATAGCTTAACTGCAGCTTGACAAGAAGAAAAGCTTGTAAGACATTGCAGAGAAGACAAAATTGTCAGTAGTAAGCAGAAAATAAGCATAAACATGATTTTTTTTCTTAAAATTGTCCTTTGCTGTGGTGAGTCTCTCCTAAATATAAGGAGAGAATGTAGGGAGAGGAATATAAGAATATTCAGCAAAGTAACTTGGTGGAATTTTTCTTGTATGCATGAAAATCTTTAATAGAGTTGTGTAAAATCTCCAGGTGCTTTGCTGAAACAACCAAAATTATTTCAAAGGTCTGATGGATGATAACGCTTCTGCATGAGTAACTTTTAGGCAGGTATTTTCAGGTGTTTCCAGTGAATTGAGATACATGGATTTTTACTTGCAAAAGCACATGTTTGTATAAGTTTGGTGTTTCTTAAAATCAGAACCCTTCAATTAAATAGATAAAAGCAGAGGCATCTGAATATGTCACTTCTAAATGCCCCAGTGGTGGAGCCACACCAGTTGGAGCCTGGGGGTCTCCAGTTCTTGGCATTTTGTGGTACGATGCTGGGAATAGCACCAATGGGAATTTCCTTTCTGAGATTCCTTAGTGTGTGTCCAGAGCCCTTTGCTTGGGAAAGGTAGAGGGGGAAAAAATGCATGACTGGGGGTGGGGGCGGGAGGGGGAAATAAAATCGCACAAAACATGAGGAGATGGACTTAGTCACGGCTTCATTTACCAGAGTTACTGTACTGCCCTTTACATTTTTCTTTCTCAAAAGTAGATGATGACTTACTGAAATAATTGGCCCTAGTTGCTTCTGTGGAAAAAAAAAATAAAAGAAAGCCTCAGATAAAAATAAGATTTTAGCCCTATTTAGATTTTAGGGGTTGTGTTTTGAGAGGATAGTGCATTACTGGAGCACTTCTGTGAAATGCTGGTCAGGAAGGCATCAAATCATGTTTAATGGAAGAACTTGTATTTTCCATGGATTTATTTTTGCTGCCCATGTTATTTCTTTACTTTCCCTGCTTTCACAGCTCAAAAATTTGTATTCATGCTAATGTGTGTGTTTTTTTACCATGCTCATCTCTAAGCATAACATATCTGAAGACTTTGAAAACCACAGCACTGCTAACAGATGCTCTTACTGGCAGCTTCTTCTTGTTTGCTTTTGTACTGGCTCTGGAATAAATGGAGTTGGACCCATATATTTAATTTTGTCTCTCATCAAAATGTGTGACTGCATTTTATGATTTTTAAATTACAGCTACTTTATTTTGGGATCTGGCAGTAGCCAAGAAATCTGGTTAGTTCATGTCCTTTTTTAACAAAGGGATTATTTATGGGTTTTTTTAATTGTATTAAGGTTGCTGGCAGCCCATGCTAGGAGTGTTTTTGGAAACCTCTATTTCCATTTTTCCTGTTGTTGGAGCTTCTAAGACAAAGCTAGAATGTTTGGCAGTGCCAGTGAAGGCACAAGTTTCAAGATGTTTTTTGAGTTGCCTAACAAATAAGGTCCCTGGGCTGCCACTGTGTCTCTCTGTTGAAGAAATTAACTTTAAAAATACAGAACATGATGAACTCTCCTCTAAATATTTTTAGGAAACAAACGTGTTGGGATTTAAAGGACCTCGTAAAATGAGTGTGATCATACCAGGAATGAATATGGACCACGAAAGAGTTTCCATCAGACCACGAAATGTAAGTCATACCATCTTGCAACGATAAAAATTACTTGAATTATTTTTCAGTTAGAGTTGGTTTTTTGCATTTCTGAACGTTTAGAGGTTAAACACAATTGCAGAACAATGGGTATGTGACTAGTTCTGGGACTCAAAAGCACTACAAATACCTTACGTATTTTGATAACAAAAGATACAACTAATGTTTTCCAGGTTGTGGAAAGGACTCAAATGCACATTGGCATTAAGACACTCAGAGTTCTCTGCTTCATTCAATGATGCTGTTTTGAGGGTGGAGGGTGACAGTTTAGCCTTTGGGCCAGGATTTATGAGCTTTTTTTTTTTTCTGTGAACTTTTTTTGTCTTGTGAGAGTGTTAAACTGAAATGTTTATCTGTGGTGTGTGCAGGAACATGAGACACTTCTTGCAGGATGGCAGAACAAAAATACAGAGAGTGTCATTGAGCTGCATAACAAAACGCCAGTCTGGAATGATGACACCCAGTCCTATGTTTTAAATTTCCATGGTCGAGTCACACAGGCCTCAGTGAAAAACTTCCAGATTATTCATGATAACGATCGTAAGTATCGCGCTTTGTCTGTAAAGTGCAGAAGCAGTCCTGCATGCACAGCCTGGCAGTGATTCCGCCCTTACTGTTGTTACCTAAGCGAGTTTAATGTAGTTATGTGGGTCCAGCTTAATGCTGCTCTGCCTTGCGGCCATGACGTTGATGCAGGTTGGGTTCAAATGCTAATGCTTAAGGTGGGTGATTCTGCTATGTGTGATCTTACTTTTCTCCCTTGGCTTCCTGGCTTGTGAACTGAGCAACCATTTGAATAATTTCTGCTCTCAGGGCTGTGGTACTTCCAGTCAGCAGCACTGTGGGGTAGTATCGCTCCAAGTTCTTGTACCACACAGTCCTTCCTTGGAGTTTTTGTTCATGCTGGTCCCCATACACTGCCCAGCAGGAGATGGCGACAGACTGGTCCCACTGCCCAGCCACTTTGCCATTACTAGGCTTTGTAGCATTAGCTCTACAGAACTCCCTGAAAACGTCAGGACTGCCTTCCACATCTTCACTAGGACCTTACCAGTGTGCTGCTTTCTGCCAGAAATGTACAGCCCCCTTTTTTCTCAAGCTTAGTTTCTGGAGCAGGGATACAGGCAAGTGCCCACGTGGAATGACAGTGCCCCACTTTATGCTCCCTTCAGGCAGGCAGAATCACTCAGTGCTGAAGCACACTGGGCCAGACTAGTGCCATGCTTGGGGAACATGCTTGGGGAACATTGGAAACTGGTGAAAGTGGCTCTGCCAGCCTTCGAGAGTACTGAATTTGAAACACGGGTGTATGCATTTGCTGCACTTCATAAGGTGAAACGATTACACCTGCATCTGCAATTAGGCATTTCAAACTCTTGAATGAGGCAGAGGTTTCCTTTTGCTGAAAAAGTGAAAAAAAGTCAAAGAATTTCTGAATATAATGAGACATGATTAGGTCTAGATCGCAATCATGCCTTCTCTTCCTGTGCTGTCCTGGCTTGTCCACTTGCCTGAAGTTAAGTGGGAATAGAATTAATTGGTTCTCAGTACATGAGGAACTGGGCACTTGGTTTATATAAGAGGTTTGAGCGTTCTATACAGAAGCAATTTTCTCTCTGTGCTTGCAAAACCCACTTTATCTGTGTAATTTTTTTGACAGTTAACAGGTCTTGCAATCCTTTATCACTCAGCTGTTCCTCACTCAAGCTATCCTTGCTTCTTCCTCTGGTATCAGCACACCCACTTGCATGAATAAGTGTTGCGAAGTTTGATGAGTGAGCATGTTTTGTTTGCATTTTGTTGAACTAGGCCAGAGGGTGATGTTGAATGTGTACTTATTTAGTAGGGGCTGCAAACAAAAATAATGCTTTGTCACTTTTTATGACCTCTCTTGCAGCTGACTATATAGTGATGCAGTTTGGCCGCGTGGCTGAGGATGTGTTCACCATGGACTACAACTACCCCATGTGCGCGCTACAAGCCTTTGCTATTGCCCTTTCAAGTTTTGACAGCAAGCTGGCTTGTGAGTAAAGGGCATGGGTGAGCATCCACTCATCTCATGTCACTTATGGTCAGGGAAAATGCAGTTGTGAAGGACCAGTCTATTGTTGAAGAGGAAGTAAAAGGAATCTTCTAAAAATTCAGGAAATAAAGTTTTCCTTTTTTTTCTGTCATATTTTTCTGGAAGTGACATAAATTTTGTGTAAATAGAAGTTCTGTCTCATGTCCTTGATTATGGTATGGAGATGTGCCATGAGGTACTGTACCGTGGCTCTAGTAGCACCATTATAACGGTGTCTTTTTTAAATCCGGAAAGGGCGTGCACGCTCAAGAAGTTTCTTTTTACATTTAAGAATAATTCTGAGGCTGTAATCATACCTCAAGGTTGCACTCCCACATTGACTAATCAGAGCTTCACATCATCCAACATAAAAGAAAGATCACAAAAAAGATGCACTTTTTTGAACGTGCAAGGATCTCATGTAGTATAAAGCCAAGTCTGAAGGCTGAAAACCTATACTGGACTGAACTTGATGCATTGCTATTGTATATGTCGTAGGGCATGATGAGTTTTAATTGCAGTAGGAGGAAACGGAGAAGTAGAAAGCACAAAACAATGTTGCACAAGTCACTTGAATTCTAAGATGTCATTATGTTTTAACATCTACCTGCTTTTTAATTTGTTTCAAATGACAATGTATCTGGAGTACAGAAAAGGAAAAGGAAAATGTCTCGATGCCAAGAAGGCATAACTTATGTTGAATTTGGCATGTCGCGTGTTGGGAATCTATATCCTTGTATTGCTGTGGTAATTCAAACACATATTTTGTATGAAGTGATATAAACAGTTGGATAAAGGCGCTCTGCAGAGAATCTTACTATTTTGAACAGGCTGTGTAAAGCTGAGGAAGGTAAATGGAAATATTTTATTAAATTTGTCTGGCCTTTTGCGATTTTACAATTTGTTGATTGCATTTTTTGAACTTTGAGCAGCAACCACTTTTCATATTTATTTCCCATTGTAAGAACGCTTGAAATCAATTGAAACTGTGTATGTTGCTCTCTGATGTAAACGTGCCAGCTACTGAGCTAAATCCTTCTAGGCAAATCTAGAGTATGCTGCATACAAATGAGACACTGGCAGGACACAGAATAACTTAAAATAGTGTGGATTTTTTGTTTCTTTTTTTCCTGATTTATCTGAAATAGCATTTGTTTATATATTTCAAAACACAAGCAAAGAACAAGCCATTCTTTTTTCTGAACCTCTCAAAAGCCAAGAGCTGCAACTGAAAGCACACTGTAAAACACCTTTAGAAATAATGAGCCTTTCTGCCATTGTTCTGTAGACTGTTACCCTAAATGGCACACAAAGTGATAGAATTTGTAAGTAGTTCACCAGAAAGGGTATTGAAATGTGAGAGAAGCAGTTGTGTTTTATACTGTCTGTATTCAGATTCTCCTTTTTACTCTTTATAGACTCTTGCACTGCACAACCGAAGGTTATATAGAGAAAATGAGATTTAATCTGCTTGTCTCATAGCTGTCGGCCCCTTTTGGGCTATAGGGGACAGGCCGTAAGGAGAGGTTGTGCCATTTGAACTGTGTAATTTCAACTAATAAAAGAAATGTGCTCTCTTCCTCACATTTGCCTTCAGGTCTCCTTCCCAGTATACAGACAAGGAAGTTTCAGATAAGGGATGGAAATTAAGTAATTGCCAGCACTTTTTCTAATCTTTATAAAAATCTATGGAAAAAAGTCTGCTGGCTTCGGACAGCGTTCTGTTGATGGACTCAGCCTGTCAAATGTGATCTTTAAGTAACAGGAGGCTCTGTCATTTGTTTCAGATCTTTTTGCAAAAAGCCTTTCCACACAGTGGTATAAAATGGAAAGACACCTTTTGTTTGAGAGACCTGAGCAGTCAGTTCTGTCAGCAAATGATCAAAACGATGGGTCGTGAGCTGCGGTGTGATACTTGGGCTTTGCACATGGATGCTTTGTTTTCCCCTGTAGCTGGTAGTTGCCCACCATTTCACATCCCCACCTGTGATCTCACTTCGGATTTTAACAGAGAAGGCCCTTAGGCCTTTGGTTACCTCAGTCTTTAAAAACTAGCTCCCATGATAACCAGAATTTTCTGGTTAGACTACTGCACAATTGGCCAGGAATTCCCACTGCTGGTGTAGATGTATGATGTGGGTTTCAAGAACTCTCCAGCATGGGAACGGTGGAACCTGCACAGCGGTCATTCCGTGGCTCGCCACTCATATGTTTTCTTTAAAGCCTGTGAAAGTGGCAACTGACAGAGTTTTCTGCCTCTCTGTGCACAGCGCTGTGTCAAAGGAGCTAAGTGTCTCACGGTGCAGATATACAGTCTGTTGGCTGTAGTAGTGGAGGTGGTTTAGAAAGGGTTATTTTTAATGTGGATCATAACAATGGGCTGAAGGGAAGCTCATGTGCAGTGAACTCCTGCACAAGGGTCAGAATGAAGGGCTGGGGAAAGGCAGCGACTTCTTGGGACAGTTGTGCTGCCAGCACATTGTGTAACTTCAATCTCACTGCGCGTCCTTCCCAGCCAGGTATTTTTTTAACCTGTAAGAATGCCGGGAGGAAAGTGGCAGCTCAGATTCCCATCCTCTTAACAGAGTCATGCAGGGACATCAGCCAAGGAGCTGCTGAGGAAAAAATTCCCCACTGTAAGTCGAGGTCACTAGAGGGGGATGTTAACCTGGGACTAGGAGGAATGAGGAGCTCGCATTAAATCTGGCTCAGTTACAGCAGGATTTCTGCCCGGGAGCCTTTGCCAAACCCTAATTCCTCGCTGTTGTTCAGCAAGGTCCTGGGTTCTTTAGGTTCACTTGTCCATTGCCATCTGCTCCAGGAGCAGCTGCTTTTAATTTAGCATCTATATAATTTCTGATGGAAGTTTTCTGGTGACCGCCACTGCTGCATGTCAGTGCAAGAAGGTCGCAAGTTTTCCAGCACATCTCCAAATGTTGTTTTCCTAACTTGGTAAAGTCACAGCAGGTTCTGTCCTAACATACAGTCATACCTGCGGTTCCACCATCCTCGTGGTTAGATTTTCCTCCACACGAGCAATAAAACTTGGCACCAGTGTGTATTTTCAGAGATGTATGCATACTGAAGGAACCAAGGAGTAGTTAGTTGCACACTCCTATTGGTAGTAGCTACTGCAGGGCCTGCATGTCAGTCTGCAGCGTGGCATAACCTTGTTTATTTAGTGTGACGAAGAATATAATGGCATCGAGCTGTCTATTTCCTTCACATAGTCCTAGTGACTGTTTGGGTACAGTAGATTATATAGTATTTAAAATCCCAATATTGATGATTTTTTGCATCTGCTGTTGATTTTGGCAGAGAGAGGTAAACAAATTCCTTGCCTGAACTGCTTATAGGCAAATACTGCATGCTTTAATGAGAGTTCTTAATCTAACTTGTCACTCTGTTTACATCAAACAGTTTCTTCCTGGCCCTTTTATCTAATTTTCTTCATCTCTGATGTTCTGTTCCTTCTCATTCTTTCACGATCCCTTTATCTTTTCTTCAAGGATGTGTAACTGAGAAGTGTTTATTCTGACAATATTACTCAGTGATGCCTCCACAGCTGAGTAATGCCTTCGGTGCACATCCAGTGGTGCTCCTACAATAGAAACCTTATCAGAGGGATGAATTTGGCCCTTTGGCTTTTCAGTAGAGTAAATTAACACATTAAAAGGCAGCAGATAAAGAAGCTTGCCTAAAACATAATCGGAATTTTCTCAGTAAACATTCAGTAACTGGAGTTTCCAAACCAGGGGTTGCAAATCAATGAGCAGAACTGCCCACAAGCCCTGAGGCAGACTGTGAAGATTCTCTTTGTAGTGTTGCCTTATTTTTCCTCTTTCAAAAGGTTGAAAGTGATTTTGTGAGCTGAAGGGTGTTGCTGCACTAAACTAGAGTTTATTTTTCAGAAGGCAGACATCACTCCACTCCTTTTGTAGGATAATACGTGGCACGTAAAATAGTGATGTCGTAGGCCATTGTTACAAATTCCGATGCTAAGAAGTCTGTGAGAATGGTTTTGTAATAATTCCTGGGCAAATCTCCCGCTATTCAAGTTGCCTTACAATAGTGCTGGAGCTCCCAGCTGGCTGTCCTCGTGAGGTGCTAGAACCGAAGGAGCTTTAGTGCAAAGGGCTCTCTAATAAAACTTGGTAGCTGTACAATCAAAAAAGATCGTGGAGTCGGACGGCACCACCGAGTTTTATTGGTCGTGGTGAACCGATGCCATCAATTCAGACTTTCTGGGTTTTGGCTCCCTTTTGATGAACAAAAGGAGGGACTTTGGACAAGCAGAGACATCAGTGAGGTCTCTAGAAGTATTGAGCATTAGACCTGCTTTTCTGCCTATAAAAATCTGAGGCCCACCTAGTGCTCCCCTTTAAAAAGGAAGAAATCAACCCAGTCCTTAGTATAAAAAATCACTCCCAGTTCTTGTGTCTGAGCTTTTCTCAAGTTATTATTAACTTACTAGTGATTTCACATAAGGATACAACAACGACTGGATGTCACAAGGCAAACCAGTTCTTGATGACTCTAGACCAGTACCAGAGTATTTTGTCTTTGAATATTTTAGGAGGCTAGGATGGGGGGGGGTTGCCTGGTGTTTTGGGCAGAGTTTCTCCTGATGTGTGGCAGGTGTCAGAGGGAAGATCTTGGGTTTGATCCTGTGGCATTCCAACTAGTTCCCCCACTGCGCTCCTAAAACATCATTTGCAAGATTTTTCCTGGTTTTAGAGAATCATGTGTTCACCAGTAAAATTGCTTGGCAAATGAGGGCAGCACCTGTAATAAAGCAGCAGTCACCTTTATTAGAATTATGGGCTGATGACTCGGATTTCTCAAAAGGCCTCATTTTGATTACTAGAAAGTAGTTTTATACACAGAAATCTTGCACTAGAATTAATCGAGCTGTAGATGCAGGCTTCTCATGTATGTGCTACTTCATGAAAATGGGTTTCTGTTGTTCTTCATGTATGAAATGTACCTTCCAGGGTTCTGCTCCGTGTTTGTGGTTAATTGTGTAGGTATTTTTCAGTTCTTTCTGTTGCTCACCAAGGAACTAAGAGAAGACTTGCACAACTATCTCGATGTTTTGGTATTTTGCTGTGAACTATATAGCTCAGTAGCTGATACTCACAAATGCTGTATATTGGATGAAAATGCATTAAAACTTATTTTATATGTTGTATTTTATTTAACGGCCTAAAAAATTTAGATTCCTCGTTTTCAGTAAGAGTATGTTTATCAAGGTCTTCACTGAGGAGACCGGAATTAACCGGCTCTCTTGAAGCTGTTTAATGGAACCAGTGCACTGGTTTGCTGAATTGCTGTAGAAAGAGAACACAGTTCAGAAAAATTATGCTTACGTTTTTGAGAGAAAAACCCTTCCTATATACTTTATAATTGGATTGCTCATTAACACCGAAAGCTTATCGTGGTTTTATTTAAGTCTACAATGGTAGCTTGAAAATTACTCTGACAAAAGCTTGCGAGCACGTGAACTGGGATAAGTCCAGCTTAAGAGTCAGAACCTAGCAAGTACCCCTGAATGCTGAGGCATCTGTTCTGTGCTTAGGTACTGCCTGCGTGCCAGAAACGTCCTGAAGAGTCACAGATCTCTGTTAAAACCAGCCTCGTCTTTAGGCTGCCCAACAGCTGTTAGAACACAGGCCTGGCGATCAGGTCACCTGGGTTTTAATCCCAGCTGACCGTGTGACTTTGTGCGAGTCTTGTAACCTCTTTGCACCTCTGTTCCAATGAGTTGGATGGAAATAGGAAGGTTTTGGACCTGCCTACGTCCATCCCCGTTCTGCTGAGAGGCTTCTCAGGAGTGTATTAAGGCTGGTGGGTGACAGGTGGTGTGTTAAGCACCCTACTGAATTCTTACTGAAGGAACTGCAGTAAAATAGGAAGTTTTCTGCCACCTATGTACAAACTGAATAGCTAACTGATCTCTACAATCTTACCACTGATTTTGGTAAGGCTTGAATTTTTTCCCTTGTGTCATTTTTGGTCACTGAATGTGCAGAAACAGCAGTAAGGACAAACCATCTGATACATTTTTTTCCTTCTCCCAGTGATGTGGTGTTGGTTGTGTTGTAGTGTGCACGGTCAGTTGTTTTAAAACTATTATTTCTGAGCACACTGCAGAAGTTCAGTTAATGCAACTGCCTATTTATGCTTTTATGTAGCAAATGGGAGACACTCGGCAGTTGTGCTGCAAATTGCCTTTTTGTACTTCCGGGGTTTTATTTTTTCTTGGATGTGACTCAGCTGTTCAAACCTGTTGTTACTGCAGACTTCGATTCTGTCACGCACATCTGACTTTAAAACAATGAATCTCATGATTTGTGACTACCTTTATACTCACAGGGGATGTTTACAATGTTACAGTGCAATCTGTTTCTCACATTTGACCCTGTATCTGTAGCTTCTTACTGAGGTTACCCCAGCTGGCACAATGCCCTTAGAAGTATCAGTAATTTGTAACGTGAACTCTCTCAAAGTAACAGAATGGAATTTATAAACATTTTAATAGATTTTAACATTACAATCTCGCTGATTTTATTGCTTACAGATAGGGTGAAATTGCAAGGCAGTTATTCAAAATATTCTTTCCTTAAGCTTGTTTTGAAGTTTGAGCTCTCATTTAAGCAGTAAGCTCCTGATGCTGCAGCTGCAGCCGTGCAAGCACAATACAGTTTGGCCTATGCAGGCTGCCAGACTGGCTGCAGAAATCTGTCAGTGTGATCAGACGCAGTAAGTGATGGGAATTCCAAAGTCCTAGTAAGAGTACACTTCCCAGCTCTCTTAGGCAATCTTGAACATCACCTAAGGAATCATGTCCCTTTCCTATGTTGACTTGCCAAATAACAGCAGGAATATTTTCAGTCCCTTTGAAATTTTTTATTTTCTTTTAAAGGCTATGCTTATTGTCTCAGCAGGTGTGATTTTAGAGGACATTTAGTCTTGATGTCTTGGGAAGTTACGTCATGAGATTGCTCATTTTGCCAATCCAGAAAATCTTACAAGTAGACAAAACCTGAGTATGTTTTGTGAGTGGGCTCTGGGCACTGCTATGACATTCACTGTTCAAACACATTTGTGAGCTCCGGCACCGTGCAACAGGAGGTTTTCATTCCAGTCTGGGGACAGCAGAAGATAACCCAGTTACTGCCACCCTCTTCTTTTCCCTAGGGAGAATCTCCCATCCTCCCTGGCTAGATGCAGAACTATTGATCCTGATGTGTCTTTAACCATTATGGTATTTTTGAGCTATTTTAGAAAGGATTTCTAAAGACGTAGTTTCAGCTCAAAGAAAATAAGTCTTTGAAGGAGCTGTAGGTGTACCAAGTTGATTTGGTTGAGGGGCAGCTGCCTTTTCCAGCAATTTTCTTAGTTGAAAGTTATTAAGCAGTGCTTAATAGTCCTACTGGAAAAACGTAACGTAGCTATTAAAATGCACTTTCCTTGGGTTTTGCCTTATACTGGTTTGTTGTGCCCCACTACGTTTATTTCTGAAAGTCAGAAACTTCCAGTGCTAAACGCAAACAGAGCAGTGTTTTCTACTGAAGTCTCTGCCTCCTTTTCTGCTGCCTTGTATGTGGAGATCTGGTATTTGATACTAAAAATTGAAACTTCATCTAAGAAAAAAACCAGGATTTCGAGGCAGAATCATTATATTTTAGTGCTATGTACCTGGATTTACAGAGGGCTTTTTTCAGTTAGGACTCTTATTATTGGCAGAGTGTGTGCCGTGAAACATCCTAAATACCCTGTTGCATACTACATCTGTGACGTGGTGCGAGGACCTGGGCCAAAGATCCAGCCCTCTCTCACCAAAAAGGCACCACTTCCCTTTGGGAGGTCTTCCCCTTGATACTTCTATGCTTATTGCAGTATCTCCCAGCCGGGGTTCAGTCTGCGATTGGGTTAGTCAATACTTCAGCAAACACTTCGCAGACGCTACACGTCAGCCAGTAAAGCCTTACAGCAGCCCGGGGGCAGCAGGTAAGTATTACTGGCCTTTTAAAGGCAGTGCAGGTGCGATTGGCAGCTTATCAAAGCAAACAGACAAACAAAAGAGTTATTTTTAGAGCTGGCTCTAGAACTAAGTTCTTAGTCCCTAATCCTGTGCTGTAGCTATTGCCGTGGGTGACCAACTAGTAGACAGAGGGTCCCTCTTTGGAACTTCACTGTGAAGACTAAACTGTTTCACTTTATTTTGGAATACTGGAAAACCAAACCACATTACACAGAGTTCTCATCAGGCAATTGGAATTACGCTGAAATCATGTTTCAGGCATATTAATTTATGAGGATGGCCCAGAACAAACGTGAGGCTGCTGTGCAAGTGTCAGGAACTGAAAAGTAACTTAAATCAGGCCCACTGAGTTTCCCGAAGTTAAAAAAAAATAGGGGGGGGGGCTGTATTTCATTCCTAACTGTATGTATTTGGAGATTCAGTGTTCTAGAATACCCTGAAGATACAGAAATGCTGTGTACTGTCAATTCTAACTTGTGATTTTATGTAGGGCTACAGCAGCGACGCTTACTCTTACAAGATTTGTAACAATGTCTTAAAAAGGTCTTAAAATATGTCTTAAAAACAATGTCTTAAAATACGGCTCTTTAACTAGGAAGGATTCCCAGGAGTTCCTGAATTCAGTGATGCTACGACAAGGTTTCTTGTTGTTTTTTTAAACAACTGATTTCAAAAGCACTGGTTATTCAGTCTTTTACATAGCACAAGCCCGTGAGGATGCATTCCTATTTGGTATCGCTTCAAATACTTTCTTGCAGGTGATAGATGCTTTTCGGCTTCTTAGTAACGTGTGTTACTATACTTCCCTTGTTCTAAGCCCTTTGATTTTTTATTTTTTTCCCCATCTACAACTCTCTTGTTTCAAACATGTACAGGTTTTTCCATATGGGGACACTCCAGAAGGCTAAGGCAGTGACACCTATAAAGTTAGCGTCTGTGAATTGGAGTGTGTTAAATCCCTGTGTATATGCTCTCATTTTGAAGTAGGGTGGCCTTTCAGTTCCAGTTGGGTAATCCTCACTGGGGTTATTTGTCACGTTGCGCAGTTCAAGGTTATTGGTGAATTCTGAAGTGCTGAATAGGTTACAGACCAAAATACTGGAGAACATATGTAAAGGGCCTCATCCTTCCGCGTTCTCCAGCGTGGCAATTCTGGCTTACAGTACAGCACTTTGAACAGCTGGCTCCTTGAATGGTACTCGCACAGCTCAGCACCTACACGCTAAGGGCTGTGTTCCGAAGTCCTCTTTTTCTGCTGCAGGGGGTTTGCAGCACTCTCTGACTTACTGCCACCTGTATGAATTTAAGCTCTGTGACCACAGTGTGCTTCCTTCTTTGGATTTTGTGAATGCCAGGGATCTGGGGACTGTATGCTGAAAGCAAGTGCTTCACTAGTATAGCAGAGTTTGACACTCGGAGTGTGGTATAAATGCTGCCAGTATAACTAGGTTTATTTGCCCACCAGATATATGCTTGTTTCTCAGAAAATAATCTTCTTTTCTCTTTTTCTTCTTCATTTATATCTGCCTGGATCTGGAGGATGAGAGCCTCTTTTAGCACTCATGCAAGCAGCCACCATGTAGAAAAACACACACAACAGGTTTATTACGGACGGGTTTATCACTAAGAATGCAACCATTTACGTGCTTACTGTCATCCTGCTGTGTACAGTGCGTGTTTTTCACCGTGTGCTGTTTCCCACCCTGTGTGCTTGTCACCAGTCACAGGACATGGCTGCAAAGGCGTGCGTGGAAGCTTAGCAAAGAAACTGCAGAACCAAAGCCATTAAGATACAGCTCTCCTAATACCGAAGAAAGAGCTCCTCCTGAAGGCAAAAACCAGGACCTGTGGCTCTTTTAAGTTATCTGACCTTTCCATGTGTTTGCATTGCATATAAGAAGATAACACTTTTTAAAATTGTACGTGCACTATATTGAGCCCTAAGCCCAGAAAAAGGAATACACAATCCAAGGAGTTCAGTTACAGAAAAGCAAACGAAAGTGCAACGACGTGGAGGAAGTCCAGCATGCGGGCAAGGCAGCAGTATGTGCTGGGGAACGACAGCAGGGTGATTTCTTGCCAGAGAATTGGCACGCTGCTTGGCATCGCTTAGAGTGAGTCATGGATTTCAGTGTTCAGTGGCAGACTATGATGGTCACTGCTTACGTTGCATTACATTGGTAAGAACTCTGCCCACACCGTTTGTTTCTCTCCCAAACAGCTCGACTGACGTGCAGATCTCTTCATGATGACATTTTCACCCATTTATGTCTGTTTCAGGCCTAATCCAAAGCCTGCTGGTGTGACTGAACGTTTCTTTCTAACTTCTGTTTGTCTCCATGACACGCTTGTGCATCCCTACGAGAATCCTAATGCCATCTTGCCTGTCTTTGTTTAAACGTGGGCTTATCTGGATCTCAAAAATTGGGCATTTACTGTCATGAATGCTTCAGAAAACTGGGTTTGGAAGGAAGGCCAAACTTTGTGCTTACGTACAACCCGTGAAGCCACCTCTTGAATCTTCAGATTCAAAGAGGAATCTAAAATGTCTGTGTGTGAAGAAGCTGACCTTTTCTATTAAATGTGCCATCATGTTCTATGATGTCATTACTGTAACTAAACAGAGCATTTAGAAAAACAAAACACTGCTAACAGTTGCCCACGTTTTAAAGGATAAAACTGGATAACTGGCCCTGCCCAAGATTAGCAAATCCCACAGGGTGTTTCCCTAAGAGACAAACCTCTTACAGTGTTTGACTGTAAAACATGCAGGAAAGATGACAAATCTTGGAGCTTTGTTAATTTTGTTAGTATCTTAAAAATTCCTTTCTTGGGATTGAAACTAACAGTTCATTTCAAATAAAAAATCCTGCACTTGGTGACATGAAAATAAGGTCAACTGGCAGTTATATCGAGCGGACATACACACCTGCCCAGTACGGCAGGATTCTCGGTATTAGGGGTGGGTTTAATTTACAACTTTCTCAACATTTTCCAATGTTAGATGTGCAAACATCTGTGCTGTGCATACACATATATACATACATACATATATAGTCAAGAAATTTCCTTTGGTGGTATCGGAATTACTCAGTTGTCTTTCCTACTGTTCAAACTGACAGCATAAACCATGATACTGTCTTGGCATTCATTACTGCAAAATATTTCTAAAACTAGTCTTCTATTTGAAACTTCTTTTAAAATACTTTTGAACAAGTGAAATCCTTCTGTGGAAAAGATTTTTTTTTAAAAAATACCTCTCTAATGGTCTCTGTGTAAGTGTCTGTATCTATTACTGATAGCCTGACCGCTTTTCCTTTCTCTTTTGAGCTGACTTCCCAGTGGGATTGATCCATGCAGTGAGTCAGCCTGTACCCCATCGTTACAAGGCTTTTGCCTTTCCCTTTTTGAATAATTTCTTACACTCAGGAGTAGGGGAACACAGGAAAAATTACCTGTGGAGGATGTTTTGTAATTTGACACACCTTTAGAAGTATCTCAGAAAGGAAATAATGTTGAGGTGGTTTATTTCTGGGAGCTCCCAGTAGATGCCGAACTGTTTCTTATTTCCCAATGCTGTCTTCATCCAACTAATGAGAGTCTGAAAGATCCAGTGCTTGGAAACAGCTGCAGAAATGCCCATTTTGGAATGTGTTGGGACTATATCTGCCTGTAAAGAGAAATACACCTTTGTTTCTGACTTGTTTATTTAAACTTTGAGAAGTAGAATATGTAAGTGCTACATGAATGTTTCTGTCCCCAGAAGGAATGGGCAGTTTTGTTAGGATTTATTTAATTTTTTCATCTTTCTACATTTCTTAAATAAACCAGTGATACACAGTAGAACTTGAGTATGTAACGGTATAGGTTTCTTTACATTATATGGGGTTTAAAGAGTGGGAAATATCAAAACTGACAAAAAAAAGAGTCTTAATTGTGAGAACCAATAATTTAACCAGTCTTTTTTGTTCAGACTTCTATAGATTTTTAGATAAACCTGCAAGAATGCGCTTTTTACAAAGTAAATTTTTTTAAGAAACTCTTTGGTATTCTGGAGTAAATGTGTTTGTTTACCATTACGTACGACGACTGACTTTTGTGTTTTCATGTAATTTACCTTGCCTATTTCATATTTGTCAATACAGAACGCTGAGCGGAAATATTAAACTTCATTTGTTTGAAACAATGCTGTCTTTCCCTAGCCAAGGTCAGAAACACCTTGATAAATTACCTACACAGAGTTATGGAGGTTATTTCACGTAAGGAGTTTCCAGTGCTGTTTAAACTGTATTTTTACCTTCAACACCAATATGAATTCAGAACAAAACACAGAACCGTATGCGCTATGCTATCAGTCCCGACTTTCCCAGGTGCATCATCCTTCTCAGCCTGTAAGTTTGCTCAGACTGTGAGCCCAGAGACTTGAAATTGGTACACACTGTAGAAATACTCCTCTTACCCATCTTCATGAAGAGGACAGTGAGATTCCAAATGGATGCGGCCGCGCAGAGGCCCACTTGCGTGCTGCCTTAGGTCCCCCCCGCCCGATGATCGCATCCTGTTCCTGCTACCTCAGTGCTGTTTGCTGTGGGGTAAGCCGACTCCTTCCAGGTGTAGCTGGTTTTAAGGACAGACAACTAATTAAGGACTGAATTTTCGGCCCGCTCATTTCTACCAAAATTAGTCTGGAAAATGGTCAGAAAAACCCGGGATGCAGTTCAGTAAGGACAAGAGCAAAAAAACTATGCTTAGGCAGGAATGATCAACTGCACAATTACTAAAACGCCCAAGCTTCAAACATGTAAAAAGCTACTGGAAAGCAGAAGAGAAGCATCTGTCCTCCATAGCGCCGACTGACAGAACTAATTCAAAGCACGGTCAGATTAAACATCAGAAAAATTTCTGACTACAAGCTTAGTGAACCTTGGCACAAACCTTTTTATCTGTGAAACTGTCAGTATCGGGAGGCTCACAGTTTCCTCTGTCAGGAGCAACACAGGTTTGGGTAATCTTGCATTTTGACAGGTGATGGATCACAGCAGTAGTTACAGCAGAGGAGAAGCTGTCTCTGGGCACTGCCTAAGCTGTCCTGGGAAGTTAACTGAGAAAAATGAACATAGTGTCAGGTGTCTATTTGCTCTCCAGGAATCTCTGTCCCCCCTGAAAAATGGTGAAGCTCCAAAGATGAGAAAAATCACTTGACTAGACCAGCCTTTCCAGCTGCATTTGTACACAGGAGCTCAGTCTGTCTGAGCTGATGTTGCATTCATTTGCTTTGAAATACGTGGTAGGTATATAACCACTGAAAAACAGGGAATTTTGTAACCCTTAACCAGGGCTCTCGTCCAGTATACATGAGGTTGGAAACAGCATTTTTACTGGGATGTGCAAGTAAAAATAATTTAAATAGAGGACTAGTGCACTAGATTGTTCTGTGACCTCAAAGTTAATTGTAATTTTCTTAGCTGGAAAAGGAAAGAATCCAACATACGAACATAAATCACTAATGCAGTGAGTTAGGTCATAAACATCATACAGGTTTATGTTTTCCAAATACTGTTCGATAACTAGTCATCTTTACAGTATTTTTGGGACCAGCACTGATCTTATATTTGTACTTTTTTTCTGATCCCATGGAATACCTGAAATGATCTGTAACTATTAACAAATATCCAGGAAGAATTACGCACTTTTAAAAAAAATCTAGTTTTATCAAAATATTTAGTTTAAACAACACGTGCTGTTTTCTTCTAGCTTTAATAAAAAGTATAGCCATTTAATCTGCTAGGTGGGGAACACTGTAAGTAAAAGGGCATGTGGCTTTTAATAAGCCTGACTGCTTCCACTGGGTGTCCAGCTGAACTTCTACAATTTTTTTCTGAAGTCCTGGGTTTGCTGATGTTCTGACCTGTGATTTTGATTTACTTATTTAATGGTTCGAGAATCCTGATTTTTTGTCACGTAAGTTCTTCTTCCAATTATGAATGCTCTCTGCTGAAAGCAAACAATGAATAGTTAAGAATGCTGGCCGCACCTATGAGATGATCCTTTTCTAAAATGCTTACCTAAATAGACATCTCTGTTTTGGAGGGGAGAAAGCTGAAGCAAAGAGAGAAGAAGCAGTGCCATATGAACAGGAGGAACATAGTTCGAGAGCTGCTGGTAAGCTGCTGTACGAGGTGCGGCTGGCCCCGTTTAGAGCGCAGTTACTGGTACCTGGCGTGGGGCTGCCAGGGCAATGGAGACTTCGGGGCTGAGCTGTCAAGCCTCTGACGCTGCACAGCCAGCCTGCATGAGCATCGTTTCCTCCTGCTGGTGCTGCAAAGACATACAAAGCATGTTGTGCCACACGTATTAAAAACAGCCCTAACAACTGGTCTCTGTGTTAGTAAAGGAAAACTTACTGGTTCTTAATTTTGGTTTGGGTTGGTTTTTTTTTTCACTAGTGCTGCGATAGGGTGTTTCTTGACTCACATGCTTGGTGCGCCTGTGGGGACTGTGTTGGCTCACCAGACTAACTCACAGGACACAGGGGCTTGGAAAGAAATTCCAGACTCAACTGTCTGCCAAAAATGACCTTTCCGTAAGGTGGAAGACAGCAAGGTCAAAAACCAGACTGTACTATAGGAATTAAAACTTTGTTATTGGGAAGCTTAGTATGTTACACACAAACAAATTGCTCTATGTTTCTCTCACCGATACAAGGAGAATATAACTCGCCGTGCCAAGTGGAAGAGCTCCGAAGGACATACTGATGGACACCAGCGGACAGCCTGCTGGTTAGGCCACCCTCGGGATAACTGAGGTTGGCGGTCCTTGCTCCACACCACAGTGCGAGGATTCAGACGCCTCCCACTACTGCAGCGAGGGTCCCGTTAGTACGGCAGGCTGCCTTTAGCGAACCATGACATCCACGTGTGGCTCCATTTTCAGTCCTGTATCAAGGCCTGTACTCACTCAGTACAGGAACACCAACCACCAAAATGCCTACAGAAACGTTCACCTGCACCCCGTGTTTGCGAGTGTAAGAGTACAACGTGTGCACACAGTGACTCACTGGGTGTGCTCGTGAGCTGAGCTGGCCTCAGCAGCACGATTATTCGGGTGCCGTCTGTAGCAGTCAACATCACATCTTGGAGTGTGGACTTCGTTATTCACTACATTTCAGATTCTTAATGTACGAAAACAGCTGTTAAAAAATGCTACCTTGTACTTCACAAATAAAACCACTTTGTCATGCTTTTACAATGTCTTGCACAAAATGAAATGCACAAATTTGCCCTTGCCCAAATGCAGATGAAAACAGTGAACCTTTTAAATTTCACGTACCTTTACAGGCAGCAGGAATTTGAAGTACACCATAAGCATGTATTTGTGTAGACAGGTAAAATTACGTGAGTTCCACATTTGTCAGCTGCAGCAGACTGAGGTGGCACCCTTGTTTCTCATGGCAGTGGGCTGGACTACTGCTGTGTCTGCAGCAGCCGTGCGGTGCAGGCAGCACAGGCTGCTGGCAAGTTACCAGGTAAAGGCTGTGCGCCTGGCAAGTCACGCAGCTGGATCAATCCAGCCAGCCAGCCTGTTTCTACAGAAGAACCGAAACTGTCCATTGTCCCATCCTTTGACTCACTCGTCTCTCCACTCGTGTGGCTTCGAGGAGTGTTTCAGCAGTGAGAGCATTGTTACAGGCACCGAGGGATGGACAGAAGACGGTACCTGCAGCAGAATCAATGCTGCTCTAAGGGCTGTCTTTGGTGTTAACACATTCCTCTCAATAAAACGCGGTACTCGGAAATGCTGTGTATCAGCTCCCAGGTGTGACAAAGGTGCAGTGGGGATTCCCAGTGAAGCAAACACTGGCCCTGCTCATAGCGAGGGGTCAAACTACTGACATGGTTAAAAGAGACAGACTGTTGAAACAGTCCAGAATGTGCTGAAGCAAAACCAAAACAAATGCTGGCTTACAAAAGGATGCAAAAATAAATAAACTCCTAATAAAACAAAGTATTCAATGTGTTTCCTCTTATTTTCTCTCTTCCTGTACTATGAATTAATTTTGGCATTATTTGTAACTAGCATAAGCAAGTTACAATAAGGCTACAGTTATAACCTGAAAAAACAACCAGGCAAAACAAAATACGAGATCGTTCCAAGCAGACACTCACTGAGCAACAATCCCAACTGGTGTATCTAGGGCAAGATGCTCTTTTTTTCCCCCAAATACACTCGGGATACACCCTGATGATCTCGGAATACAGCCGGCCCGTAGTGGTTACACATACATGTTGTTAAACAGAAGATATGTAATCAAACGAGCTGTTCAAAACAGTTCTAGTACTTCTCAAGTTCCAGGACTAATCAATTGTTCAGGTGAGAAGGGGCATTTAAAGGTCACCTAGTCCAACCCCCCTGCCGGGAGTAGGGACATCCTCACCACAGTGGAGCAGAGGGGCAGATGCCCCTCTCCTGACCTGCTGGCCACGCTTCTTTGGATGCAGCCCAGGATACAGTTGGCTTTCTGTGCTGCGAGGGCACACTGCCAGCTCAGGTCCAGCTTTTCTCAACCCCTTCACCCCCCAGCCTGTCTCGATACACCTGACCCAGCTGCGGGATCTTGCACTTGGCCCTGTTAAACCTCATGAGGTTCCCATGGGCCCACTTCTCCAGCTTGTCCAGGTCCCTCTGAATGGCGTCCCATCCCTCGGGTGTGCCAGCCGCACCACTCAGCTTGGCATCATCTGCAAATCCGCTGAGGGTGCATTCGATCCCACTGTCTACACAGTACTGGTCCCAGTATGGACCCCTGAGGGACACCACTCGTCACTGATCTCCAGCCAGATATTGAGCTGTTAACAAGTGCACTCTGGACGTGACCATCCAGGCACTGCCTCATCCACCCAGCAGTCCATCCATCAAATCCCTATCTGTCCGATTTGGAGAGAAGGAAGTTGTGGGGGACTGTGCCAAAGGCCTTACCGAAATCCAGACAGACGCCACCTGTAGCTCCTCCCTTGTGCAGAGATGTAGTCACCCCCCTGTAGAAGGCCCCTGGGTTGGTCAGGCAACACTTGCCCTCGGTGAAGCTGTGCCGGCTGTCTTGAATCACCTCCCTGTCCTCCATGGCCCATAGAACAGAACAGAACAGATCTCAATTGGAAAGGACCACTACGATCATTTAGTCCAACTGCCTGCTGAATTCAGAGCTGACCAAGTTAAGCATGGTATTAAGGGCATTGCCCAAATTCCTCTTAAACGCTGACAGGCTTGGCGCATTGACCACCTCTCCAGGAAGCCTGTTCTGGTGTTTGACTACCCTCTCCACAGAGAAATGCTTCCTCGTATCCAGTCTAAACCTCCCCTGGAGCAGCTTTGAGCGATTCACACACATCCTGCCACTGGACACCAGCGAGAAGAGCTCAGCATGCCCATTTCCACCTCCCCTCCTCAGGAAGCTGTAGCGAGCAGTCAGGTCACCCCTCAGCCCCCTTTTCTCCAAACTAGACAAACCCAAAGTCCTTAGCTGCTCCTCACAGGACATGCTTTCCAGCCCCTTCACCAGCTGTGTTCCCCCCTCTGGGCGCATTCAAGGACCTTCACATCCTTCTTAAACTGTGGGGCCCAGAACTGCACAGCGCTCCAGGTGAGGCCGCCCCAGTGCCGAATACAGCAGGACAGTCGCTGCTCTTGATGCGATGCTGTGTTCGATGCCCCCCAGCATGGGGTTTGCCCTCCCGGCTGCCAGGGCACGCTGCTGACTGGTACTGAGCTGCTGCTGACCAGCACCCCGGGTCCCTTCCTGCAGGGCTGCTCCCCAGCGCTCCTCTCCCAGTTCGTACTTGTGCCCGGCGTCACTCTGTCCTAGGTGCAGAGTCTGCCATTTGGACTTGTTACATTTCATCCCATTAATCACTGCCCAATGCCCCCAGCTATCCAGCTCCCTCTGCAAGGCATCTTGTCCTCAGAAGTCAACAGCACCTCCCAGTTTGGCATTACCAGCAATCTTGCTCACGGTGCACTCAACTCCTGCACTCAGAGCACCGATAAATCTATTGAACAGGGCTGGGCACAGAACTGAACCCTGAGGAACACCGCCAGTGACTGGCTGCCACCCAGACGTAGCCCCATTCACTACAAGCCCTGGCGCCCTGCCCCTCAGCCAGTTCCTCACCCAGCACAACGTGAACCTGCTCATCCCACAGCTGGACAACTTGTCCAGAAGGATGCTGTGGTGGACAGTATAAAAAAAAAAAATATTACTAAAATCCAGAAAAACTACACCCACTGCCTTCCCTTCATCCACTGGGTGGGTGACCTTATCACAGAAGGATATAAAACTCAAGAGGACCTTCCCTTTGTGAACCCATGTTCACCGTGCCTGATAATCGCATTATTCTTTAAATACCTTTCAATAGCACTCAGTATAATCTTCTCGACGATTTTTCAGTTTTCTAGGAACTAAGGTTAGACTAGCAGGTCTGTAGCTCCCTGGGTCTTCCCTCATGCGCTTTTTGTAGACTGGAATAACACTGGCTAGCTTCCAGCCAGCCGGGACCTCCCCAGCCTCCCAAGACCTTTGGCAGAAGACCGAAAGGGATCCTGCCGTAATATCCACTAGCTCCGTCAGCACTCTGGGATGAATCCCAGCAGGCCCCACGGGCTTGTGAACATTCAGCTGCTACAGCTGGTCCCCTACAACTCCAGTGTCTGCAAACAAAAAGCCGCTGTTCCCTCAGTCACGGCCCTCCGACTCAGGTACCCGGCAGCCCAAGGTCTAACAATATTATTAAAGGCCGAGGCAAAAAACGCATTGAATGCCTCTGCTTCTCCTTCATCCCCATTAGTCAGATGACCATCTTCAACAAGTATAGGTCCAATGTTGTCTTTAGATCTCCCTCTTGCTATTAACGTACTTAACACTGGCACCCCCTCCCCATACTGATTACAGTTTAAAGGTCTCTCGATCAGCCCCACCAGTTTACGCCCAAAGACATGTTTTCCCTACAGGGACAGGTGGATCCCGTCAGGTCCCAGCATACCTTGTCTGTTGAAGGCTCTTCCATGGTTTCAAAACCAAGGTTTCAGTGCAGGCGTCAGTCCTGAAGCCAAATATTGATGTCCTGGGCTCACTCCTAGCTTACAGGAGGATCTGTTCATCACCTTCCAGGCACAGAGGTGAGGCTGACAGGCATCTTCCAACAGACCAGGTTGCTCCAAGCCCCATCCAGCTCGACCTTGAACACTCCCAGGGATGGCACATCCACAGCTTCTCTGGGCAGCCCGTGCCAGTGCCTCGCCACCCCAAGGAGCGGAGGGAGGCAGGTCCTGCAGCCTGCGCTCGTGTGCTGGGTGCCCCGACCCCTCGCCACCTCCAAGGCATCAGGGTCCTTCCTGGGCTGGGGAGACTGGGAGGGGACAGGGCAGGCCAGATGCAGTCACCAAAGTACTAAACAGGAGCAGGGGAAAGCATTTTTACTGCTGTTTTCTTGGTTTACTGGTGGTTTGGGATTTTTTTTAAATAGGGGAGGGGATGAGAAGGAAGGGCTCACCCCACCGTGGCAATGAACACCGTGATGGCTGATGGCGGGAGATGGAAGGGGTGAGCTCGCAGGAGGCCGGTGCGGAGGCTGGGCCTCCCAGCTCACGGCAGCTGCGGCGGCTGGGCCGGGCGCTCCTGTGGCATCGCGGAGGGGAGCCCTGGCACGGCGCAGCGGTGCCCCGGGGAGCTGTGCTGGAGGGGGACCCACCTGCATCCGTGCTTGATCTGCAGGCAGAGTCACCCCCACGGGCTCCACACCATCACCCCATGGTCCACATGGCAGATGGTGCCCCCTGTCTGAGGCCTCCTCTTCCCCTGTGCTCCTGCGGCCACGTGTCCTCTCCCTCACACGCAGATGGGCAGCCACACACTGCTCTGGGACCTTGTGTTTCCAGGCATCCTTGGAACCTGAGGGCCTCGAAGCTCAGCAAATGGCGGGCCAGCTGCCAGGGTCCCCGTGTTTACAGAGCCCAGAGCGAACAGCAGCGAGGCGGCTTGTGACACCAGAAGGCCACTGCAATGGGGACGCGTGTGGTCCAATATGGCTGTTCTGGGCGTTGGGGTCCTGTGGCCTGAAAGACGGTCTCATGTCAGAAAAGGAGGGGGGTCGGGGAGCTGAGGGCTCCTTTCCTGGGGATCACTCCTCTGTGCTCTTCTGCTGCCCCTGGGCACAGGGTCTGCCCTCCGCCTCCCCTCGTGCGCCTGGGCTCCCCGGGACAAGATGGTGGCAGTGGTGTTCTAGGAGGGCCGGGGGTCCTCACTGACCCCCCCACTGACCTGGCTCCCAGGGGCTGGGAAGGGGAAAAGCACCCAGACACCCCACCGGTGCGAAAAGGAGGCATGGCCAGCTGCACAAGGTCTCCTAGCACTCCATAAAAAATTGCTCTTTCCAAGTGTTGCATGGGCCCTTCCCCATCCCGAGCGTGGGGAGGTGCCGTCCCCGCTGCACGGAGTCCCAGGGAGAGGGGAGGAGAGGGTCTGGCATCCTTCAGGCCGCTGTGCCGGCACAACAGGAGGCGTCGGAGGCCACCAAAGTAGGTTCTGGGGGCCTGGAAGATGCAGGGTTTCTTTTCAGTCAGAGGTTCACCCTCGCTCTCTTCCCTACTTTTAAGGACAGATCTTCTTGCTGCTTTTGAGCTTTTTAATCCCCAGGGATATCTTTAGTCTTCTTCTCTGACACAAAGTACGGTTCAGTTCCTGCACTCATCTGGGAGTTTCACCGCAGCTATGGCAAAGACAAAGAACAACTCTAAACACTTCAGCCTTGCTCACGCTCTTTGTGCAGCACGACATAGATTAGGGTACTGGTGCCGCAGCATGGAGTGAGCTGGGCAGTGGGCTGGGGTAGCGTATGAATTCTGTGGATTGTAGCAACAACAGTTTCTTGGGTGTACAGCAGCAATGACGCATCAGTCACGTGTGTGACTGTAGTCTGCTCTGCAGATCAGTTAACATTCAGGCAGGAGAAAGAAGGCATCCTTTTCCTCCAGCTTCCTGGTAATCTCATAACTATATAGGGATTGGATTAATTTTCATAACTAGTAGCACACAATCATTTTTGAGAAAGATAGAAGAGACATTTGGTTAACTCTGGGATGACAAAGGGCAAAACTGAGGACTGTTTCTTCAGAATTAGAAAGGAAAGAATCACAAATACCTGACCTGCATAATCTGCCCCAAGATACCAGTCTCCAAAAAGCAAGGACAAAGCGTTGCTGGCAACGTCATGGTAAGCCACGACAAGACTGCATGGAAGAGGACACTGGCTTCCAGTTCAAGTAGATGATGTGACTGATTTGGTACCACGGGAATGAAGCTGCTACAAGAAGATGAACACAGGGAAGTCTTCACTGGGAACTAAAACCACACAAATGACAGTTTATGACCTCTACATTCATCATCTAGGTAACATCTACTATTGTCCTTACTGCTCAAGTCCTTTTGTGTTGCGCTTTCTCAGTGTGCCTGTTTCATCCGAATCACTGGCCTTCTGCTTCTTCAGGACTGCATTTTCATCTTCCGACTCCACAGACAGGTCCTCTTGGGGTGACTCTTCTGCTTCGCTGCAGCTCTCGTTGTGGAATCCAGCATTCTCTGCTATAACAGCAGGATCATCACCCTGATAACAACAGCAGCACTCCTCGCTGCTTTGGCTATGATGAAGGTCCCCCTCCTCTTCGCTGATGCCAGTGACCTCGTCCTTTTTCTGCATTAAATCATGACCGCCCCTTCCCATGGTGAGATCCATTAGCAGCGTTTCATTGCACAGATGTTCCTCATCTTCTGTGCCCTCCATTCTTTCTGCCAGCTCTTCTGCAGAGGGCTGGCTCGGGTCAGGGTAATCTACAAGGATTGTGTCCTGTTTGCGCTTGAAGCAACCAGAATTGTCATAGACAGGATAGGTCTCTTCTGGATAACCTTAGGAATAAAGTGATACGCAGCTTGAAGTGTTATCAGAATTTAAAAGCAGTACTGACTTCAGTGGTGGATGCACAAGTTTGTCAGAACAGCTGTTTTTAGCACTGCCAGTATGAGTGTCATCTATTTAATGCCATGTAAATGTCACAGTATTAAATCCATAGCGAGAATGTGCAAAACATGACTTCTTGGGAGATAATGAGAAAACTCCACTTATTTTTAGGGAACCAGGATATCAACCCTGACTTTCAGGAGTGACTATCTTAGCCTTGCTGAAAGCTATGGCAGACTAACAGGTGAAAATTGCATGTCTTATATCTTTAAATAGATCCTTTTCTTTTTGTTTCTGCCTACAGACTGAGTGAAGACTTTCACTATAAACAGCATTATTTATGAAGCTGAAAAAAACAGGTATGTCAACGACTTTGTGCATTTCATTTTAGAAAATGCATCATGAACTTGACTTCAGAAAACAGAGCTTGAGGCCACTGTTTATGCTTTAGGTTTTAGATCATTTTTGAAAGCTTCTTAAAGAGCAAGGAATTAAGTCTGCATTTAAAATTATAATAGTGAGCAACTCAACTAGGATATCTTGAAAACACATTTATGTAACAAGTAAGCATCAAGTAACAGAAAGGACATAAAAATAAAGAATTTTTAAAGGACAGGCTTCCTGCAGTTGGCTTTTATAACACTGGAGCAAAGAAAGAATGACTAATCAGTAGTAAAGTTATCCAAAACATATTGAATCTGATTTCCAAGGGGTTTATGATTTTGCATGAAATCTAGCTCAGCAAGGAAAGGGAAAAATAGAAACCTTCCGCAGCCAAGACCCAGCAGCAGATGGAGCATATGTGAATATTCATATGCCACTTTTGGCAGCAGATAGTGTAGTGTTTACACTAAAGGGAATGCTGGATGCTTCAAAATTTATGTTCTTTCTATTATGGTTGGAAAAACAAACCATCTCTTGGAAAGTTTTGAAAACTGACTTCTGAAAAGGAAGGATAAAGCTAACAACATTTTTTGAAAGGATCAGGGACTAAGTAATCCTTATTTCAATTTTTCTCATCAGAGTAATGGTAAGAAAGGCTCTTGCTTACCTTCCCAATCCTCCATGTAAGGAGCTTCTTCAGCTTCCTTCTCAGGAGAGATGCCATCTATGAATTTTCCTTCCTTCATAACTCTAGTAATTTCCCGGAGTTGCTGAAGTAGCCTTTTTTCCTGGTCTGTTGTAACATTCTGAGTCCTGCTAGAAAATATTAGACACCAGTATTCAGTCCGCTATTATTACAAACTACTAACAGAGTTTGAATCCAACTGTTTGGTCCATCCCAGAAGCACTGTCTGAGGAATCCTGGCTGCAGTATGATCACTATAATCATCTACCTGCATGTGGTCTGCACTTCAGCTCAGTATAAAGGTTTATATCCATTTATATCCATTTATCCAGAAAGCCTGAAAATTTAAAACAGGTAAAGGAAGGCAGGTACAGCCAATGTGAGCGCAAGATGAAAGTGGCACACAAGTAAAGTCGTGGTGCAAAAGACACTAGAGAAATTTAGGTGAGAATTAGAAGGTCATGCCTTGCTTGAAGCATTGTAAGAAAATGCAATTCAGAACCTATGCAACATTTAAAACAACTTGTGGGGCTGATCAAAACGTCTCACACAGACATTAGTCTCAAGAGTCTAGTAGTCTCTTATTATGACCATTAAAGGTATTAAATGTTCAAGGCCTCATTAAGAAATTTCAGTTGCACAAATCATCATGTTATTATACCCTGTCAACAATGCTGCCTGGAGGGGAGCTGGGAGGAGAAACAGGAAGGAAGATTTAAAAATGAAAAGGTGTTACATTTAACTTGCCCTTTAGAATTAGAGGGAGAGTGGGAGAGGACTGAGATTTTTATCCAGTTAAAAGCTAACTCTAATTCTGACTGGTTCTACACTGCTGATTCTAGTAATTACTACTGCTCGGGTAATGCAATTACTTACTGTTGTAACATAACTGCTTCCAACAGATAAGATCATGTAGTTATTACATGTTATTTTCTCTGGAATAAACAGCCTCCTAAAAATCTAATGGACAAAAAAGTTGTATTCAGAGGGTGGTGATCTGAGCTCTACTACCTCAGCAAGTCAGAATAAGACAGACACTGGCTGTACCCGGGGGTTAAAACAGTTCTGACTGTTGTTCTTGTTTCATCTTGAGTTTCAAGGCGTTCTTGACCAGGTGTTTGATCTCTGCGTAAATGCCAGCTCAAGGCTCTCAGGGGACTGAGGAACTACTCCAGTGCTTTTCAATCTCGCCACGTTTTAGGCAGGACCTATTAATGCCCCTAGTTACTCAGAAAGGGTGGCCCTCAGCATGCACAGAATGCTGAACTGCAGGCGGTATGTGAAGTCAGACAGATGACCTCTGGTGATCTCCAGACCATCAGACAGACTATCTCCAGGCTTAGACAGCTAGCTGCTCAGTGGATCTTAGGGGTGAGATGGGAAGACGGGAGCAGGAAAGATATCAATGACTTTGGAGTTAGGTGATCAGTATCTACCTAAACCTTGTTTCAGGCACCTGAATTCTCATAAGCGTGAAAACTTGCAGTGTCCATCTTCAGTTTTTCCTCTAACTGCCATGACTGCAGCAGCACTTCATTAGGCACTTTGTGCTACTCTACATATACGGGACTGATGCTCCACCAAAAGCAGCAGTCATACTGGTTTAAAGCCAAAGAGATTAGCATCATACTGCTGGTTTGTGCGATGGTGATCAAAGTGCTGACCCTGGGCTAGACTTCGTGCACAGCTGCACGCACAGCTGCCTGTAACTGAACTTAGCTCAGGAGCAGGCCCACTGGTTTCATTAGCAGCTAACCAGATTAATTTGCTTGACTGAGATCACAAGGCTAAACATCACTTCCCTGTCGTTCCCCTAAGGGGCACTTTGCCTCACAGTTTGAAAACCTGATACCAGCCCCAATGCTATATGGAGGTCGCACCGAGTCCCCTCGAAGTTGCAGTGGCAGTTTGTTCCACAGAACAAGCGAAGGCGTGAGACAGCATCTTCTCAAAAGCCTGGGCTATGCAGATTGTAGAATCTGAGATGTGAATTAAGAGGCACACAAAAAGAAATGGTTTCATCAGCTAGCTGCCTTTGACAGAAGCTGTAATAGACCTGCCAAACTAATCCTCCTTTTATAGACAAAAAGTGTATGTAATTTGAATATATATCATCTGGATGAAGACAGAGAGGCCTATCTGCTTAGCACAATGGGGAGATATGTTAGCTCAGATAATAGGATCAATCAACGCAGCTGCATTACTGTGGCATTTCATATAGGAAAATTCCTAATATGCTGGACACTCCCATTAGAAAGCACTACTGCCTTACTGCAACACAAGGGCTCTGTGTTTCAGAGTACTGCTCCTTCATACACCTTGCTTAAAAGAAATTTTCCCTCTAGAGAGAGAGAAACCAAAGCCCATGCACTATTTCTACTTCATTTAAGGCCTCTAGGAAGACTTACTGTAGAATGCTGGCAATGTGTAAGACATCTGGCTGCCTGCATATGGGAGATTTACCAGAGTAAAATGCACTTATGAATACTAAGAGGACAACAGATGCAAAAGGTTTACAGTGTAAGAAAAGGTCATTATTTTTGCTCTGTGTGTTTGTACCTCCAACACACCTATTACTTTTCATAGTGGCAATGCTTATGTTTTGTAAAGTCCCAAAGTGCTCACTAAGAGGTAAAGTAAAGGTTTCCTATCCTTACACTGAGATGAGAACATTTCCCAAAGAGCTATCATGACTGCAGTGGAAATCCGTAACCTAACGTGGTATCTCAGACATGTCAACTGGTATTTTTTTGCTTCATAAACTTAAAAGAATCTCTATTAAATTGCAGGTATAGCCCAAAAATGGCACCCCACAGAGTACAGCCTCTCACTCACTCTCTCCTCCATATCACATTTGCTCAGTTTATGGTAAACACTTCAGTTTTTCCAGCTGACAGTCTGGTAAACAGGACTTTAAGAACAAATAACTGAGCTGCATTATTTCTCTCTCTAACCTAATTACCAGACATCAAGATTTTTTTTTTTACAAGAGCGTACTGTACAATACTCTCATTGAGAAAAATATTTACAAGTATTCTTCAATTTAAAGTGGTTTCAAAATGCCGTATTTTACAGACAGTGGTGAAAAGAATATGGGTAACAAAGACATCTGTGAGAATGGGTAGGGAAACCTTTTTTACCCATTATATGACTGTCCCAACATCGAAACACTCTGCTAAAAGCCTGGAAAAAAGCAATATACATGCTTTTAATGCAGAGAGCCCTATACAACCATTGATCAAGTCGTTATTTCTGAATCGTCACATTCCCAGCAAGGTTCCTCATCTCTGCTGACAGACGCTGGACTATGTTCAGGTCTAAATTTAGGAAGCAGAGATACTGAGGTCCCCCTCAGTGATGAGATGTGATGATAAATTACAAAACTGCATAATCTGAATTTATAACCTGTTGAAAAAAAGAGCTGGGAAGAGTGCTAGATTTTCTCAGAGCTATGAATCATTATATCCTTAGGCACTATGTGCTTACCCATTTAAGTGTGTGCATTAGGTAACAATTATCTTTATCCATCTCTTAGTTTATGTTTGGTTATGTTGCTGAGGACCCAGACAGGTAGATCCTTCTTTCTCTTGCTTTCTCTACCTTGCTTCTAGTCCTTTCTAATACATGCCACAACCTACTAAAAGTATTTTTCTTGTACTTTCTGAAAGCTTTGCATTTCTGCAAGGGGCTTTCTGTACTTAAGGCTGTAGCAATTCCAACTGGTACGCTAGTTTGGAAGGAGGTCTCCTTGGTTGGTTTGGAGGTTGGTCTTCAAACCTCATTAAAACAAAAGGGAATCCAAGTTTCTGCCTGCCTACCTTCTACAACACAGGGCAGGACAGTATTAGCTATCCCATCTGAGAAAACCAGCTAATAGTATTGAGAGATCTTCCACCCTCACTTCACTCAAACGCTTTTGACAGAAAAAGAAATGAGCAGGACAAGCCACAGCAAGAAAACACATACACTTGCTACAGAAGAAAGCAGAATAAAATCATACAGCACACTATGTGTTATTCCTTTGAAAGAGGATTTCTTCCTATGGTATAGTATTATCTGAGAATAAACTGTCCTTCCAAACTTATCTGGATTTCAAAAGCAAAGGTTTTTTTGACAAAAATATATAAAATTAGAATGTCTTTGGATTCTAAGAATCTCCACCAGAAGGAGGAAGCCAGGATGAATCCTGGAGCAGTTCAGCCAGAATGCTCCTGAAATATAGTGAGAGGACACAGAGGCATGAGCTCAGATCTCAGCACTATTACAAACACTGTGTGCTACAGTGATACATTGCTTTTTGTGACAATGCAAAATACATCCTTTGGTTTGTTTACTAATACTTCACTTGGCAGGCTGGGAGTCACTTTGCCACATCTAGCATAATGGGCCATGGTCTCACCTGGCGTCTTTCAGCATTAGTTTAATTTTGATACGGGTTGTTTCTTTCTCTGCCTTTTCTGTTTTAAGGATTTCTGTTTAAGTGCATATTAATAAATGGTGCTCAAGTAAATTTGTTCTCTTCCTCTTTCCTTTTTATTTAAATCTATCAACATCCAGATCGAATAAGCCTAGCACTGTATTCCGTACTTTAATCACACTTTCTAATCATACATTTTGTTTTAAGACATTCATCCAGTATTACCGAACTTAAGAGTATCACAGTGTAGATTAAGAAAGCTTCAAAGTCTGTGTGTATTTGAAAAACAGTTATTTACTCCATCTAGAGGTACTCTTCCCCTTCTCTTTAGAGGCTACATATAAAATTCTGTATTAGATTCATATTCTGATTTCCCCTGAGGCCTTTAGATCCATCTATATAAATAGTTTGGTTGAACAAAGAAGGGAAGTTCTACTAAATAGAGGCTCTGAGCCAGTAACACAGAGTGCAACAAATACTGGATCAGACCCTAAATCCATTTTCTCAGCAAAAAAATATCCTATCCTGAGTGTCATTACAGTATCTGGGCAGCTCATAAGCCTATTTCTGGCAGCTTAAAGCTATGCATAGAGCACTGTGTTAGCTCTACAAAACAGAGGTGAGTAATAGCCAAAATAGTATCCTTCTGTTTCACGAACGTAAGCAGGGCAGCTTAGGGGTTCTCCTGCTGGAGCCTGGCCTAACGCAGGCAAGGCTGGCACCTTGTCTTGCTGAGATGAGTGCAGCCGCAATACAGGGCAGGTGCAACGTGGGAAAACTATACACTCAAAGAGAATGTGGTTTGAAGCTTAAATGAACATAAGGTGCACGTTTGGCACAGAACTGTTCCTGCAGAATGGGTTAAAACAAGCACTGGCTGGTCCAGACAAAGTTAACATGCGTTTCAACCTCAACAGCTATCTTTTTTGCTTGCAAACATCATTTCAACGTTCATGGTATTTAAATTTTCAAACACTGCAGTTACACATTATCCTATTGGTGTGTTGTTACACTCCTTCTGAAAAACATATAGACCAGAGTTTCTTTATAATGTAGAATAGCAATCTCAGATTTATAGCAAACATTAACAAACATAATATTTTTTTAAATCCTGATTTTGCAACTCTTTTTTTACTTTTATATTTAGAAGCAAATGCATGGATTTACTGGTTACAAGGTGGAACTAAGTTATGGAATCAGATTATTATACAAATCTGCCCTTAAAAAAGTATTTTATGGATATTCTAACAGGCATTTCCATAGATTATAAGAGCACTTCCATTTAGAAAAATAATCCATAGAACTGGAAAATAACATAAAACAAATGGCTTGCTTAGGCATCATTCAGAATACTACTTTGGTCACCTAAGCCAGGTTGTTTCATATACTTTAAATGTAGACATTTTATTTTCTGTTTACACAGACCTGTCATTACCTTCCAAATAACACACTGTACAAAGGGGGAGGGGAGGGACAGTTGCTTTTCTGTTTAAGGAAAATGATGTTGGAAAAAATTATTTTGAAAACAGATGCTGGAAAGACAAAAATGGCAGAACAACAAGTGTGATGTGTAAAATCAAATCCCTACAATGTGAAATAGCAATCAAAATGCTATTTTAATATAGCCAATGTAAGTTTAATTTCTAATCAGAGCAGAATCTCTCCTTAAAATGCTGTAATTTGAAACATACCTGTCATAGTTAGGTCCCACTCTGTTGATTAATTTTTCCATAGCTTCTTCGGTCTCTCTCAGTTTTTCCTGGAGTTGAGTGAGCTCATAGTCAGCTGTAAAGCGAACAAAATCCCAAGATCTGTCAGTAGGAGCTTTGAAAATGTACCATGATCACAGGTAGCATATGCTGCACCAAACCAAACTGGCTGTGAGGAAACTAACACATGCAGCTTAAAGAGTTCTACCTACTTTTCCTGGTATAAGAAGGTGAAGACTATTGCCAATGGTAATAAGCCACACAGAAAGCACTTTCTTTCAATGGCTCCCGAGCAACCTCCCAATATACGGAGTGAGTAGGCCACTGTAAATGCCATGGAGATTAAAATTAGGGAGAAGAAAATACCTTTTGGAATTTCCCTGTTAAGTCCTTCGAAAAAAAGACAAAGGGGCACCTGAGCATTTTCTAATGAGTCTAAGTTTGAGAAACTGTACCTTTATCAAAAAGAATAAAATTCATGGGCCTGGTGGCATCCAACCCTGCACAGGTGTGCCAGAGTAGGCAGTGAGGGCTAACAGTCTGCCAGGCTTACCAGGATGAACAACAGCTAGCCACACAGTGTCTGTCTGGAGAGAAAAGCACAGTATTCCCATGGGTGCACTTTTTTCAAAAAATGTGTCAATAGTGCAACAGTAGACACACATGCATATGTGCAGGAACACCCGTATTTGCGTTAATTCAGCCAAAAGCGTTAACTGTAAAGATGCAACAGCATGTATGTCAACAAAAATCCTTGAGTTCCTTGTTTGGCTTTTGTAGCTCACGCTCAAAATTCTATTGCTGAGACTTCATTGTTCCCCACTGCCGGAAAAAAATGAAACCAGCCCGGGTTAGTTAAATACTCAGCTGCTAAGTGCACACGCATTTAAGCAGCACAAAGGCACAATGGAACTCCAACATAGCAGGAATGGAGAAAGCCATCCACAAACATCCTGCCTTTAGAAAGATCTCTATTCTGCAGAGAATGTCATTACTTACTTAATCACTGATGTAATTATTTTGCATGTCTGAGACTTTAAAAATAGAGGAAGGGAAACTGGCAAAGAGAAAGGAAATTACTTCCTCCAAGTCACTATGTAAGTGGTGACTCAGTTTTCAGGTTCCTAGCCCAGTGACTTGTCCCTTGCTCTGCTACAGCTTGCCGTGAATCCTTTGGGAATACAAAGAGCTTTAGAAAAAGGCAGAGTAATTTCCATCACCAGTTCTTCGCGTTACAACGACGGTAAATGTTTAACTTACTGCGAAGTTAGTTTCTCTTGCCAACCATTAGAGGAAAAAATACAATTATCGTTGCTAATAAATTGCACAAAATTGCCAGGCACAATGCAGTGCAAGTACACTGAAAATACAATCTACAGCACTGAGTACATTAGGTATTCCTAATATATGCATTAATGTCAAGATAATTACAGATATGTTAAGAGAATTATCTTACTGCCAGCACTTTCTGTAAAGCCCTAAGTACTTTTCTTTCCTTTTACAATTTAGCCAGCTAAACACAACACATTTAAATAATATTATGGTAACTACCCATCTGATCTTAAATAGTAAGCTTATGAATTTATCTAATAAATGTCTACAAATAGTTGGATCTATCCCACCGATGCTTAGGTAAAATCAAAATAACATTTCAGAATACTCTTTGCTTACTTTATTGCACTCATGAAACCTTTAAGCATTGCAAAAAGAGAAGGGAAAAAGTAGGGAAGTGTCTGGTGATGGCGAAGAATTCACAAATTCAAAAAAATTAAGCTAGCTTTTAATATCTTTATATACTACTACTAGAATATTACCGATTATAGAATAATTATAGATGGACATCCTATTACCCATTTTTAATCATTAGCTACATAGCTTTTCAGCAAATCCGTGCAGTTAATTCAGTGAACCTCATGAAAAGCCATTGCTTCCAGCAGGGCTTGGGATCAGGCTACTATCGCAGAGTCTCATTAGCTGAATGAGATTAGAAAGAGACTGTGCAGTAATTCACTTTAATTCTTGCTCACTCCAACACAGAAGCTTCTGGCTTGCTCTTTACAGGGGGTGACAGCAGCTTTACAGTGTGCCCAGAACCTGCAGAACCCAATTTGACCATGCATCTACAGAGTCAGCAGCTACACAGATAGAACTCAGAAGTCATACTCACTGATCTTCCTCTTCATGTTTCCAGGTGCAGCAGTAGGGCATTTCCGCTCTCCAGCAGCAGTTTTTCCCTTGGAAGCCAGCTGATGAGTGAAAAAAGATGACCTTTCTATGAGTCACTACAATAGTAGTATGTAAGCCCCAAAGGCAACAGAAAAAATGATAGAAAACTAAAATATACCAGAAAGTAACCATGGAAAAGCACGCCCAGCAGCAAAACCAGACAACCATGAAAGATGCCTGGGAGATCTTGCCAGCTGAAAATTCCTGAAAGACACTTGGCACAAATGATATTTTTAAGCATAGTGAAAGCATAACTCATCAAGAATAATTTCATTTTAGAATGTTTATCTGTTCCACTCTCCCTGCATATAGGATTGAAAAAAATGCATCGGGCAATTATTGTGAAATAAAGAAAAGGTTCTGAAGGAATTATATGTGACCCTGCTTGCCCCTCTTGCAACGCTTTCTGCCACTATTCCTTACCAACTTTGTACCTGCAGCAAAGATAGCAGCTGGCTCTGTAAGGAAGCTGCAGGCTCTCAGTTTCTTTTGCCGTCTCTGTGTTTGACCAGTTCAGTCAATTCACTATGTTCTTGCCTGTCTCTATCCAGAGCAGGCTCAACTGTCTGGACACCGCTCAGTCTGGATTCAGTCCCCCACTCAAAGGAAAAAGCATCTGCACAAGTCCCCTTGCCCCTCCTCCCATACAGCTGACTGTCATCCCCTACATGCAAGTCACATCTGTGTAACACAAAGCTATGCGGAGTTCAAACCATGTGTGAAACACTGGAGGGGAATTTGGGCTGTGCTTTTTCAAACTAGCTTTCAGCCAGTTCCTCAGCTGGGGTAGTTCCAGCCTAGTCAATAAAGCCTTACAAACTCCCATTCTCCAACAACGTGGTGCTTTTGTTCCAGAAGCTAAGCTGTAACTGTTCTCTCTCTCCCACTTTAAATGCATAACACAATACGTGACATGAACAGTATACATAATATGTAGTCATACATAAAAGAAAAGAATACTATATGTACATTCAAAATTAATCTAGCATTGTTCTAGACATACCCATCTTCCAGGGGGAAAAGAAAACCCTTAAAAAAACCTGTAAGAGGTCAGAGGCCAATATAGGATGGCAGCAACCCATCCCTGCATTCTTAGCCACAGTCTTCGCAAAAACCACAGGATACACCAAACTTTGAACCACCAGTCAAAGGTCCAGCATAAGCATAACATAATAATAATATGTTACTAAGCATAAAATAACAGCTGAAATGGAGCCAGGTACAGAAATGGGACTATCATTTCTGTTTTGAGGTTTTTTAGCTGTTATTTTCCTGACTTTGCTATTTATGTTGGTCTTACCTTAAATAAAATGTACAGGATATATAAGAAGATGCCAAATCCATATATAGGGATAATCTGCCCCACAAGACCTCTTCCAGTTCCACCAGTGCTTCCACCACCACCTCCACCTGCCTTGGCTTTGGCAACTGCTTCAGCAAGGTGAGACCTTGGAAAATGAGGGGCAGCTCGGCTGTCAGGAGTGGCCTGGTAATGCATCCTCGGTGGAAAGCGATTCAGCTTCCCTGAAAAAAAACCCATAACCATTACTTTTCTTCCATTACTTTTCACCTTTTTACATGCAGCCTAAAACTGCAGCAGATACAGTTGACCTATTTTTCCTACTTTTAAATGCACCACCAGTGATGAGTAAGAGTAAAGTAACGTCTAAATACTATGTCTGTAAACTCAGTCCTCAGATTAGGACTGAGTTTACAGATACATATGCAGTGCTAGGACTTAGGTATGCACAATTACTCTCTTGATTTCAAGAGCTGGCAGGGTAATTAACAAAACATGGATTTTAACAGGTATATATACTTGTCTAAAGACCCTATGAATCAGCACCCCTAACAGGATGAAAACCCGAACTTTTACTTCCAGTTCTCTTCACAAAAAAATCCCAACAACATACCAGTTTACTGCTGCCAGCCTGATATTTCAATATTACACAGAGGCACGTTAATGCACGAATCACTATCCATCTAACATCCTGATACATGACTGCAGTGTTTGCACAACAGAGATTTTTGGCTGCTGCTGTTAGTATTTTACCTGATTTTATCAAATGGGTTATGAAAGATAAAGAAAAGTGGTGGCACCTCAAACTGTTCTTCTTAAAAGGTGTTAAGTAAAGCAAAAGAAAACAGGAGATTGAATATAGCTTGGGACATACTTTCTTCGGCATTTCAGAGGGGGAAGAAAGGGTCGCAAGCCTTGGAAGAGGGAAGGACAATTTAAAACAAGAAAGGGGAGTGAGCATAAATAGATGCATGGATGCTAGAGTAAGACTGCAGAGAGCCTGAATCCGTGCTGCGGACAATTTCATTCAACTGGAAGGCTCCAGAATCTCGATAGATCTAAGCTCATGCATTAATCTATTTTCTTGCTGCCATCAATTCAACAACTTTGCCATGAAATTCACTATTTTACTCCTCCGTGTACTTGGCATCCTGCTTTCTATCCCCATAACCAGCTTGGACTTGCACCTGTACTCCCTTCCACTGACTGGAACTGAACAGAATTACTCAGCTACTCTGCCACCGAGTCTGGCAATGGGAGACATTGGATGGAAGCACCAGAGATGGGGACTGCCAGGCCAAGCTGCAGCTCACGCCCGATGCCAGCTGCAGAACTCCCCCTCCCTGGCACGCAGCAGGAATGCTGGGCAGCCTGGACACTGCTCACTGGCGCTGGGGCAGGCTACATGCACTTGAATCAAGCAAATGAAAAACAGGTTTGAAATAGCATGGAAAATAACTAACTTTATTTCTGTGATTACCCAGCTGCAAATATTTTTATGAGAAGCAAGACGAGAAAATCAGATTAAATTAACATTTGCTCTTGCTAGGAAACACCATCATAGGCAGCTAAATTCCCGAGCACAGAAATTACAGTAAATGCATGTTAGGAAGTGATACCAACAATTTGTGAAGTTCTACTATTAAAAACACATTTTTCTTGCAGGTGATGGCATACATTCTTTGAGTGCTGCAGGCTCTAGTGAAACTGCCCACTTATACCACCACTGACCAAAACCACTCTCAGATTAGCTCAGGCTTAACTTTGAGGAAGCTGTTTTCATGCACCTTTAGTGAATTATTCAAATTCTGTGATGGAAAGCATAGCTATTTACCAGAAAGTCCCACTACTCCAGCAGGAATGCCCTGTAGCAGTAGGTCACTGTGGAAACAAGTGTGATGTGTAGAGAGCAGCATCACTGCCGTGGGGATGAAACAGCAGGGTAGATAAACCTTTGTAAAACATCTTACACTCTTGCCAATATTCTTTATGAAAAAAAAAGAGGTGAAGCAAGCAGAAAATAATTGACAAAGGTGAAACTGTATTTAAAGGGAACAGTTCTCTAAATTATCCACAAGGCCTTGTTTGTGCTTTAAAAGAATCAATTCAATTAAAGATAATCAGGCCAAGGGGACACATACTAGTCATTTCATTATGAAAATAATTTTAAAGGGTATTTTCATGGCTCTTGCTTCTAAATCTTCCCTGTTTATTTTTAAACTTTTACAATTATTTCCTTATAAAAATATAATTTTCCATAGCTTTTTATAGCAAATGTACTGCAAGTTATAGAGTAAATTGATGGCACAAGCAACTTAAAAGCAACATATGCACACAGCTGTCAAATACACAGTGTATAAATGGAAAGGCACAGCAATTCAGGTGCCACTGTCAACTGAACAAGATACCTTCTGCTACTGCAAACCCCAACACCCTCGCACACGCACCGGTAGGTGACATGACTGGATTCCACATTTCCAGGGATGAAACACCACTTTCCAATGGAGATGACAACATATTCTCCACCAATAAAATCAAGTGATGCTTCTACACGAGCACAGGATAGCACACGTCAGCCCTTGTTTGCTGCACCATCCGGTTACCAGTGCTGATGGTGAGTACTTCAACAGGAGATTTTCCATGCTGTGGGCAGCACAGACAGCTAACCTCCATTTAGCTTTGAAGGGTGCCACAGTGCTGCTCTGCTCTTGAAAGTTTCCCAACTCCCCTGGGACAGCCCAAGGGCTGCGTTCACACAGACCTGACAGCTGCACGTCCTAACTCCACCAAATACACCCTACCTGGCTCTGCAATCTTTTTACCCAAGGTTTACTCAACATATTTAACAGTTTGTTAGTTTTAATGCTTCAAATCAACTTTGCAAACCCCTACAGGGCAAGCAGAGCACATTTTGCCTAATCCTGTCCCTTCAGTAGTCCAAAAACTTAATTATGCCCCAGGTAATGTTTGTGTTGTTTAAGAGACTGTAGGTTTTTGAATGTAGATGAAGCCCTTAATAGCAGTATCACAGTGGAATTATTGTGGATTTTTTAATCTTTTAACAATATTAACACTGAACTGAAAAAAGCAGATCTTAAAAAGTGTATCTACATACTTCATACTGTATAGCACACCTAATAGAACAGCCAACCAGCTGATGATATTCAGACCATCCAAATATCTTTTTCCCAAGAAAGCTGTTACGTGCTCTACCTAATGGGGTTTAGGAATTGCTACTAAGCCCAACCTGACTATTTATAAAGTGTTTTAGACTTCAAGCTATTGTACAATTCAGCAAATCTTAGTCTAGATAGTATGTCTTCCTGCAACATCTGACCAGCTGTAAAATGCTGGGTTACATACATGTATCATAAAAAAATAACAAGTTTGACATACAGTACATATGGGCTGTTGCTACCTAAGTTTGCACTGCATTCATCAGGAGACCTATGATACATGACTTCATTTATAAAATGTGCATGCTCTTCAGATCCCAGGAAGCGTAGGAGAAGGGTTACAGACAGGCAATGGCAGTCTGGGAAGCATGTGACTTGCCCAAGTTGACAGCAAAGCAAAGTATGCTGTTCTCGCCGCTCCTCAAATCTCAAAGCTGCTCCTCAGGGGCACAGCACCCACAGCTCTGCTCATGCTCTGCAGAAGGCACTTTGCCTTTTTTCTATGCTTTTATCCCAAAACCATGGTTACACTACATTGGTTTGGAAATGCTAAGATTAAATGTGGGTTTTTTCCAAGTTAGACAGTTCCTATTCCTTATTGCGCATGCAAAACCAACCAACCAAAAAAATACAGCCAAAGAACAAACCAGCTAGATGTTTTGCAAAAGCTTTAACTGAAAGAACACATGCCAGTGTGATATGGAACTATCCTCCTGCCTCAGCAATGCAAATTCCCGTCCTCAAACCTGTCTTCAAACTGTACCCCAACTCCCATGTTTACAGGTGCTTAAGTGCCCCTAAGCATTTGAAGATGACTTTAAACAACTTCAGCCCTGCTCAGCAGTGTATTTTCATAAAAATTTATCTTTGTGCTCTCTCTCTCTTGGGGCAATGAGATTAATTGGCCAAAGGTTTCTAAAGCTGCAAGTGCCAACACACAGAAAGACACCCAGACTCCATGATAAAGTAACCTGATCTCTAGATGGAAAGTGTCCTTGGTTTTCTTGCATAGTCTCCCTGTTTGGTGTAATAGCTTAGAATGATCCATACAGAAACTGTTTTCTTGACATTTAATCTAAATTCTCTTTCAAGCCACTCTACCATATCTGCTGCTATTCCATAACACCCTCTAATTTCCCCAACACCTCTGTTCCCAGAAAGCCCAAGTAATTAATCCTTTTTTATAACACTACACGGTCACATTCAGTTCATTTTCGAGGTCATTCTCCATTTCAGTATTATACACTATCACAACACCGACATTTAAGATTTTTTACATGTGCAGTGATTTATATTTTTCTTTCCTAAATCTGTGTAGAAATACTTCTCATCCTGGCAGACAGTGAAACATCAAGATGTACTAGACAAACAGTATACATTCATTTAGTTCTTGCTCTTTTACTCACATTTACAAAATAGCTCTAGCTGGGTTCTCAACAACACAGCTTTAGAAATCCACCCAAGAAAGGTTAGAAGGAGTAACAGTTTTGAAATCCTTACTTTAAACCAGTGCACAGGTGTTTTTAATGGACACAGTCAAACGCCTGAACATTTCTGATTAAATACTGCAGGTGGGAGGTTAAAAAGGAAAACACAAAACCTACCCAAAACAGAAACATCTTGATTTTCTTCAGTAAGGACATCTGCAAGCATCTGATGTGCACATTGCACAAATCCAAGCTGGGCACAGACGTCACCTGAACACTCCTGTATTTCTCCTGTAAAACTGATGCGACTTGATTGTTCTTACTGCAGAATATACACCTATTGTCATGGAGCTGTAAGGTTTTTCTTAAACTACCAACTTAGAGAGTAGCTTTATGAAATGCATGGCATATATTTACGAACAATAGACTTAAAATTAATTTTTAAACTGCTAGTACCTCTTTTTTCCTCTTTTCAAAAATATTTAAAAAAAAAAAAAATCTAATGCCTGTCCATGAAGTACACTAGAAATGTGATACATTCACAGTAAGTTCTTTAAGTAAGTTTTTTCATACACATTAAACTGTTTCTGTGAAAAAGAACTCCGTCTGAAAGATATTAAATTCTATAGGGCTATGCATACCATTTTCCTGGAAGAGACCTCTGAAAATGGCTTTATTAGAGAAAGCACTATCCCCATGCTTAAAGCCTGTTTCAATAAAAAGTCTTCTGCTAACAATGAGTTCTAACAAATGGTAGTAAACTTTAAGACTGTTTTATTCAGAGGCATTTTGCCCCCAAGACTACAATAAGCACTTTATTAACTTCAAGAATGACATGATTACTTCAAGCCTCTGAAACTTCTGTCAGGTAACTGCAGTTATCAGTTCACTGAAGAAGATGACTAATGACAGAGATATGAGTTGAACTGTTCCATCAAGATTTATTCTTCCAATAAAAAAATAACTTCAGGTGAAATAAAGTTTGGTCTACAGAGCAGGTGTAATGAAATTCTTGCTATCAAATTGAAAATATGGACTGTAAATTCTCATCTGAAATGGATCATCTGAGGTGAGGTATTACATCCAAAGCCAAAGACAGGTGCTTGGGGGCAACAGAGGAGCATGCTGAGTGCTCGCTCTGCACCAGGCACACACTAACTTGTACTGTACTGGCATCTCCTGCAGGATGATGGAAAGAGCATACCACACATTGATGATGGAAAGAGTATTTATATTACCTATTTTAACTGTTGCTGTGATTAGTCAACTTATGACAGCACTGCTTAAGGCAGGCTGTGCTAGAACAGATAGGAGCATCATTCATCAGACAGGTATCACTGAAAATAATTTGGGGGCAAGTTTTTTGTTGGGTTTTTTTTAAAAAAACACCTAATTTTTCTGTCAGATCAATTCAAACCAGTCCACCCTGCAGCCAAAGAAAGAAGCACCAGAATATCAACTGACAACTGCCTAAGACCGCTCTGCTGTGGGAAAAGTTTGTCAAATACCCATCATCTGACGTCACCACGGGATCAGTCAGGAGGTGCACAGGTACCACCTCATAGAGAGCCTGCTCCCATCCCTGCTTCAGGCAGGTGACTCCACAGACCTAACCGAGCCCCCGTAACCATCTGCTGGGGGCCTTTGCAGGGCCCAGCACCATGCCCTGTACTGCTCTTTATGTGCTACCAAAAAAAAAAAAAAAAATCAGTGACCATTCAGGTTTTCAGTATTAAGAAATTCTGCAATTAAACTATAAACCTGTAGATCTACAGTGCTGATGAACCTATATTCAAGTTTCTTAAAGACTAAGAATACACACAGTAACCACGAAAGGGCAGCCACAATAGTCATAGATTTCAGCTCAACATTAAGACTCTTTCAGCAGTAACTTTAGCCTAAATGTCCTTAAAAACCCCCGGTAAATGAAATCAACATCACCCAAGCATACAGTCACGTAAGAACCAGGCCGCCGGAAGAATACATAAGATAAAGTCACTGAACATGAGTGCCTGTGGGACAGCATCCAGCACAACCTCAGAGTTCTCTGCCTCACCCCCACCTTGCAGGCAGCCCTGGGCAAAACTTCTCTGCCAAGTGCTAGGGCTATGATACTAGTTACCTTCCTGAGGTGCCCTGCAGAGAAAACCAACAGTAAAAGGCAATGGGCATAAAAAGAACGAGAGATGCTTCCATGCACCCATTCCTCTAGAATTTAAGAGGCAGTACCCAGAGTGGGAGGGTGAGAAGGGCACAGCTCCAGGCTCTGAACACACCATCACGGGGCACACACATTACCAGGAAAGGGGCATGAAAGCCAACTGTAAAATACGGTAGTAGGAAACTAAACAATGAAGATGATTCAAAACAACTTTTATTTCATACACCACAACAAAAGCATACAGAAAATAATAAAATAAGAAAGCTTTCAAATAAAAAGTGATGTCACAATGAAGGAAGAAAAAGTGGTGTGAGTATGTATCTTTTCAGTAGCTTTAGTACCTCACATTAAAAAAAAAATAAAATGAAACGTGGCAGATTTGAAACTAGGGTTTTTTGAAGGGAAAATAAAAAGATACATGAGCGAGAAGAGCGAACTCAGCCCTTGGCGCCACAGGCCGCTGAGGAGAGCGGGGGAGGGGCACACAGGCCAGGCCCGCCGGCAGCGGTGCCGCCCAGAGCCGCCCCGCCGCGCAGCCCAGGCCCGCTCACCCCCGGCGGCGGCACCCCCCGCCACCCACCCCCGCCCGGCCCCCGGGCCGCAGCCGGAACGCGGCGGGCCGGGCCGGGGGCGCTGGCGGCGGGGAGCCGGGAGCCGCCCGCCCTCGCCTCAGCGCAGCCGCCCGCCGGCGGGGCCCGCCGCGGCCTCTTACCCTCGGGCGGCGCGGGCGCTGCGAACGGCGCGGCCCCGGGCTCCTGCCTGCCGCCGCCCCGGGACAGGAAGGTCCGCGGCAGGAGGAGGGAGACGCAGAGCACCAGGCAGGACACCATGGCCACCCTGCAGCACGTCGAGTACGCCATGGCGGCGGCCGGACCGCCACCGCGCCGCCACCGCGCCGTTAGGCTGGGCGCAGGCGCGCGCAGGCGCCGGGCGCGCGCGGCAGCCGGAGGGAGGCGAGGGGCGGGAGGGGGGCGAGGGGCGGGAGGGGGGCGGGGGGCTGGTCCCTACGGACAGGGGCGCGACCCTGTTACAGATTTGCTAAAATCATTTTAATAGCAATATAGAGGAATAAGAAATATATTCTAATGAAACTAGTAGTTGCACAACAAAAGCTGCTATGAAATCCTCTGTACAGCCCTGTACCAAGGCTAAGAACTTATATTTGCTCAAAGAATGTAGGTATAGTAATTAGGTCATGTAACCATAGTTTGAAAGACATAATTAATGAAATAACTGATGAAAGAAGGAGTCTGTTTCTCTTCCTTTAACTTTCTCTAACAAGGGGCCTGTTTATGAGTTATCTAGATGGAGTGACTAAAAGAAACAAGAAGAAACAGATGGTCGACAAGGACATAAAATAGCTCAGACCGATAAGAACACTGCAAACTTGCAAGACCATCACATACCAGGCAAAAGGTGAAAAGTACACCATGAGGAAGACCTACGGTCTTCCTCCCAAAGATTACTGCCCACGTCCTGGAGACCCCTGCCCACAATTCTTGGAAGGGTTTGCCCAGGCCCGAAGGACTGATAAGCCGATTAACATAGGAAGCAAGAGTATGTTAATGATTTTCGGGAAATACTATGTTTGTGCATGAATACTTAATAAGTATGAATAAGTTCTGTATGAGATGTATGATTTTGAAACTTGGTGTGCGTTGGTCGTGAGAGGCCTCATTCACCCACCCGGCCATCAATAAAGAAGTGTCTGCTTATCTACATCACATTGGTGTTGATAAGTTTTTCATTCCGAGATTTCGGTAACAACCCGGCACGCGGCTCCCCCTGCACCCCGCCACCAGCCCTGCCAGGAGCGCTGCCATCCGGCCGGCGGGCAGGCACCCCGCAGCCTGCGGCGCCCCTTCTCCTCCCGTGCGGACAGCCTCACCGGTCACTGCCGGGCCCTGCTGGTGGCGGCCGGGGCCGGGCTGGGCGGGGGGCACGGCTGCGGCGGGACCCGCCGTACCCTGCCGTGGCGAGCGGCGGCGGGGTGTCGGGTGCCCCCGGCCGGGGAAGGGGCTAGGGCCGTGCCCCCCGTGGCGAGCGGCGGCGGGGTGACGGGTGCCCCCGGCCCCGGTGCCCGCCGTGGGGCCGCTCCTGGCAGCGCGCTCGGCTTGCGGGGGCGGGAAAACTTCTTGGCTCCAGGAGCTGGCTGAGGAGGCCGTGGCTCAGCTGGGTTCCCCGTGAGGAATTCTGTTCCTCTGAGCACATGGGACAGGTGTAGAAAAGTCCAGAGCATATTTAAAATTAACTCTGTTTACAGCACCTATCTCTGAAATTTAAAAATTGTAAATGTGCATATGTTCTCACAAGAGAGTCTGAAATTTGCAAATTTTCAATGCATTTTATTAGGTTGCCGCTGTGCAAAGTTATCCTGAAACCACCACCTCCTTACTCTACTAACCAAAGATCGAAGAGAGAAGTTCACTGTTTGTACTCGTTCATTTTCACCGACTTAAGCAAAAAAACTGCCAGTCATGTCAAATTAATTTATATGGTTTTGTATTTCCATTATATTTATATTACACTGTGTTACTGTAGTTGAATTAGACTATTTTCCATGGGGTGTGGGCTGTGACTACTGAGTTTAACTGGCTTTACGCAAGAGCTACCCTTAATTAGACTTGAGCTGAGAGCAGAATTGCTTCAAGTAACACTGCAGACCACTATGGCAGCAGAATACCACAGGCTCTAAAATCACTACAAAAGAGATATCTGCTGTCTGAACAGCTGGGAACCAGGCAAACAATTCCATAAATCGTTCCTACTGAGCAGCTCAGCCCTAGGGAGGCGGCAGCCCTTGGCCAGGTCCCACCAACCATTACCGGACTAACCTGTCTGGGCTGCCTCCTTCCACAGCTCCTTCACCCACCGCTCCTTCACTAGTTCTCCGGCACCTCACAGCAGGACTTGTGGGTGTCCCCCCTCTGCTCCTGGAAATAAGAACTGTGGGAACTCTTGGTGTCTGTGCCGCTTCCCTAAACTTGCCAGTAGCTCTTGATGCTGGAGGTGGCAAAGTTAACAGGTAGGGGCATCAAAAGGAGCATCACCTGGATCAGAAATGTGTCATCAGTCCACTGGCAACAAGTAAATTACTCAATCTATCATGAAAAATGTATCGTTCTCGCAGTGATGTGCTACCATGATGCACTACCGTGAGCAGCAGCTTTTGTCTCTTGGTAGAGGAGAAGCAGCTTTTTAGCAGAGTGGTGAGATTTTGCAGTTGCTTAGGACAGCCATCTTCAGCGTCTGATGGGGCTGAAGATGATACCCAAAGCATCAGTCCTTAAGGCTCATTTCAGGCAGGCAATAGGTCAGCAAGCTCTTTCCAAGCAGCAGACATTCACATTTGTCCACCAAGGCAGTCGATTCAAAACACTGGTGTCTGGGGGCTTCCTTGGTGGTTAGGTTTGGGTGAAGCAGTTTGCCTTTCCACTCTTACCTTGTTCCTAAGAAGGTTACTGGAAGAAAAAAAGAATAACTGCTTCTGGCAGTTTTTTCAGTATTTTTCCCCACACCATTCAAAATCAAGGAGGAGTGGGGACATCAATATGCTACAATTAGCATTTTATGTGGAATCACTGGCTTTCTGATCCCAGCATAGGCGCTTGGTCCATGGCCACTCAAAAAGCCTGCAGCAGCTCAAAGCAAAGTGAGGAATTTAATACTGGGATTATACATAGAGACTGCATAGTTGTAATGACTCTTCGTGAAGTCTTCAATCATCAAGACTTATGTTTATAAAAAGCAGGACCTGATAAAACCCATTTTTCTTCTAGAGTCAGATACAAATTTCCTGGGGGGGAAGCGTAGTGTGTGCATCTTTGGCTTCACAAAAAGGACACATCCAGTCCTTTGTGGAAGTTGCAGGGGAAATCCTTCTGGTTCAGCTTGCCATACAACCTGTCTCTAACTGCACAAAACGACCACGGAAAACGGCATCCTAACAAAGAAGATCAAGAGGATGTTACAAATTATTTTACTTTCTGGAAAGGGAAAAACCATAAATATATTTTGATCTGAATATGTTTCTCAGAACACAGTCTGAGTACCTTAAACACACCGATTGCTCACACGGGTCTCAAAAAGTTCAGCCTTGTGAAGTGGGTTTCACTCAATTTAGATGGCTTTGAATTTTGTTTGCCATCACGTAGGGAGAGATGTTTTCACAGAATTGTGTCATCACAAGTGCTAGTATTCATAAATAGCTTGATTTATGTTTCCAAACTGATATAAGTACAACCGGTATAGTATTCAAAAACAACACTTACATAGCAGAATACTTTCCAGGTAGTATAATAGATTTTCAGCACGTATCAATAGCAATCTCCAACAAGTGATGCATTTTGAACTTCTGGAAAGGAACATTAGAAATTAATTTCCTTTTCTGCATATTTATTTATCCCTGATATCCTCCCACTTACCTGCCTCTCTGCTATCCTGTGCTTACCAGCTTTCCCAGTTTCTCCTTATTGTGGGACAAATGTTGAAAAAGTTTTTAAATACAATTTATCCAGTATGAATCACACTGGGTTTTTTCTTATTTTTATGCTTTTTTTCATAAGGATCTTCATGGGCTACTTTATTTTGCAAGAAAGGTCAAAAACCAGGCAATGACAGTGTGAACTGTGGAAATTGTACACATTCATGGTACTGTCCATGCTGGCAATATCGGCATCAAATCAACCATCCATTTGCACAAATATTTGCAACTTATTTAAACTTTTTCCTTTCATAAAGGGAGGGTCATCTTCAGAAGCCAGAACCTTTTTCGCACGCGTCGGTAAAGAGCTGCAGAAGCCACATGCTATGGCCTAATGAATACCAAACTGCAGATTATGTAAAACAATATTCAACAATTCTGGAAAACAGGAGAAGCATGAATGCTCGAGTACAATTGCTGATAATTCAGTGAAGAGAAAATTAATGTGAAAGAACTTGAATGAATCATTTTAAGCCTGTCTTTTTTTTTTGTCTGCTCATTCTTGATTGGACACATATAAATTGCTATAAAAATGAACAATCTTTGATATAAATGTAAATTAGGAACAAATTTCTTAACTTAATCAAACTGACAAATGACTCAAGACTCTCCTTATATGTCTAGGTTTTGCCAAAAGCTGGGCCAGCACAGCTTCTCCCACCTAACTTAGCAAGGTGTCTATGTGCATGCTGCAAGCATACTTCTCATAGCAGAGTATCTTAGTAGTAAAGGGCCAATAATATAGTAATATGGGCAGCTTTACTACTATTAGTAGTAAAGTATTAGGTAAATACTTTAATTAGGTAAAAAGTGCCAGTATTAGGTAAATGCAAACACCAGTAGGAAGCCTGAGGGCTTTTTTTCTGAGGAAGAATGTAATGCCTTGGTAATTCCCAAATCCATTGGTTAGTTGCAGAGCAGACAAGAATCGATAGTTAGGCTGCCACCGGCAGTACTTGCTGGGAGGACCTCTGTGGCATGTTGTGCTCGCTAGCCTGCAGCCAGGGGTTCGTGCACAGCACAAGAGCTTGCACAGCTAGCGTCCTTGCAGGATGCCACACCAGCGCTGTACCTAAGCGGTAAAAATGGGTTACATCCTCTGTGCCTTCCGCGGGTAGCCTGGAACAAGGACGTGGTTTCTTGTCTTCTGTGCGTGAGCAAACCTGTTTGGCATGCCTTCGAGTCTTCCCCGTATTGAGAACCGGAGGATGTGCCCCTAAATGAGCAGTGCTGGCTAGAGGCTGCCCGCGTGTTTTCCAGCTCCGCGGTGAGTTGGTAGGTAACATCAGGTGACAGATGGGATCGCTTACGTGGTGTGATCAGGAACATATTAAAGAGGATGGTTTAACCTATGGACAAGGTGATGCCTTGCAGAGGGAAGACCCTTTCCCTGCACCTTTCTTGCTGTCATTGATCAGCAGAAAGAAAGCTCAGACTTGAATTCCGTGGGCCCTTCTGTCACAAAAAAAAAAAAAAAAGGGAAATAGTATTCTTCTCCAATTAATTAAACAAACTGATATAAATTCCTCGTTTAAGTCGTACTTTGCATATCCGTAATCTCTGCACTACATTTTATGTATACTTTACCCTTGGGTAAAAATTTGTGAGCATATAAATGCTTTCTCATATAATCTTGCTAAAGCACGCTCTTCCCTATAAATATTCATACCACTGCCAAAACATTTGCAAGCTTTCCCCAAAGGTGAAATATGTGTAATGTACTTTGCCTTCTGGGTATAAATATTATCCAATACATTTTGGTTAATATGAATACACTAATTATTCTTGTAACCCTTTTTAAAAGGGTCATCCTCATGATGTGAATTTTTTAAAAATGTAATTACAGTAATTGGATACTTAATCTAATTAAAATTGGCTTTATCTTTAATGGGAATTTTTCTAAAGAGGGAGAATGACAATTGACTTTCTGATAATCACTGTTTTCTTTCAGCTACAGGATGCATTTAGTACAGTAGGAACCAGAGAACATGGCCTCTTTACTACATGCCAGCCACCTTTAGGGCCAGTTAAACTCTAATTTTATCAATTACCGGGCAAAACTTTCACTTTACTTGGAAACAGATGTTCTTCATTCTGAATCAATTTCATTGTGGCTCAGGTACAGATAATCTGGGGAGCGTTTATTGTGCTGACTACAGTGCAAAGCCTCCCTCGGAAAAGATGCTGGATGGAGGAAGACGCCGGCCTCGCAAAGCTGCCTCTGTTGGTGGCTGTCTTCAGGAGGAGCACCTGGATGGACCCCAGCGTGCTCAGAGTGCATGTAAATTCTCACTGAAGTCAACAGAACTCCAGCACAGCGATAATTGGGATTGTCTCCTGGGTGCATAACTGGGATCAGCATTTCGAGTGTGCTCTCTGAAGGCATGTTCCTTGCACAGTGTGACTGGCAGGACTGTCACTGTTCAGGAGGTGATAATTATTTGGAGTCTGTATTGCCAGTCCTTTACTGTGGGAAGCCAAGGAGATGGAAGGCACAAGGCAATAGAAAATCTGGGGGCTGTGTAAGAATGGGACTGGAGAAGTGGATTCATGTCAGTAGTTTCAGCGATCTGTGACATACATACACATTTATAAATATCTGAGACATGTTTGTATTGATCAGTGGGAAATTGGTACTTTTAAGGTATAATTCACCTGATCACAGGTGGAGGTCTGCTTTCAGATGTGATAGATCACACTATATTTTCCTTCCTTGACACTAAAGGGTGCAGGGGGTGTCTTGCCCAGAGTTTGATGGGCACCCTGTAGGTGTGGATATTGAACACCAACAACCGAGAAGCGACACAAACCCCTGTCTGTGGAGTGCATCAATTCACTTAGGAAGTGCAATAGAGTAATACTAGCATTAGAAACCAGGTGGGGTTCATAACGTTTTGCTTTCTGAATCTTTGAAGGTTCAGAAACCCAGATGAAAGCCAGGTTGAAAGAAGTAACAGAAGAAAATTTACCTTGAGCAAGAAATGACAATGGAAATTCCCTGGTAATATGGGTGATTTTGAACTATTACCGTGAAATAGTTCAAAACCAAGGAAGAGTTTCCCTGATGGTATCAACAAACAAAAATCTTGCAAAACAAACAGCAAAGACAGTTTCTGTGAGCAAATATGAGTGACCCATCTCTGGTGATGCTACAGAGATGGCAGTGTCAGCCAAGACACTTAGTCATAGGGTTGGTGTGAGCCTTTGACATATGGTTTGATCCAGCCATCAGGCTGAACTAACTGGAGCACAACTAATACCATAACCTGGAGAGCACAGCTTCAGGATGAAATATCTGGGAGCAGGTCTGTTACAAAGCTGCTGCACCTTTCAGGGTCTTTGCTTCTAGCAAAAGGCATTACTGGAAGCCAGGCAAGAGAGAAAGAGCTGCTGAGAAAATCAAATCGACTGTTTCATAGGCTCAACTTGCTAACAATTGCCCCTTATAAGCTGATATGTTTTCATGTGACTAAAGATAAAGAGAGAGATTCCATAGAGGAACTACTAAGAAAGATAATCATCTACATCTGCACAGTGTTTACCAAACAAACAAACAAACAAACGTTGTGTAGACTGGGCCAAATCATGACCTAGTACAAAGAGGCCCCACTGTTTTTTGAGGTACCTCCCCCACACTGGTATCAGTATCAGCTGGGAGCGATGCAAAAGAGTCTTTTGGGTTCCAGCCCCACGGTGAGACCCACTTGCAGGATCCACTTGTGGCAGCGTCCAGTAGAAAATCTGGACCTGTGTCTCTGGAAATGCTTTCTGTGCCTCTCGCATCTGCCCAGCTGCTGCGCCTGGGGAGTCTGTCTGAGCCGACAGACCAGAAGCACCGGTCCTACAGTTTCCATAGGAAGCTGGTTTTTATGCCCAGAGAGTTTCTGCTGAGCTCAGCTCTCTTACAGCCTCCTCCAGCAGACAACTGGCTAATGAACAAAGAGAACAGGTTGTATTACTGTATTTCTTTTTGGGTCAGGGTGAATAAATATGTATCTAGTTCTGTTGAGGATGATGTGAAGTAACAGTGACTGCAGAGGAGCTGAGGAAAAGGAGGATGGGGATGATGCTGTGATTGAAACACTGTGTTTCAGCACCAACCTGTACATAATACACAGGAAAGAAAAGAGGCTTCTAAGAGAGACATCTATGTATTGAGAAAAAAAAATCATTAATTTTGGAGTGAAATTAGCACTGATGAAAAGAAGCATTTCAATTAAAAACAGCTACTGGGAAAAGCTGATCATAAAATGAGTTCAAGACAGCATCAGAAATACGAAGGAAAGCCTGAAGCTTCATTTGAGACCTGCTGGTTGTCTCAAACTGTAGCTTTCAGCTTATTAAAAACATTGGCCATATGAAAAAAAATTGATGCTGAGAATATCGAAAAGCATGCCATTCCCCACCAGGTTTTTTTACCAAAGTGGTATGCTTGTGTAAAAGCTGAACCACTGGATCAGGAAATCATGACATCACCTGGTAGGCTTCACAAAGTTTAAAGCTTTGAGATTGAAATTAAACGTGGAGGCAATGTTGAACCATTCAATGGGGGCACTTTTAGAGTGCACTGGTAGATAAGTGGTCCTTTACCTGAGATGCACAGAAATGTGAATGAGGTGAGGTTCTGTTGCTGTTACAGAAAATGCGCTTGTAGGTTTGGCAGTACTTCAGAAATTTGGGAGGTGAGACAAGGCATTGTTGTAATGGTCCACAGCGTGAACTGTCTGTCGTATTTTCAGAGCTGAAGATCATTCTAGTTAGCATTTTTACTTTGGGGCTACTTTTAGCAACTCAGTACGGAGGAGTCAGAAAGATAATGGCTTGCTCGAGAGATCTGAGCTCTTTGGAAATAAATCTTTGGAGTGTCATAGGAATTCCAGTCCCTATTTACAAGGCCAGTTCAAACTCTGCTTCTTGTGGTAGCTCATGACTAAGGAATCTTGGCAGAGCCCATCTGAATGCATAGAAAAACAGAAGCAATTTGGTTGTGCAACCTGTCTTGGGTAAAAACTCTGCATTGCTGATGCTCTCTCCGGACAGGCTGACTGGGAAACTGACAGCAGACATTGCCCTAAGCATGGCAGTTGGATTTGATGATCTTAAAGGTCTTTTCCAACCTAGACAGTTCTATGAGAGAGGAGTACTGGCGGCTGAAGGGAATAAATGTGTTCAGGGAGGGAAAAAAGTGTGTTGCCTCTCTTCTTTTTGCAGACATGCAAATGTTCCTCATCCTTCAGTGGTACAGTTGCAGGAAGGGACTGCTGAGTAACCGACTTGGCATGTACAAATCCTACAATATAACAGAAAATTTTTACTGTCTAGGAGAAAACTTGAAACTTTAGAGTTCTTGTAGGTTGGGAAAAAAATCATCATAGGTATTGGTACCAGTATCAACTCGTTATACTGAATTTATTCCAAAGAAAATAAAATCCTGATGCTATTTCATAATTTTAAAAAGGAAGGACAGCTTGAAGTTACAAAAATTTTTGCAAGTGTATGACAAGGTATGGTATAAAATCTTGCAGAGGAGATTAGGTATTTCTAATAAAAGAAAAATCCTCAACAAACCAGACATGACTATTGCTTTGACCACAATCAAAAGAGCAGGTGCCACTTTCTACCATTCTACTGTCTGCAGGATTATTTCAGAGAGCAGTTTGACACCATACACAGCAAGAAATTAACAGGCTGGGCAACCAAGTGCCAGCGGATTCCTTTGCAGCAGCTTCGCTATCTTGCATGCATCACAGGCAGAAAAAAAAAAAATTGAATCCAAAATAGTAGTGAAAGGCTGTGCAATTTCTGGATGTCTGAGGCCAGCATCCCTGCAGCATGCAGAGCGTGGTGGGGAGAAACTGTTCAGCTGGAGCTGTGTGCGGCTGGCTGACCAGGCAGCCAGTGTACCCATATCCAGCGCTGCAGAGACAGGAATGGGACCAGCTGAGGCAGGTGTAGGAGCAATGGGTTGCTGTTACAGCACAGTGTGGGTAATAAAGCATGGATAGTTCAGACAAAGCTGCTCCCCAACAGAGAGACAGTACTTGTAAGAGGAATTTGGGTAAAAAAAACCCCTTGACTTCAACTGGAAATATGAAAATATCCTGAAATCAAGGCCTGGTAAATTGGAAAGTAATTAGAAATGCATTCGAATTTGGGGGGTGAGGTGGTGTGTAAAATACATAGTCTCACAGGTTAGCTGGTAAGTGCAGGTGAGGAAGTATTTCATCTTTTGTAGCTGAATGCAACAGCATGATTTGGGGAAGCGGTAAGAAAGTGTTTTGCTGAAACCAGAGCAGCCTTCCCGCAGCCCCGTCACGGTGCAAACAGCAGAGGCATGCATGAAGTAGCTGGGTCTGGAGGGGGATCTCTGCCCTGCTTGTGAGATAACACTGCTGAGCAGCTATGTGCTTCACCTGTCTGTCTACTGAGGAAGGGCAGCCCCATTATGGCTGCCCATCTCCAGCTCATTTCTGCAAGAGGGAGCCGAGGCAGGGAGAAGTCTCCCCCTGTGCTACGGGCAAAGCCACAGCTTCATCATCCAACCGGTCTTGGACCCGCTTTGAGAAGCTGAGCCTGGGAAGAGTGTGAGAGGTTCTTACTGCAGTCCTTCTTTAGGCTGAAGGTTGCACATAGCAGCCAGAGGTCCAAGCTAATTGATGGAAAAGCTGGCACTGAGGCACAGAGGACAACTGGGGACACGGACAAACAAAATCTGAGTAACAAAACTAACTCAGCACTTAGAGACACAGGAGGTGTGTTTGGATTTTGGGGGAAATCCTTCAGCGGCAGCCAGAACCGCAGCTCAGTAACTTGGTAGGGTGGTTAATGCTAACTGCCACAGGGTGGCTCAGGGAAGGCCAAGAAAGCAGACAAAAAAATAGAGTATCGTCTCCTTTCAGATGAAAAACACGTTACAAACCGCTTTACTGCTAAAGTCCCACGATCTGGAAGTATCTGTTTCTGGGTTACTGACTGCTGGGGGCATTAAGTAATGCTGCACCATTTCTTGGTGGACAATTGATGATGTGTTTGGGGATCTTACGTTGTGTAAAGAAACGCCAGATCACCTAGGGCATCTAGCTGTTCTCACCATCTCCTTTTGGTGAGAGTAGCCCACACCACTCCAAACATCACAGCCATTCTTGTTCCTCAGTAAAACCCTTTGATAACCACGAGCCATACTGCCATTTCTAGCATTGCACTGTATTTCAGCAACTCCTAACCCCTTACATTTTAAGAGTTCGTTGGCTTTTGTACTTTTAACCCCTTGCTCTTGAAAATTTTTCGTCTCAAGGTGAAAAATTTGGACGCACAACTTCTGTTTTTCCAGGAGATGGCAGTGCCACTACAGAAAATAGCTGAATGGCTGCGCTCCTAAGGTGACTGTTCTGTAATTTGCCAGCTCAGAACTCACATATAACAAGTTTTGATTTTTTTTTTTAAATAGATGATCAGATAATTATACTTCAATGACTGTCAAAAGCAATAATGATAGCACTCATTACAACTTTAAAGTCTGTCTGGTTTCCCAAGGGCTCACAACAAACATTAATTCATCTGAATGGAAACAGGAGACATAATAAGGTAGTAACTCACTTCTATCACATACAGTATATGCTGTGATTAATTTTTGCTTCGCGAGTTCACACTGGGTGTTGAACCGCCTTCCTAAAACCCATCTCCTGTGCCCTTACCTGGGGTGAGCACAAGTGTTGCAAGAGTTGCAGGCAAGTAGACAGTGAACCCTGGATTCAATCTGAGGAAATGGCACAGCACATTTGGCAGCACCTGGCAGATCTGAAGTACAAAGCAGGTAAATAAACTTATTGAAAATTAATAAGGAACACAGCACTGCACCAGATGCAGTGATATGCTAACTGTATTGCTAAATAGATTGCAATATGCTAACAAGACTGTCTAAAATGTATTCTTGCTGTCCTGAACTCTGTGAGTTGATGCCTTTAAGGTGTGAGTTGATGGGCTTGATTTCTGATTATTTTTGTCACATCGTATTTCAAGGATTTTGTGTTATGATTACAAGTGATTTACTAAAAATAACAGGTCAATGAAAAGATGCAGAACTTACTGTGCTTCTCTTTCCATTCATTTCTTATATTTTCATAAGTCTTTCATTACAAAAAAAGGGCTCTATTCACACTAGAAAGGCTACCTACCAGTTCAGTAAGAAGAAGGCAAGCAAAGAGTTATTCTACACCCTGCTAACATATTCATATAAAACTCATCCAATTTTGTTAAGACCTTTTGTGGAGAATCAAAAGTTAGCGAAGATTGTATTGTAATTCCTCTTCCTGACCTGAAAGTCACACAGCTGGATTCAAGTAGGCCAGAAATATGTGCTTTATAGAAACATCTTGTGGATGGGGTTTTTTTTGAAGCTCTGAAAGTTTATACTGCTGACCCTGCCCTCTGTACCAACAACCGAGTCTCTAGTAGGACCTCATGGCAGAAGACAATTTGTCACAACTGTCAAATAGCTGGTGGAAGGAAAGATCCACCTCGTTTCATCCATGTCAGCCTCTACATTTTCCTTGTAATGGGGCAAGAGTTACGCACTGCTCGTTAGACCCGAAAGATTCTACTTTTGTGGGACACAATCAAATTTTAAATACCCTGGAGGAAAATAATTTGCTGCTTGATCCAACAGCACCTTTTGAAGTCAGTGTAAAAATGTTCATTAGCATCAATGAGATTCAGATTAGATTCTTGTTTCATAGTCAGCGGTAATAAAACATAATTGGCTCGTCTACATCATCTTTTGCAAGTCATAGGAATTCATGGAAAGTCATGTCAACAGCAATCTCATTTATTGTAACAGCAGCAGCAGCACCCCAATGCTCTTTACAGCCTTACAAGCACACACGTTATATCATTTGCATCCCTCCTAGATGGTACTAAACCCTGTCCTATGCTGTGTGGGAACATGTCGCAGAACACTCGGTGCACATTTCACTGGGCGGTGCTGGTAGAAGGGAGTGTAGCATTTGTGATGATGGAGATAACTAAGATACGAGAAGGAAACACAGGTATTGCATAATAACATTTTATGTATGGGTCACTTTTAATTCTCAGTGTTAATGACGATGGTGAAGTAACTGGTAATGGTACTTTGCATTACATATGTGCTGAAAACATCAGAAAATTGATGTCCAATTTATTGCAAAGACTATGACACAACACAGGACTAAGGTATTTAAATACTAACTTGTCAGATACAGCATTCCACATATTAAACTGTGCATTGGGTTAGAGGGGCAGGTCAACATTAAGAGCTAATCAAAAAGGAGGTCAGGTCCCATGACTGATACCCATCGTGTTAGGAAAAAGGAAAATATAGATCATACTGATTTCGGCCTACGCAGCATGCCAACCAGCCTTGTGAAGTTCACTGTGGGACTGTGCTGGTGGGTAAGGCCACAGCTAAGCAGGGCTTGGTAACTGCAAGTCAATAGAGCCACCTTGTTTTGTATCCACTCACGATTTAATTCAGCGCATGTATGAAATGCTGTCATTTAATGCAAGCAATGCCAACGCAGGTGCCACGGACCATTTTGTTCAGGGCTGTTACTCCGTATATGCAAACAACAACGAGCTGATGCTCAGTGCAATGACTAAACGGGCCAGGTACGTGTGGAGTATGAGGCATCAGAACTAGCAAAAACAGCACAGCAGGTTTTTGTCATACATGAGAAACAGTCAAATACCAGTGGTAGAAGATTTCTCGTGCCCATACCTGACAGCACGCAAATGCACAGACAATAAAACAAAACCTGGAGGAACCCTCTCCTCCAGAATGATGGAGCTGGAAGCAGACTAGAAGAATAAGACTGATAGGGTGTTCGTAGTCACCCATTGCCACCAAGGTGATTTTCTGAAGTGAAGCCCTACACCTTTGAAGGCATGTGCACCTCCCGCACCAGCTCAAGTGCAACTTACTCTGGGGTGAGATTCAAGCCCAGCTCCATACAGCACACCCAGCCCTCTGCAGAGCCAGGCAGATCAAAGAGCAGGACATTAACCGAGGCCACAGGGTTCTCGTTAGTTCTGGGGCAGTTGCTTACTTTCCATCTGTCTTTACATAAGTCATTCAGACTCTCTGTGCCTTTTTTATCTGCTTGGTTGGGCTCCTCCAGTTGCTACCAGAACTTCAGCTATGGTTCCAGTTTTGTATGTTTAGGGCTTGGTTGATGCCACTGGGCACAACAGTATTGCTACTGCTGATAGAGGGTTCCCACAAACAGGAAAAGAACGACACGCACACATTTTGCCGTAGAAAGTCCCCCTCTCTGTAAAAGGGGGAGGCAGCCTCAAAGAGAGACACTGCCGCTGCAACAGCAGTGGGATGAAAGAAGAGTCAAGGGCTTGGTGAAAAGGGTAGAAACGATAGCCTAGGCTTTTCAATGGTAAAGGCTGAGAAGGCATTTAAGTTTAAATAATCTGTGGATGTGCAGCTGTAGGGACAGTTAATACAGAGTTCCCATTAAAAATCTCTCAGGAGATCTTGTAAGATTAAGTAAAATTAGCCCAAAGGCCCAAATTCTACCTGCAAATCAGGCGTCATCCACTGATATTAAAAAGCCCCCGAAGAGCCCAAGATGAGAGCAGCCGTGTGGTCTGGCAGTCACCCCGCACTTGCCTTGCCCGCCTTGCCTGCCCCTGCAGCACCGCCTGCCCATCCTGCCCGCGCTGTTCAGCCCTGGTCCCGGCCACCCTGCCCGCGGACTCTCCAGCTTGTGGCTCCGCTGGCGTATGCGGGTACACTCTGACAAATGCCGAGAGAAAAGGCAGTTAGCTGATCCCGCCAGGACCAAGGCATGGAACACCTTACACAGCTGCTCTTGGAAACCTGGAAATGCTGGGCACCACCTTTCGGCTCGGTGTGGCGGGGAGGGCTGGGCTGGTGGGCTCCCACACCAGCAACAAGCAACTACAATCTGTATGTCTTGTGTTTCCTAACTTCTTACAACTAAAACCAGACATAACTACAAAACCTGATGCTCTCTATTTTACATTAAGTGATTAAAAAGAAAAAAAAAAAGAGGAGAAAAAAGAAAGAAAACCAAAAAAAAGGCAGAAAACGCCAAAAGGTTATTAATGAGTACCAGCTGATGCTGCAGGTTTTCCATACTTTCCCCAGCCGTCCCCATCCCGCCTGTAGGCTGCACAGAGCATCGCGTGGTGCCGCAGCCTGCTTTCCAGGGCGATGCAACTACAGCGATGAGGCACCTCTCCCACCTGTGGACAGATATCTGGTGGAACCACTGCTGAACTGGGGGGCAGGAGATCTGCAAGCCGTGGCTTTGCAGCGTGCCCAGTTCATCTAATGCACCGGCCAAACTTTTTATGCCAGTCATTACTGTCTGTATTTGGCCAGCCCCAGCATGCCAAGTACCTGCACCTGCAAGTAATTCCCTAGGAGCTGCTGGCATTGCTGGTGTGGCTTGGAGCTCAGCAGCCTCTCTGCTGGTCCATTAACTCCGAGAGATGTTTGTTATGAAGCTAAAATTTATTCAACCAAATCTCACAAAGAGTAGAAAGTAGAAGATAAATATTAGGGCTGCACTTGGTAGAAACTGCAAAGAATACACTGCTTACCAGGGTAGGTGAATGCTGTTTAAACCTCACCACATTGCTACAAAGCACAGCAGAGTTTTCCTCTCTGATGTTTAAGAATATTTCTGTGCAGAAGTTGTTTTCTTTGGTTGTTTGGTTGCTTTTTTTTCCAGAAGGACTAAAAATTAGTACCTTCTCTTTTAGAGTCAGATTAATTCTCTGATAGTTTATAGGGCAGATGAGTGGTAGAAAATACATACTTTCAGACAGTAACTTGAGCCAGACTTTTGGTGGAGATCCTCAAAGTTAGCTAATGTCCCATTAAAAATGAAAAATTGCACCAGTGGGAGTTGCTCATCCTTGCTGCAGCCACTGGAAATGCTGTAACCAGTTAAAGGCAGGTGCCGCAACACTTTGAGGACCAAAGCCTTAAGACCAGATGCTAAAAGCTATAGATGTGCCTGGCTGATTTACAGCGCACCCTGGGGCAGCCCCACGCAGGCTTCCAGGCCACCTCGGTGGGGCCATGCTGCTCGGGGACACTGGCAGGGCTCTGACCACGCTCCGTGTCCCCGCGCTTTTGGCCATGGGTGCTGGCAGTGACCAGATGTGGCTGCGCTCACAAAGCTGCAGTGATCTTAAGGACAAAGCTGGGGCTCTTAAATCTTGCCAAAATTCAGTGGGATTTCGGCTTAGGAGGCTAGTGGGTTTGAGGACGTTCAGGTGCCTCAGCCTGGCTGACCAGCTGGTTGGGGCTCAAGACGTGGTGTCTCTGCACGGATCCATCCCGCTGCACTGGCAGATAGTCCAAGACATGGCGTAGCTTCTCCAGGAATGCATCTATACACATGCATCAGCAATAAGGGACAGTTTATAGATCTGAAGAGAGGATAATGGGAAGACGGTAATTTAAATCGTAGTACTTAATTGGAAGTAAGTATTCCTAGCATCCTCTTAGTTTCCTAATTGCTAATATACTTAACACTGATTTTATCAATAGTCCATGATATATAAAATTACTTCATATCATCTCATTAGTTAATTAATTATAGGGGGCACACATAACAAAGCCAAAATAGACTGAGGAGCCAAACTTCTTGAGCGAAAGGAGCAGCTCTGCCTCCAGCGCAGTGGTGCCAATTCCCACTGGCCCACATGTTTTTCAAGGTGCTTATTCACAGCAATGAAGCTTTGCAAAGTACAGTAGGAAGGAGATGAGGCCACCATGCCAGGACCAGTCCTTCTTTTCAGCTTTTTGGGACTTTATCTTTATGGGCAAAGAAGTTTCTGGGTGAATCGCAGCTCAGAACTGCAGCCAGAAGAACTATGGCTGAGCAAAAGACACTACATAATTAAATTTTATATATATACACACCATTTTTTAAAAACCCCTCTAAATAGCTGAACAAGTATACTAAGAAATAGGATATAAAGTTAATTTTTCTATGAGAGTATCTTGGTTAGACCAAAGGAGAAAAATATTAGTTGTAACTACCCAGACAGGCACTCTAAACTGTGTTGAGCGAATGCCTTCTGTACGACTGGTTTTGGTGAGAGCTAAATACCATATATTTTTCCTACATTATGCAAGAATTAAGTCAAATGAATGCTTCCAATTACCCAACCAAACAAAGTCATTTCAAGCCACCACATTTAGCTTCTAAAATAAGTCTGGAAAGGGACAGAAGGCCATTTAATGTAGCTCAGCTGATGCCCAATGAGCCTCTATGTGATGGTCCGTCCGTACCTGGAGGTCATCCCATTTATTTACAAGTAAGGTTAGGTGGGATCATTCTCTAGTTTGCTTTCTTGTCTGTTTGGGTTTTGTTTTTCTTTTCTTTTTTCCCACCTTTTTCACTGGTGAAACTGGGGCAGGAAATGGAGGAAAGCTCCTGCTCCAGGTTTTTATCACACAGCAGTCTTTCCTTTTACTGTCCAGTAAGCCAAAATTTGATCTATTCTCTATTATTAACATCATCTACGGAGCAAAATGATCACACTTTCTTCCCAACATTGACAAATGAATGGTTTCATTTTCATCTAGGATCTCCACATATGTGTCTTTTACAGGGCTGGAGACACCTCTGCCCAGCCTGTTCTGTCTTCTGTGTGTGATATATATAAAAGTATCTTTACCACCAAAGAAAATGTGATCACCCCACTAAAGTGGGCAATGTGAATTCTAGATTTGCAGCCTTGCAATTTATTAGCTACAGAGAAACCTAAACTCCAGTGTTTGCTTCATGGTGATTATCCTTCTGGGGATAAAAAAAAAAAGCACCAATTTTATTTTTACCCCAATTTCCCCATTGCTTCTCTGTGAGCAGTCTATAGACAGTGTTGCATGACTTTTTCCTCCTGTTGAAGATAAAAGTGAGGATTCTTTGCAGCCAAAAACTGTTATGACCGCCGCTGCTTGTCCCATTTCTTCCCCCAGCCTACACTTACCCCTCTGGTTTCATGTGATGATTTATTGCTAAAGAGCGTATTTTCCATTAGAGGAGAAGGGGGGGGAGTACCAAACCAACTCCAGTGGCAGTGGCTGTATTCAAAGTGTAATGCTTCTTATCACAAATAATTTAAAAAATGCAAGAACCCCAATTTGCAGCTAGGAGGCCCACTTGAGGGATCAGTTAAAATTTACTCCTTTATACGCATGCCAACTTTGACTTCAAAAAGACTTTATTCCCAAGGATAAACAACCCAATATTTGTGTAATATAATTAAGTGAAGGCATCTTTAAATGTCATACCAGCTTGTGCCATGCTTTAAATTGTTATGCATCAACAGAATTTAACGAGATGGCCAAGGATCCTGCTTCCTGCGTGAATGCGATAAGCCACAAATACTGTATAGCTCTTTAATAGATTGCCAAAATAAAGCATTTTGTATGCAAATTATTCATGGAGTGGCAAAGCTAATATAGTGCCAAAATTACACCCACTGGTCCTCTGCAATTAGTAGTTAAGTTGAAGTATCTTCAAACTGCAGAATTTCTTTCAGTGTCTCCCAATACTTGAAACATCTTTTCATTTATGAAAATAGGAAATAGCAGCTTTTATTTTCCTTTTAAGGTTTTGGGTATGCGCGCGCTATAGCAGAGAATTGGCGAGCAGGATCTAATCAGAATAATTGCACATAGGCTACCCGGGAAGTCAATATAAAAGTCCAGTAACTTGCAAGAAAGTTGAAGGAGAAAGAAAAAAAAAATAGTGATTTCCCCCTCCTCAGCCCATGCCACTAAAATAAAGTATGTGAGCCCTGTGAAGTCGGGCTGAAAACACTAACTGGAAAAACCACAGCAAGGCTGAAGGGAAAACACAAGCATCTGGCTGCTGGCTTGGAAGGGCCACCGGTGCCCCTGCGTATGGCACCTTCCCATCTCCTCCAGAAATCTCCCTGTCCAACAGACACCCACATCACCCACGCCTCAGGGTGCACCAGGCAGAGGAGGTGCCACCACCAAAGGCTGGCATCTGTAAATCATTTGACCTATAGCTTTGCTGGCAAAAAATCACCTGCAATGTTCTTTTCCAGCAGATTCAGGGGTAAGCCTTCCGTAACCAGGAGTCTCTAGTTTCAAGTTAAGTACAGAAATAACCGACAGGCACGTTGCCTGGGAAATACTTGCAAAATTCTCCATTTGTCTTCTTAAGTAACTATATTCTGCCCTGAACACCAGCAACAGGGTTCCTTTGTGAGAAAAGGAGAAAGAGGGGGAGAAAAAGGATTTCCCAGTCTCCAAATGTCCAGTGAAAAACCTCTTCCCTTCTTCTTCAGCTCCCCAAGGTCATCCCCCAGGCAAACCTGGGGCTGGGGAGGCAACCGCGCAAAGAGGGGGAAAGCAGAACTGCTCATTGATGGAAAAGTTTTTGGAGAAACTTGAAACAGTTGAATTAGGTGACAGCAAAGTATCCCGGCAACTTTTACCCTCCTCGGTGTCACCTGCCATAGCGCATGGAGAGGAAGCTCAGTGGAGAAGCGGAGGGGCAGGTAGGTCCCGTAGATCAAGTCCCCATTCTGTAGAATGAACGCCAACTGTATTTTTCATTTACAACCTAATCATCAGAAGAGTACGGTGTGCACCAGGGGCCTGGGACAGTGATTTAAGGAGTCTGTGTCAAACTGCACGGACCTAGACGGCCTTTCTAAGCTAACCTGGAGGATTTACTACCAGCTGAGCAACAAATGTAATTTTGGTCACAAACTGTTTTATGAAATGTTGTGGAATACCATAAACAACGGTATTCAGTCCAGTGAACTCCAAAAGCTATAATGTACAGCATTCTCTTAACCTGGGGGGCAGTGGGGGGACCCAAACCCAAAAGATCCACTTCCATATTTTGATATCAAGGGAAGAAACTGATAGCAGGTCTTGCAGCAGAAAAACTGCAGTCCCTTGGAAAAATAAATAAAAGCAGCTACCACCGTTAATAACATAGATCTTGCATTTTGTCCCTTTTTATAGTAAGGCTGGTTTAAATGCCTCTTTTTTATAGTGATGCAGGTTTAAATGTCCGCCCCGCAGAGCCACGCATCACCGCAGCACCTCAGCCGGACAAGATCCAGCAGAAGGCACGAGGAGAGCGTTGCCTCAGCATCTCCGTGTGTGCCCGGCCACAGCATCCCTTGTGCCATGGGGAGGACTTGCCAGATGCTATTGGTCAGGGTCCCACACCAACAATTTGTCATCAATTCTGTTAAAAAAAATAAAAAAAATAAAAAATGGCAACCAATGAAAATCAATCTTCTGATGCTCTGCTGCCTTAAATACCAGTAGAGCAAACAAACAGCCCTAAACAATACAGCAGAACCCATATATCAATTACCCTAAATGCTCAAGCATTTTTACTTCACAGCCTGCAACATCCAACTGTGGTACCCGCACCCACTGCACGGCGATGATAATGGTGCCGTATTGTTCCTGGGCGCCTGGCAGCCAGATAAGGGCTGCCTGCGCTTAGATGATAATGAAAGTGGGCAGACTTAACATTGTGATTGGAAAATTTCTTGGGTCTCAGAAAAAGGTTCTATTAAGCCCACTGACCCCAATTGAATATTAATTAGCTAATTAACAGATTTATTGTTCCACGCAATTTCTGGAGAGGCAATTTTTTTTCAAGTGCCATTATTTTTTTAAATTATTTTTTGCATTGTGTATAATTGAATCTTTGCAGCTGCCAGCATCTTCTGCATGATTTGGCAAAAAAAAGAAAGAAAAAGCACTCATAGCTTTCCCTTTTTTTTTTTTTTTTTTTCCCCAGACCCAAATGCTCCAAATCTCTTTAGCAAGTATTTTGGGGTGGGGGAGGAAGGGAGGGGGAAAAGAGGCAGCTGATTTATGTCGCGTTCTACACAATTTTTTATTCTTAAAAGCTTAACTTAAAAATGTCCACACTTGGTTTTTTTCCCCTATTATGATTCACTGGGCTATGTTTTACCCTGAGGTTACTGCACAGTGCACTACTACTCCCAGGAAAGACACCGAGGTCTGCGCCCTGCCTCTCTGCAGACATCCTTTTAAGCACTGCACATCTTTGCTCTCATCTTAACTGTTTGCTCCTGCTCTTTTCTGCCGCACAACTCCCTTTTGCCCAGCTGAGGAAGCCAGGGGACTTGGGCAAGCTGGTTGCTGCCCTTCCCGCAGGAGGGTCCCTTGCATGCACCAACACGGTTGACATTTTTTTTGCAAAGTATTTTTCTAAATGCTGAATTATTGGTAAAGAGAGGTGAGATGCTATTTTACCATATGGATGATTTCTGACCATTTAAAAGAAGTTTCTTTGGCATAGACCGCTCCAAGAGCTTCACACTCAAGTGAGCGAGGGCCCGCGGCATTCTGGCACTTGACGCTATTACTGGGGCAGGGGGGTTGTTGCAGATTTCTTACAAATCATTTACTGTATCACATCTTTTCCTCAAGAAGCAGGCTGTCTCTTACACCGTGGTATTTTTGTGAGTGCTCTCCAAAGACACTAATGTAAGCATTCTAAAATTCCAGAATTAAAAATCAAGATACTCTTTAAACGTTACAAGCTGTAGTGGAAAATGTCAACAGAGAACATCATTATCCCATTAAAAACAGAAAGGACAGATATAATCTTGTGTTAGAGACCGGAAAACATGCAATCTATATGGTGCAAGAGAGCGTGCAGATCTCTGAAGTCCATACACCTGGGCTTAGGGCTACTTCTTGGGTCCAAATCCAGGGTTTGCGTAATCTGCTGTAGCACGTGTGGCTCAGAACAGAGACCTGGGTCTCCTAACAGCGTTGTCTTTTATGGCATATGTCTTCCTGCTCTGGGTATCATGTAAATGCACTGACACAGCTATATATTAACAACATGCTTAAAAATTACAAGAAGCGGCCTCCTGCAGAGGCCTGTGAAAAGCTCTTTGGCACCTACAGAAGTGAAGCCACGTTTGTCTGGTCCCCCTTGGACAGAAGAGGCAACAAGAGGGACAAGCTCGTACCTGCCACAGCTGCAGGTGTGTCCCAGGACAGTGAATGCTCACAGATAGTTCCTTCTCCGTTTCCCCCTCAGACCGTTGATTTTTCTGTACTTTTTCTTCTTTTTTTTTTTTTTTAATACAACTGCCCATGTTCAATGAAATACTTTGTAACTTTTAAGCAGGTCATTCTATAGCTCGAAGTCATGGTTGGAAACCTGTGAAACGTGTCCTTGATGACTCAAGACACTCTGTGGATCCACAGAAATGCTGGCCTGTTGAATTAGATCAAAATACATCGTTGGGTATCTCTTTTGATGGTTATGGGTGACACCAGTATAGGTTATGGACTATATACTTGTACAGTGACATGGAAAAACAGCTTGTCACCCCATTTCTGAGGGGCAGACAGACACTTCTACTCAACATCCAGAACTAAGTTGTATGACCTGGAGGAGGACAAGCCACCAAGAGGCAGCTCTGGGCTCTGGCTAGATTTGGATCCAACCAACAGTTTTATCAGTCATGGGGAGCAGAAGTGCTGGTATCTTGATGCTCTTGTCCATTACAGAGAGATAACTGAACTGAAATATTCCAATATGAATAATACAGGGCCCACGTTCACAGTGTTTGCCCAAGACCTACCCCTCAGGTCCCATGTGATGTTCCTCACAAGACTGGCCCAGGGGAATCAAGACATTTTAATGAAATGTGGTCATCAAACTTTTTATTTAGATTGCTTCTTCATATCCTATCCTGAAATATGCTAGTCAGGGAGGTAGTGTCTAAACCACATGATCATTTACTTAAAAACATTAGATGAAGTATTGCTGGGGCTCCAAAAGAAAACTAATAAAGACACCAAGAAATGTAGTTTCTATTTAAGTATAAAACCATAAGGAATAGGGAAGGAGAAACACAAAGCTTGCACTAGGATTATAGAGATATGTGAACTGTGCCAGTAAAGAGCCTGGACTAGACTCATCAAAAAGTTGGTGGATATTATTTCATATTGACTTTGACCTTGTACTCTAATGTAATTACTAGGAACAATTTAAATAACTTACTTTTTTTTCTGGGAAAAAAAAAAAAGAAAGCATTTTCCATTGCTTAAAACTGGAAAACAAAATGTTTGATTGAGGTCATCTTGACATCCATTAGTGTGATAAATGAAGTGGAATTCAAGGCTGCTCCATTATCAAGGTTCATTTTCGTTGTTCAGATCTGGTTTCCCCCCCTCTCTCCCGCTCCTTTTTTTTTTTTTTTTAAACAACATGGCCTCAGACTCAAGGCTGATTACAATAATTACATTTTCTACCCATAATAGTACAAATGATTCAAAGAGTTATTCAGAATGTTTCAATGTCAGCACTTAGATAAATGCTCCTTCTTTCCTAGGGATTGCATTTTTTATGCAGAAGGTTAGTTAGCAGTGGCAATAACGGTATAGCTGTCAGAAAGCCGTGAATTTACATGCCCAGTAACTACATTCACAATTGTTTGGTACTCGGCGTGGCAACGAGACTGAATGGGATACCAGATAATTTATAACTGTTCCCCAATACAAGAAGAACAATTATATTGTGTGCAGTATAAAATGCCCATTATTTAGCTCAATTTTTTAAAATTATTTGAACAAAATGCCTATCCTTTGCAGGGCTATTTTCTTCTTGGATCTAATTAGATACCCAAGGAATACAGGATATATAAATTTTAGCCAGCAAATATATTTATGGAATTTTAATTCGCTTCTTGTATACCTCAGCCATAAACCTTGTAAGCCTTCTTTGGGAGGTTTTTAATCTTAAAGGAAAAAAAAAAAAAAAGTGAAAGAAAGCAATAGTTATACAAAAGGTAGCGCCGTTTTTCTGATGAGCAGCAAGACCCTGGCTGTACATCTCTCTTCTCATACAGTAAAATTACTGCTGCGTGGTTTATGAGAACAAGTTTGTTTCTGCAGACTTGACAGATTGCATCTCCTCGTAGGAAGAGCGGGGCTGGTGTTGGGTAGAGCGTCAGGGGGGCCTCAGGGAGACGGGGTCCAGGGGACCCTCCAGCGCTGGAGATGAAGCCTCCCCCCACTGCCCCAAGCCTCCCCTTGGCTTCCCAGCGAGCAGATTGCATGGCCGTGGAAGAAACCTTTTTGTCAAAATCCTCCATGTAGTAATTTTAGCATCTCACAGAAAACAAAACAAATCCGCAAACAGTTAAGCAGCTCATGAGCGCCCACCTTCCCTTGGGGACCTTGCAGTGCTCGCCAACCTGGCCGTGGCCACGCACGGTTCTTTGCAAAACGTGGAAATACCAGCCTAGAGTGCAAAATCAAGTGCCATTAACAAGGGCGGCACTTTTCCTCACTTTCTTCCAAAAGTGATTTTCAGGGATAAGCAAAGCACATCACCGAGCAGGAACTGGAGGAGAGTCAGGTTTCACCAATTTCTGGATAATTTGCACCAAAGAGGAGTTCAGGTAGAGAAGGGAGGGACAAGACACGGACAGATGTCAGAAAGCTTAGACCTGTTGGTAGCCAGGCCCTGTTTAAGACATCGTCAAAACTTGAATTTTGCCAATTTTGAAAGGAAATTAGCCATGCTATTACCAAGATGGGCTTTCAATCAAAGTCTAAAATTAGGCTTTCTTCTCTTGAAGGAAACCTTACAATATCTAGTGTATATTAATCTAATCCAGCTGTCTAAGACTTGGTGTTGCTCATCACAATATAGCCAGGTCGCAAAACACCGCATTAACCCTTGCCTTGGGAAGGAGGCCTTCTATGGAATTGCATCTGCATCTAACTAAAGCAAATCCCATCACGTCTCCTAATGGGAAAAAAATTATCCAGGGGAGGCAGCAGGCAGGGGAACGGCTGCGGCAGTGTCCTGCGGCATTTCAGCAAGGCTGTACTGCAGCAGCTCCCACCGCCCCTTCCTTCAGGGAGTCCAAGGGTACAGATGCAGGAGAGAGCTGGGCTGAGAGGCTGTGCCGAGTGCAATTAATTTATATCTCCATTTAAATAAAACCCTCTCATAGTCATAGCTTGGGATGAGACAGCACCACTTGGCAAACAAAATTGTATTAAGTGCACTCCACTAGAAATGTTTATACTTTGTCCCTGAGAAATGTTTATGCTGGAGTACAGTATTTAACTTATCAATTTGAAAATGAATGACGAGGAGAGGAGTACAGAGGTTTTCTTATTTCAGAAACATTTGTTAAGTGCCTTTCATTTGTGACAGCTCCAAAGTCAGGGTAAGTTGCCTTCGTCTAGAGTAGTCTGCAGTGGCCAGAGCAATGCTGAGCGTGCTTCTGGGGATGCTCCAGCAAATGTATAACCAAAAAATGAATGACCGTTCGGGGAAATTTCTGCACTTCTGATTAAATTCCTTTCTTCTGACCCTCTCCTGGTGCTGACTTGGCCTCAGGAGCCTAAAATTACATTGCAGCGGCTGGACCAGGGCTTTGAAATGTATGAGATTTACCTGTGAGCATGAATCTCCAAAAGATGCTCTCAGATAATATCTCCTGGTTGAACTCCAAATTCCCAAAGGTCAATACACCCCAACACACCCTTCCCCTGCATTTCCACTGCAGGGTGCCGGCACACACGTTTGTGTGTCCGCAGGGGTGCTGGGGGAGCATAGGCCCGTGTCCACGATGCACACAGCAGAGCTTTTTCTTGCCAAGGACAGCTGGCCTTCTGCTCTAAATACTCTTTTTAACACGAAGAAGAAGAAGCAAAATTCCCACCTATATGTACCACCTCAGTCTTTCTTCCCCTGCAGGTTGCATGGGATAAGTGTAAGCTAACAGGATCTTCCCATAGGTTCCTCCCTGGGATGCAGGGCTGCGGATGCTCCTGGACAGCCCATTTTACAGCCAACCAGAAAGTAGACCCCTTGCTTCCGACAGCCCCACTAGGTACCCAGCCATAGCCAGCAGCAGGGTCACCACCCTCCCTCCCACCGAGCAAACTCATTTCTCTACATCTGGGGGGTCCGGGCTTGCGCAGCTGCTGGCCGTGCCCATTGCCGGCAGGGGTGCTGCTGCGGCTGTGTTACTCTGCACCCATCTGGGTCAGCCCGCATGGCACAGCCATGGAGACCTCTCACTTGCCCCAGAGTTCAGGTTTCAGTCTGTGAAAGAATAAAGAAGCAGCTGAACTGGCTCACTTTTGCCAACAGGTCCTATTCCGGGCCAAATTAACTGAGCTGAGTCACCGGGAACGTGTTTTTACCCAAATGCAGACCTCTCTATCCCTGCGTGCGAGCCCTGGATACCAAACTGCTGAGCTGGAGAACCCAGGTTAAATTGTATTTATTTCACTGCAGCATCACACATAAAAAGGCCAAGTGCAGAGCTGATATATTTCAAAGGGGAACATGCCTCTTAACAACACCTGCTTGCACGATGGGTATGTGGCCTCTGCCTCGTCTACTGCACACGTGCTTGAGTTTGTGCTCCCATTTGCCGGTAACTTATATTCCTTGTGGGAAAGCCTGCAGGCTTCCCAAGATGAAGGTATACCTTTTGCCAAGGTATTCTGGAAAGGCAATGGAGCGGTGCAGGAGATGCAGTTCTCTGCAGATAAAATCCAAGTTAAACGTTACGTTCTGCAGAAGGACAATGCAGTTTTCCCATGCTGGGCACCTTCAGGCAACTCGGAACCAGGGTTATCCTGCCCGCCTCACACAAAAGCCCAGCTGGCAGCTACCACCAGGAGCCACCCAAACCACGAGCCATCCCAGCCACTGCAAGAGCCGTTTGCTCCATTATAAGCAAACCTGAGCAGGAGATGTGCCATAGTGGTGTAACACTCCTTCATGTGCTGGTCAGTGCTACAGACCCCTGCTCCACATCTGACAAGCTGCCATGTGCAAAGGCTGCCTGTGCCTGTCCCCGTGCTGTGTGTGAGCACCAGGGCAGCCCCACAGCCCTCCCCCCGAACCCCATGCCGGAAAGCCTGGCCCCCAAACCCCCACCCCGGGCAACTGTAACCACCAGCCACCCCACCAGGGCTTCTTCCCCCATCACACCCCTGCAAAGCTGTGAGCACCCCATGCTACCAGCATCCCAGCTGCTTTTGCTTCACATAATGATGGGGAAAAGTTCCATTGGAGAAGGGAAATACTTTTTTTTTTTTAAAAAAAAAAGTAGAAATAGAAGCAGGAGGGAACTCTTAACCATCATCTGTAACATCATATTTTGATCTTTACATAAAGCTCCCAGAGAGATGAAGAGAGATGGTGTAGGTATGAATCCAGGAATAACAAGGTGCGTTTAATAGTTCTCATCTTATGATGGAGCATGACACTGACATTTTGCCAATGTACCTTCAAAGGGTGTTAACGAGGGAAAACCTGCCTGAACCTGGAAAACCTGACAGCCCAGAACGTGCCCAACAAGAGGAATTATTGTTTCTGAGAGAATAGACCCCAAAAGTGAGAAAGAGGCACAGAGCAAACCCCTTTCTGCAACTGCATGATGTTTCAGCACCCAGCAATGAAGAGCAGAGGAAGGGTACCCCAGTACCAGAGGGAAGACAGCTCACGGAGGGGTAAGAGGAGGGGAAAAGCCACATCTCCTCATGGCAGCCTCAGCTTTGGGAGTAGCATCAAACAGGCTCTTCATTATGTCCCTGATGTGTCTGTCCTCAATGTATTTTCCCTCTTCAAAAGTTTTGCTTGAGAATATACATGACCCGGGTGCACAAATCAGCTCAGGAGCAGCAGCATTGCTACTAAAATAATAATAATTTAAAAAACTCAAACAAACCATGCACGCAAAGTGTGAGAAGTGTGCCTGACCTCTGAGAAACCCAGAAAACTCTGCAACTCTTGGGTACGAGCATTAAATGAGGTTTAAAAGCCTGTCACCCTTTCTAGCACACGTGTCAAGACCAGAGGTGGTGTAAAATTGAAGGAGAATAATTTGCGAAGGAGGGATGTAATTTGTCAAATTCTGGGATACTCATCACTTTCCGTTGGACAGGAACTTGCAGCAAAAATAGCCACTGGTGATGTGTGTGTTTTAAAAGAGGCAGCTACTCAAAAAGTGCCCTGTATTACACAGAAACAAATTTTTAAAACAATTTTGCTTTCCCATCATTCATTCGGTCTCCTGCCATTAAATGAACTAGATAAAAAAAAGAAAAGCTCTTTGAGAAAAGCAACCCGCTTTGGCCCACTGCTTACAATTACATGAATCTATATGATTCTGTATGTAAGCAGCTTCAGCCTTCAGTCTTTTTCTCCACCTGTAGTTTCCATCACATCACATTGTAATGATGCAAACAGTGAGTAGCTGGGCAGCAGGGACAGCAAACCAAGCGCCTGCGCAGCCATTGAGTTTTTCAGTAGCTAGCCCTAACCTGAAGGGAAAAGCTGCATGCTTCACTGAGAAGAGAGGGATTTAAAAAAAAAATACATTTTTTTTTAAGAGTTCCATCAGATTTGAGATGGCTCAGTTGAAGCACTTTGGAATTGTTAAATTAGGTCGTTATTTCATAATGAAAACAGGATGGAAAAAAGAATTTGTTTAGTAAAACGTGGGGAGTTGCTGTTTTGGCATCAGACAGCAATGAAATTTGAAGCAGCGATGCCAGGCTGCGTTAGCTCCATCTCAGCTGCCCCAATCCATAACAGCGTACGCTGGCCCGTTCTTACAAAGCCTATAGCCAACTGATAAATGCTCGAGCTCCCATCAGCATCCTGGCTGATGCACACCCAAGTCACCCTGCTGAGGCCAATGGAGCAGCTGCCTTTGGGAGATCATGGTCCAAAAGTTGCATTTTTTTTCCTGATTTATTTTAGGAAAATTATACCTCATTGTTAAGAGTAACACTGATGCTTAAAAGCGCATTCGCTACCCTTGAACTACAGGAAAAGTTGTCTCCTGCTAATGGCACATGCTCCCAGTGCTGAGACCTCATGATCACAGCAAAACTGAGAGGATCACATGCCTCCTCTGGCAATTATTTCTGACCCTGATGTGCAGTGAGCTACAAACCTGGCATAAAAACTCTTTTCAGTGCATTGGAGTACGGCGGTTGACCGGCCACCCTCAGGGCTTACCTGAAGCAGTGAATTCCCCTTGGGGGCATCCCAGAGAGCCCCCTGTCCCTAGCTGCTTGCAACAGGATCTGACCCAGCCTAATCGTTTATCTCAGGCTTTCTCCACCACAAAAGCAAGATTCCAGGTGCCCAAAGCACGGAGCTCATCCCAACTGGCTCCCAACCCCTTGGTGACTGGCCTTGCACTGGCCATCACAGGGCTGGACACCACCACCACGCACATGAAAAGCCCCAAAGCCAGACCTTTCTCCAAGGCACCAGCACAACTCCCAGAGGTGAGGCGCGTGGCTCGGCAGCAGGTACAGCTTCGTGCCCACAGGGTCTGCAGGGACCACCAGCCCTGCTGCTCCCTCGGCTGCAGGACCAGAGATGCACAGACAGAAGTATGGAGCGTTGCCTGACCTGCCCCCCGAGCAGAGGGAACTTGTCCTTTATAAACACCGCCTGCTCCCAAGCTGGGAAACTGCAGGGTCCCTCCAGTTACCCAGAGCTGAGATTTATACGGCAGGAGGCAGAGGAGCGCAGGCACTCGGGCTCGAGCAACTGGATACAGGATTTATACTCCATTTGGGATGATAATGAGGTGGTTAATACAGAAATACAAGACAGCAATAAACCACTGACTTTTATAGATCTCAGTGTGAATCTGAATCATCATCTGGCCACCAGGAGATGGGTGATATACAGCAGCCCGTCCCACCCTCGCTCCTCGTGTGGCTCGCCAGGCCAGCAGCGGCACGAGGGAGCTAGCAAGCGCCAGGGCCGATAAATCCCGCCTGGCTGCATGGTGATGGCATCCACAGGACAGCGTTTATTAATGGAATGTGGATCAACTAATCCTAATTAAAGCATGTTCTTGTTACATCAAGATCACTTTTCCTTCACACAAGGCATGCACGTTTTTAGACTCCTTAATTATATTGGAAATGCTGGAAACTGAAGGCAGATTTTGCTGCTAGCTTTAACAAAAGGACTAGAAACAGATTGTTTTCTGATGGGAGAGGAGGAACATTAGCTACCACTAAATGACTTAGTTTCAGGTCACAAAGTCATCTGAACTTGCATTAATGTGTTTATAACTTTGAAAAAAGTCACAAAACCATGCAATAATGTTGCAGATGCCTGAAAGTTCATAGGAGTTTAAAAAAAAAAAAAAAAGAAAAGGCAACTGACAAATTCAGAAAAGGTCCCTTAAGGGTTATGATATGACTCTCCCTTACAGCTGACCCTGAAGGATAGGCACTGGAGGCTGGAAAAGCATCTGGAGGGATGTGCAGCCCTGGGTGCTTGCCTGGCATGGCTGCAGGGCTGCCCTCACAGACATGCCCTCGGCCACCACTGCAGACCCACTTTGCTGCTCCAGTCCTGCCGTCCTGGTCTGGGGGAGACATGGCTCTGTCGTTGGCCAGGAGAGCCAACAAACCTGATCTAAATATCTTTCAAAGTGAAATAGTGACTTTGGGGTACCCAGCTTGACCAGAGAGCCTGACTGCAGAGAGCAGACCCTGCCAGCAGCTCCCAGCAGCAAAGGTGCCGGTGAGCTGGTGCCAGCTGGGCTTCCCCAGCAGCAAGGCAATAAAAATCACAAGCAGCTTCCAAAAGCATTCCTCTTTGTGTGTGCATGCATTTTGCTGTGAGAGAGACTTAGGAGCTGAAGGGCTATTTCATTAAGGTAGCCAGAGCTAATCCTTCCCGCTCCTATTCTTCTCGGCAGCGGCGCGGGCAGGCAGGGCTGGGCGGCAGGGCTCCTGCTGCCTCCAGACCCCACACCTGCCACTTCCACTGGGAGCCGAATATAGGAGGATTTATATGATAGAAGAAAAAAAAAAAAGATAAAGTGTTAGAGCAAATGGTCCAGAAATGCTGAAATAGAAATGAAGGACTGAAATAATCTACCCATATGTCATGCAGTGGCATAGATATAAAAGAAATACTGGTGTTTCTTTTTTAAATGGAGAATCCTTTTTCTTCCCAAGAAGACTGTTTATTCAGAATGTCCCAAGAAGCTTCATTTTTTATTTATATATCCATATATATGAGCGGTGGTAATTTGAAGTCCTCCGAACAATCACCTGCAAATTACGGCCTTTCTAAGCAGCAATATATATCTACAGATCAGTCCCAGGACACTGAAGCTATATGTGAAAAGGTCTATTTATGTCACTCCAGGCAGAGAAAAAAAAATTGGCTTGGTTCTATGAAAGAAAATTTCTTATTAACTTGTATAGTTAATTGGATAATAAAAAAAGAAGAGTCCTTTAAAAGACCTGGAATAACTAGAAAGTTAATCTACTGATTACTGCAACAGAGAAGTCACTAGCACTGGCTATGGGAAAAAAAAAAAAGCCCAGGGCAGAGGTGTGGTGCAGGGAGGCAGGCTCAGAGCAGGGTGCCGAGGGGACAAGACCTCTGATCCCCAATTCCCGCTCTCAGCAGCTGCGGCAGGCCCCTGCGCCCATCACCAGCCAGGGAGCCATGCACTGCCCTGAGCCATTGCTTACTTACCCGCCTGGCACGATCGGCCATCCCCACCTACACAGGTGTTGCCTGTCACACCCCCTGCCCAGGTTACCTCCTGGAGACCCCGAGAGTTAACCCTGGCCACATTGGCACCACCATTGATGTGTGCGGGAAGGACAACAGCAGCTCGAGCATGGCCCGTTTGTCCCCACGGCTTTCTCATAGCCAGTATCTGCAGCCCACATCTCCCCCTGTAAATGCAATGTTTTGGGGCAAGGGTTCAGGAGTGCTGCTAGATCATGTTACCGGCAATAAAGGAGCTGAGTTTCCAGGACCTTGAGCCTCATCACTTGTAACAGCAGAGTCCAAAATACACATGCATTTTTTAAAGTATGCTTTTCCTCTAAGCAGGCATTTGGAAGCTGCCGCTCACTGAGCCAGCAAGTGACATCAACCAAAAATGCCGTTCAACAAGTGGGCACTTAAGCGGCAGGAGTACTTTATAGAGGACAAAACATCTGATTGCAGCAGCTTTTCTCCCATAAATTACATTCTTGGCTTCCCTCTCCTCCTGCTCAGCTGACTGCTGCTGAAGATGCAAAAGAAAACTACCAGTTGTATTGTGTCAAACCTATGACATTAAGAATGACCAGGCGTACGTATCCAGGGCATTCTCCTGAACACACAGGTGAGTTTAAACACGAGGATGCAGCATCCCTGCTTAGCTGGCTTTTGTTTTCATCTTCCATCAACAGGCAAGGTTTGCCTCTACAGGCTTTTGTGTTAGGTGAATGCTAAGCCAGACCACACAAGTCCTTGCGTTTGCTCTGTTTTCAGGTAACTGGGATGTTCTAGAACCTCTGCCACGGCTGGGCGGAGGGGCAGCGCTGGGGTACTCTGAACCAGAGCCACAATTGGTGTGAGCTGTCGCAGCTCACCAGGACAGCCCAAGCATTGCTGGCATGCTCCCACCCATCCCAAACCGAAAGGAAATAATGCAAAATCCATTCATTCTGGAAACCAACAGATATTGGTAAAGCACAGCTCCTTCACAGGCAGTCAGAAACAGGAGCTGTGTTTGTTGGAGAAGTTATCCCCTGTGAATTATTTGCTCTACTAATAAGCTGCTTTCCCACCACATCTCACGCTAACTGCTCCTCCCAGGTACGTGGGTATCAGTCAGGCCTCAGTCTGCGGGTATTACCAGAATTACCCCAAATTTACAAGGGCACCGGGACAACGAGGCATCACCCACACATGGGGATGGAGGGGAAAAGCACCTGGACCTTTATGCAATCGAGGAGCAACGGGCCCTGCTGAGGTGTCCTGAGGCCACCATGCCGCAGGGATGCTCTCCTGGAGCGATGCCAGAGCCACCCGATGCTGGTGCTGCAGTCTGGCTGCCGGGCTTTAATAGCGGGAAACCAAAGGGACCGTATGTGGGGGGGAATGTGAGGGGCCAGGGGAGCAGGATGCTGGTGCTCAGGGGAGGTAGTGATGCCCAGAAATAACCATAAAGCTGACTTCACAGCCCATATGCCTTTTCCTATGGGATGTGAATCAGCCCCATCGCAAGCTCGCTGCCTGCGGTGCCCCCACCGCCAGGATGCAAGGCGGCACTGTGCCACAGCCCTGCCCCAGCTGTGCTGCATGCCCAGAACCGCCTGGGAAAGGCCTACTTTGGGCTTCGTTCTGCCATCCCTCTCCCACACCACTGGTCAAAATCAGCGCAGAGCCAACACATTCTGACATTGGGGAAATTAGGCCCCCGGAAAGGGCTGTCCCTGCTGTAGAGTGGGGGACAGAGAGGGGACAGCAAATGCCACGAGGGTTGGAAGGCTTCAATAATTCAAAGGTTTTTGATCTTGCAATTATCCCTTTGTGCAGTGCCACTTAGAGCAGACTTTGGTTAAGGGATATCTTACTAGCTGATGTTTAAAAGAGGGTTTTTTTGTAGTTTTTTCCTTTTTAAGAGGGGTTTAACGCTGCCAGAGCACCAAGACACAGCCGGACATCGCAGCAGCCTGGCAGGTGCTAAGCTCCTGGCCATTGATTGCCCAGTGGCTTGATGTCCTCTGGCTCCTTCCCCTTTTCCAGCTCCAGACATTGATGAATTTTAAGCTAAAAGACCAGCCGAATTTATTATCTTCCATTAGTCTAATACAATACAATTTATTTTTAAACAGCTTCGCTCATGCAGAAGCATCCCAAAATGATTCACAGCAGATGACAGACTCTGCATGCAAATCCGGACAGTTTATACCCTCCTGCGTGATGCGGCACGGGTCGTCCCGCTGGCTGGACCGCAACCAGGCAGATTTAATTATCCACAAAATGGCATCATCGTGCTTTGTCCCAGAGAACATGCAATCAAAACACGATAAATACAGGCAATGACAGATATAGGCAGAGCTGGGGAAGAGATCAACGGGGATTAAAACACGAAATGAAGGTTGAGCAAATCACACTGCGTATAAAGATACTCAAGAACTTGGGAGAAGAGGGAGAAAGACAAGGAGTGAGCAAGACAGGTGGAAACAGGCAGCACAGAAAGCAGGAGCTACTACAGGGGAGCAGGAAGGCAGCCCAGGACTAAGAGGATGAGAAAAACACGGTGCCTTGACAGGAGATGAGCCTGTTTGCAGCAGTTCAGACCTAAGCTGGTGCATTTCCACAAACAAACAAGCAGGAATTCCCCAAAAAGCACTTACAAGCGTTTGCCGGCCCAGACTCTCCCCAGAGCTGTGGGCAGGGGAGGTTCCCTTAAATGGGGGGGGGAACTCCATCCCAGCAGGAGGGGCAGCTCAGTGACCAGCCCGGGTGTCCCCCCCTTCCAGTGGGGCCACACAGCATGGGGCAGGGGAGGGGGCTCACCCCAGCTCACGGGAGTCTTGGCACAGCAGCGAGCGCAGCCAAGAGGGTCCAGCACCATCACCTTCCACCGGCCACATTTAAAGCAATGAAAATGGTAGGTGGCCTGGCAGCCCAGGGAGGGAGAGCTCCAGCATTGCAAAGCGTTGCCCTTTGATCAGGGGGATTTACTTAACCGGTGATGGGGCATTTCTTTCCTCACATGCCACTGCCAGCTCCTAGCAAGAGGTCAGAATTAGACAGCACCTACACATACACACCACCTCCCAAGACTCACCCTGTTCCCAGGTGCACAGCAGACAGCTCCTGCGCTTCCTTCAGCCCAAACAAAAGCCTGGAAGATCCCACTGCTGTACCTGCTCCCTCCAGGTGCTCCCAGCATCACTTCCTAGACCAACCCCACCCCCCTCCACCTGCAGAAGATATAGCCCTGAGCATCTTGCTGCAAACCACCAGCAGCTGTTCCAGCACAAACCCTTGGGACAATTAAAGAGACAGGATAATGACCTATGGGAAGCAGTGTGTCAGAAACCTGCCTTTTTCCTGCACCAGCAAGGAAGGCTCCTATTTAATTTCCCTGGACTGCCTGCCTCTTTACAAATAAACGAATAAATACAGTTCAAGGATCATCAGGGTCAGCTGTGCCGCTGATAACTCTTATTTCTATAAAACCTCATCGATGAGACCCACCAGGGGCTGGGAGCACTGATAGAGCTGGTCACCTCCTGGAAGTGAAAGTCAGCGTGATGGTCAGGGGGTGGCTTGTGGCAAGTGGCCCCACAGGGCAGTGCCCACAACCACGCCAACCAGGAGGTGACAGCAGCCCCTGCAGCATCCCGCCTTTGTGCTGGGGCCACCCGGTCCCCAAGCACACCGTGAGGGTCAAGCACATAACCATGTGCACGAGGGATGCTCTCTGCCCTCACCGGTGCTTTGGGGAGACTCACAGTGGGTAGTCAGGGTGTTGACCGAGCTCAGGGCAGATGCTTACTAGTTTTCCAGGATTTTGTACTCATCATTTCATCCGGCAATGTAATAATCACAGTGCTTCTGCTGTTTCTAAAAAGGACAGTGACTCTGCAAGAAGTGGACTTCTTAGAAAGCTCATTCTTTATTTAAAAGCCAGAATAAAGTTATTTGGGGAGAAATTAAATCGTGGAAGTAAAGAGCCATGAAAGCATAGAAGTGTAGGGTTAGGCAGTATGCGGCTCAGGGCTGGGCTTTCCCAGCTCCGGGCTAAACTGGATGAAGCAGGGGCTCCGGAAAGCAAGGGCAGCAGTTCAGGCAAGCGGCATTGCCTGCCAGCACATAAAGCATCTGTACAAGGAAAAGAAATCACCATTTGTGCACGAGCACATACAGAAGCAACGACACAGCACAAGGGGAGCCTGTACGGCCCAGCAGGCCATGGCAGAACGACATTGCAGAACCACAAGGCAAAATAACGCCCTGCCAGTGGTGGGTGCCCTTCCCGGCTCTGCCCTGCCTGGCTGCCAGCCCTCACCTGCCCGGCACACTGGCGCTGCCGGCATCACACCGCAGCCCATCGCCAAAGCGGGGCCATCCCCAGCCCCACATGCTCATGGATTTCACTTTTTATCTGGAAAACGACTCCCTAGGCGTTATTTCAAGTCGGACGCCCTGAAAATCAAAACATCCCACATGATTAATCGCATCCCACATGATTAATAGCATAAAAGCTGTCTTTAATGCCTTGATTCTTTGTTTTTCCCTGGAAAGAAACAAACAGCTCATGCCACTTGAGAAATAATTTTTTCTTTCTTATTTTCTCCTTGTTTGTAGAACATTTATAAAGTGGAAAAGCCAGCGGCAAAGTATGTCAGAATTGTCTTTTAAGGGGTTAACATTTGTAAGATGAATGCTGCGAGAACTTATTTTTTTTTTTTAATTAAAAAATATATTTCTGGAGCAAAAACACAAGCAATAAAGAGTGTTTGCCTGTTGGGAGGCTTGTTTTGTAATGCGGTATGAATAACCAGCTGACAATCCGGTTTTTTGTTTTCTCTTCATATGGCCAATGGCCACAAGCCAGCCAACTTTATTGTCCTTGAAATGTCATGATTTTGAGTATGCACAGAATTCTTAACTGCCCAATTTACTGCATAACATCCCTTTTTATTATATGGCAACAATGTGATCCTGGGCTCAAAGACTTACTAGTTAAGAAGATTATGTGTTTTCCTTTTTCTGTTTTGTTAAAGTGCCAAGTCTTGCATTTTTTGGCATCTTCTAAAGAATAAAATGTCTTCTGAAATATTCTTTCCAAGCACAGAAGTTACCTCAGAGGAGCTCAGCAATGCAGGGCTTTCAGTACTTTCTCTCTTGCTCAGAAGTTCAGAAGCATTTCTTTTCCTCAAAAGCTTCCAATTTTTGTCTCTTTGTGTGTATTGACAGCAAAAAAAATCGTCCTTCATAAGTTTATGTTGCCTTACTTTACTGATAATTTATTTCTCTTTTTTTTTTTTTTTTTTTTTTGCCTTCCCAAGTGTTGAGCGTTCGCACCAGCGAGTGCGAGTGGGCACAGCGAGCAGGCGGTCCCACCTTGGCCACAGCCCCACGCCACTGCTGCAGCCCCGTCCTGCAAAGCGTTGGCCACCCCATGGCCCATGCTGGGGATGCACCCCCACGGCTCAGCGGTGTGGGTCCCACAAGCGGACTGGGAGAACCGGCACGGTTTGAGCCAGATTTAGCTCCGGCACAAGTGCGAAACCCTCCGTCGGTGGGAGACGGACTCACTGAGGATGATGCTGGCTCCCACAGGTCTGGTCCCCAGCCAGCGGGGATGTGACGCAGCCAGCGAGTGCAGGGGTCCATCAGCGCAGCCCTGGGCTTCAGCATGGAGAGAAACAGTGTGACTTTCCAGGGTCGCCTTGCAGCCCGGCTCCACTGGCAGCGTGTGCTTCCCCGGGAAGGGAGCCTTTTAAATATGTTTTCACCAGCTGACATTTAAGTATGAATAAACAACTATTATGCATGCACTAAATATTCATGTTTTACAACATTGCCATTACACTGAGGAATTCTTTATGAGGCTGCTGCTCCTTATCGGGGCAAGGGGACACGGCGTGGCATGGCCAGCAGCAGCCCCCCAGCCCACCGGGGCAGCCACGGCTCAGCGGTGGGGTTGATGGGTTTTTCTTGCCAAAGGCTGTGGTTTTCCAGAGCCTCCTCTGGGGTGCAGAGGCAAGGTGTCCTGCTTTGGAGGATGTCTGTCCTGAACCTTGGTGTTCCCTTTGGGACTGTGGGGACACCTTTCACCCTCCTCTGTGGCAGGCAGAAGAGAGGGCATCACCCCAGCACCCCAGGGCTCCTGCTGCTGCATGGTGCCTGCTACCGATGCAAGGCACATCGCTGCACCTCTGGGCGGTGTTTGGCACAAAGTTAAAGATCGTAATTCAAAAAAATTAATTATGACAAAGATACGATCTTTTCAGAAAACCAGACTGCAAACAGAAGTCCTGCCCTTCTGAACCTGAGCGTTACAGGGGTTACTTCGGTTAAATAACAGACTTACTGAAAAACCATGCTTACAGACTGGTGGTAAACAGCAGCACGGTCTCTGTGGCTGGCTCATGTGCCCAAATACACGGTGGTGCTGCTGCACGGCTGTACGTCTGCCCTCGTCCCCAGCAGCCCGCTGTGAGCAGGGTCAGTTCTCCCCTTTCTACACCTGCTGCCGGTAGACAGGGACAGGGGCACCTTGGCGGTGTTTTGGCCACCCCACTACCCTTGAGTCACCAACTGGAGGCCACAGCTGGAGTAGTCACAGTGGTGGTAGGACCTGAAGCTGAGGGGAGAAGATGATCCGTCAGCTTTGGGGTGGGTGCCACCACTGGCTGTTTGTGGAGGGTGGTGACACATTTCTGAGCACCATTGATGGCCACCCTATTGCCACCAAGAGGCTACATGTCACTCCACTGGGATAGACGGGGATGGCAAATGGCATAGGGAAGCATTTTAAGGGTGAAAAAAGCCAGGTGAGCTGCAGAAGGAGAGGCAGACTGGAGGGAATCTCTGCCTCGGCGCTTCCACCACAGGCAGGCACCCGCTGCTGGGATGTGCACGGAGCTGCAGGATAAGCCCCAGAGTGAGATGCTGGTTTTTATTAAATAAAAACATTATTTTCTACAGTTTCTACAGGGATGTCAAGATCTTTAAGTAAATACCTGATTCTATTTAATAATAATAATATAGCTATTCCCAAGGTCATTTTCTTAGTAAAATTGCCCATAAAAGCTTGGTTTGCATTAGTAACATTTCTTTCCAGGGGTATTACTAGTGAGGGCTAAAACGAGCAGCAATCCCCGTCTCCCTGCCCACAGGCAGCCGGTGGGCACTGCCTGCCATCCCAGCAGCACCGGCCAGACAGCCTGCACCGGGACAAGTCATTTGCCTGCGTGGTCCTGCTTCGGCACGGCTGTGGTGCTGCTTCGGCACGGCTGTGGTGCTGCTTCGGCACGGCTTCGCAATAAGAAAAGGTGCAAGCCACGTGTATTTTGCAGTGGCAAGAAATGAAAGGAGTGACCCAACAACTTTGTGCTCTTCTCAAAATAAATCTCTCTTATTTATCGAAATGTTCATGCCAAGAAGCTCTGGGACTTTGGCTTCAAGTGGCCAGCCAGCAGCAGAGCCTGGGTGCGTCTCTGCACTGCTGCGGGGTGTGCAAGGTGAGCGGGGCCGGGCTGCAGCCCGCAGCTGAGCGGCCACGCTGCGCCCACACGCTGCGCCCACACGCTCCAGCTGCTCAGCACCAGCCAGCACTGAGGGGCCACGATCCATGGGGGTCTCATACCTGGTATCTCCATGGGGGATCTCCAGTGCCTGAGGGATGCTCAGCACTGCCCTGGGCTGTGGGGACATCACCTAGCAGGCACCAACAGAAAAGAGACGGGGGTGATGGCGATGCGTGCCCCAGCCTCGCTGCAGACATGCAGGCAGCAGGGCAGCCACGGCAGGGCTGGCTGCAGAGTTTTGGAGGGTGCCTCTTTGGCACGTGCTGTCTCCACCACCCTGCCACCCCTGCCCAGGCAGAAAGGCATCGCACTGGGTCTGATGGGGCTCACGATGAAACACTGACGTGGCTGGGGGGCAACTCCAACAGCCCCCAAATTTCCACAAGCCCATCTGTTGGAGTCTCCCAGCGGCAAACCTGAGGCCAGGTCGCCGGACCGGGCCAGTGTGCCTCCTCTCACCGGGGCGCCTTTATTTCACAGCACACCCAAAGCCACTCACCCAGCCCAGCCCCCACCCTTTCCCCTCCATCACCTGGGGGGAAAAACTGCCCATGGCTTAAAGAGGATACATGTGTGTGTACCTGGGCCTGAGTCACACCTCTCCTCCAACATCTGACCTGCTGGTACTTGTCCCCACGTGTTGAGCTGTGGGTGCTGCAGGCAGGTGGGAGCAGAGCTGGCACTGTGCACCCGTGCGGGAGCCCCTGGCTTCGGTGCTCCACTGCTCACACAGGCAAAGAGTGAGCTTTTATGCCTGAGGTGGAGGGAGGGATGGCCATCCAGGATGATGGACAAGTGGTGCAGCAGCGACTTAAATCGTCTGCCCGCTGGGGAGGTTTTGCTGGGATAGCTGTGGAAGCCCGCATCAGCCTTAAAGCCACGGGGCTGTGGTCAGTGCAATGTATTTATATTCATGTTATTGTTAGTTACTTCTATTTATACTAATGTTTACATTTCTTCTGAGATGTTTCAGGGTGCTTTTGTGGCAAAATTGATCTCTGGTGTCACCCTCCAATAGCTCACAGTAATCTACCACTATTTGGTTCTTTCATCCACAGCTGATCCCCGGCTTCGATCCACCTTTTTGGCTCCTGCTGCTTCTCCAGCACCAAGCCCTGCTCTTGGCTCAGCTCCTCCTCCTCCTCCTCCTCCTCCAGCCCTGCTTTCTCTCAGCCCTGCACTAAAAACCTTCTTCAGTGTCACGAGGCAGCTGCCCTGCCAGAGCCATCCTTGGCATCCGTCAGCGTTTTGCTATTGAAACCAGAGGAAGACGGGCAGGCGGATGGAGTCAGTCAGTTCCTGTAAGCTGTGGTACCTCCATCCAGGTTGCAAAGCCAGGCTCCCCCCGAAGCTGGTGCCTCTAGCAGGGGCTCAGCCCTGCCCCAGAGGGTGCCTGGGGATTGCCTTGCCCTGGGGGCTGGTTCTCACTGTGGATGGAGAGCAGAGGGGTGCGCGCCCCCACTCCCCCTCGCTGGGGCAATTCCAACAGGGCTCAGCTGGAGGGATGAGTGCCAGCAGCTGGAGTGACCTGATGAGCTGGGGTGCAGTGGGACTGGCAGCTGGGGACCAGCCCCATGTCTCAGTGGCCTTCCCTAGCAAAATACTTCCAACCTCCCTCTCTGCTAAAAATCCCATTTTTGTTTGAGAAGCTGACATCTGGGATGTGGGGACACAGCGGGCGAGGGGATGGGGTGAGAGGCATCACCCCCCTGCCATCCCTTCCTTTTGGAAATAATATCACAGCCTGAGGGCAGGCAGCTCCGCACTCACTGGCGGGTGCCGCGGACCTGGAGTGGTGGAAAGCCAGCACCCCGTAAACAGGGACAGGGCGCAGCAGTGCAGCACACAGGGAGCTCATCAAGGATTCAGCCAGAAACTAACACTTGCAAAAGCCATCTCCATCAACGCTGCATCCCCTAACCCAGGGAGGACTAGCCCCAGGCACCAAGTCACTGATGTCACCTTCTGCCACCGCGGGGCCTCCCCAGCCCTGTCCCACCACCCCTCCCAGCCCTGCAGCCAGCACAACTCCGTGTGGCTGCTGGAAGAGAGCCTCCCCGTCGGGGAACCTTCCCGTTGGAGAGCTGCCGAGGACTGGGGCATTCAGGGAAGTGGCTTTTAAGCAATTGCTTGGAGGGCTTTGCACATGGTCCCCCCACCCCAGCAATGTGAAGGTGAGGCGCAAGGCTGCCGCCGTGCTGGCAGACGGACCTTGGCGAGTCCCTGGCGTGCAGCAGGGGCTGGCGTGGGAGCACCCCCTAAAAGCCTGAGGAACCTGTTGATGTTGCAAGCGTCTGCCGCTGTGCCCATATGTCTGCTGATTTCCATACTAAAGACATTTACTGTATATGTTTGCCACAAGGGAAAACTACTGTCTACGACTCAGCAATATTCCTGGAAGAGCAGCGGCGGTATCTGTGCTGTTCTGAATATTGCATTTCCAGGACCTGCTCGATGGCTTTCGAAACCCGCCTTCCAGCTCCCCACATCCCCCCCCAGCCAATTAGTGAAAATGCCTGGTCGGGGCGATGTCCCCCCACCGCGCCAACAGCCTTGCGCGAGACGGCGTGAGCCATCCCTTCTTGGCGCTGGGAAGCACAGTTCGCGAGCCAGTGACAGAGGGATGAAATGCGAATACAGCATTTCTTGTAAAGCAAATTAAGCTAACAACGAGGTAACAAACCGCTGTTAATATTAGATTAACTTGTTTGGCAAGATATGAAATCGGGCGAGCTGGATTGTCGATAGCGGAGTGCTCAATAGCGCTAATGCTGCTCAGGGAAGTATAACATCCCTCTGAAAGACAGAGGCACACACCAAAAAAAAATAAATTTAAGACTGGAGAAAGAGCCAGGATCTGTGCGGCAATTACACCAGCATTAAAGATGAATGGAGAAGCTTCAGATTTTGATTGCCTTTAAATACTGGTTTGGGTTTAATCTCAAAATCAAATTGTGCTGTGATCAGCCATTAGCCCCAACTGCAAAAAAAAAAAAAAAAAAAAAGAGAGAGGAAACGATCCTAGATTTTAGCATTTGTAGTATGAACCTAAAATACCGCTTTGATCTAAGATAAGAAGGCAAATGGCCGATAATTCAGAAGTTAAAGCGAGTTGCGTGCGGTTGGCAGCCGGCAGCGGCTGGGCTGACTTTGGGAACACTGGAGACTTGGGCAGAAGGGTCATGGGCAGCCGTGTCCTCAACGCAGGGACGGAGGCACAAGCTTAAATGTCATACTATATGCCAGTGGTCACTAAACTGATTAAGCAGTGGTTATCTTTAGCAGTAAAAAGGCTATCTGCTAATACTAAATGATTAGAGTCTAAAATGCCATTTACTCTGCTCTGATTCCTTGAATGAATATTTATGCCAAGTGATGACTATAACACCATCAAAAGGTTTCCGTGCTCTGCTCTGCAGAGTGGAAGTGATTATTCAACAGCAGGTCTGCACTCCAGCACTTGTTTCTATTAAGCAAATTTGCAGCGTTCAGACAAAAAAATCATGATTGCATAGCCCTCCTGGGATTTTTATTTTTAAAGAAATCCCACTTCCAACGCTCTCTGGGCCATGGACTGTAGCAGGTGGGCCTTGTCCGCTGTGCAGACACAGAAAAGAGGGATACTGATGCTGCACAATTTCTCCCTTGTCATTTATTTTTTTAAAATATAAGACAACTGGGTATTTGCTGCATCCTATTCAACAGCAAGAAGCCGTATCCTGCCCCCGGCTTTCCTCCCACCCTCCCAGCTGCCAGCCGGGGCTTTTGCCTGAAACAGGGTTGTGAAATTCCTCGTTAGGTGGCAGGAATCGGATCTACAGCCCCAGTGACAAACCAAGAGGGCTGCCCATCAGACGTGCAGCCCCGGCACGCCAGCGGGAGAGCGCGGCCTGTGTTTCACAGCAAGGGCAAGTGCAGGGAGGCAACAAGGCTCCATCGCATGCAAGTCATGGCCGGGGGTGCAGCTAACCCCCCCGCCTGCCCCGGGCAGAAGGGTGCTCTGGCAAGGTGTGAGCAGCCCCGCGGGAGAGCTCCGCTGACCTGAGCATACCGAGGAGCTGCTGGCACCCAAGCGGCACGCTGCTGCACCACGCAGGTGGCAGCCGCCCAGGACAGACCTGACCATAGCTGTTTCCACTTCCTGGTCATTTTGTCCCATGTACCAGTCCATCACCAGTTTTTACCTCCGAGTTCCTGAGCTATCTTCTGCTCCATCACTCTGCTGGGTTTGCTGACTCTACCTGATGTGTTGCCACAGCCCCAAACCCCCCCACCAATGCACCCGTCTCCCCAGAGGTCCCCCAAGGGACCCTGACACGGCTCACACCAGACGAGTGCCATTATTCATCCAATGGCACAGTGGGGTTTCCCGCACAAGCAACCCCCTCCTCCAGCATGCTCCTCTCCGGGGTGACATTTCTGTGGCTTTCCCAAGCACGTACGGGAGATCTGGCAGCTGTGGAGCCATTAGCTGGCATTAGCCAAGTAGCACCGAAAAGTTACTCTTTCCTCCTCCTTTCCTTCTAAAGTAAGGAGACCACCTAAGCCAAGAAAAAAAATGCTTTCTAGAAGGTATAAGTAGCATTTCCCAAAGGACTTAATTTCTAAACCGGTACCAAAACTCTCCTAAGAATCTGAATTAAATCTGAATAACACCCCCCACCCAGCTTGTTTGGAGCGGGGTTTTGGTTTTGGTTGGGTTTTACTGCTCCCATCCTCACCATGGGACAACAGCCATGCACTGCCAGTTCTGTGTTGAATTACAGGCAGGGGGGAGCCATCACCCACCACCCTGGGGCACAGGCAGAGGCAGCGACCCTCTGGCAGCACATTTCAAAGCAAGGAATCAAAACGTTTGGGCAACAAGCTGCTCCTTCCATTGCAATAGCCTCTATAAACAGAGCATCAACTCTACAGTTTCTTAAAAGACACCCCCCCTCCCCCCAACCGCAAAAGGCACTAAAATGGAATAGCAATTAAACCGCCACATATCTATCCATAGGCAGCTATAGGTGGCTTTTTAATTGCAATACCATTTTTATGGGAATGAAAGAGGACGGGGCCACATACATTATAATGGATCTCCCAACCTATAAAGTCGGTTTACGAAGAAAAATCACTTAATCAATCCACGTGCCTGAGGTAGCTTCAGATGACAGGTAACATTTTGAAGCGTACCAAGTGTCTAGTGATGGTTGGCTTCTGTTTAGCCATTATTCAACACAGATGTACATAAAAGCGTTTCATGCAACAGGCAGAGCAGCATCAAGATGCACTGCACTACGGTGCCTGCAGTTCAGAGAACACATGCGCGACCCAGGACCAGTAACCGATTAAGTCACGTCAGAAAAAAAAGTACTCAGTGTCTATCAGAGGAAAGGTGTGTGTGTGGGAATCTAAGAAAAAGCAAGATGACAAAATAAATAGAATTGCAGCCATCCTTTACAGCTACTGGTGCACTGTATTAAAGTGACACTCGCCATACAAAGAAGTGTGTTTGGTACAGTCCAGTGGGTTGCATGTGAATTGCATAACCTTGAAAATCCCCGCACAAAGCATCACAGCACGAACACAGTTCGGAGCTTTTCTAAGGGAGATGCTTCAAATCCGATCACTTTATTACGTGGGAGGTCAAAGCACCTGGCACTGAGTAAGCAAAAAAAGGCTGTGAAAAGGGATGCTGCAGCCGCAGCCAGTCACATTTGAACCCTGACATCGGCTCAGACCTGGACAAGCGATGCCCACAGGAAAGCCCCACTGCCTATGGAAGCTGTGCAATTAGTATTCTGATCAACGCCTGGCACCCGCTGGCAGGGCTGGGGGGAGCTGGTTCCTCGCAGCCCAGACTGGGGACACCACATCACCGGCCAACAAGCACCCTGGCCATGGCAGAGCTCTGTCTAAACGCACAGAGGTGAAAAGCCGGATGCCTCCCAGCCAGCAACCCAGTCGCACGGTGGCCTTGGTGGGACCCAGCCAGCCACCGAGGGTTCCCAGCCACCACCCGCTCACGGCTCAGTCCCTCCCATTGTACAGCACAGCAGGTTTTTGGATGCAAGTCTCTGCACGGTTCAAGCGGAGAGGTCTAACTCTGCAGCAGCATTTCTTCCCCCTGTTTGTGTGTGTGTGTGAACTCCTGCCTCTGCTTTTATCCATGCGGTTTCCAGGGATCTGTGCATGTATTTCTACTAGTCTGCTCAACATCAAGCACAGGAAACACAGGCTTTAACCACGTGGGGAACAAACCACAACTAAAGATGACCAGGAAACATTCATAATTTTTAATTCACACCAGTAATAAAATTGCATTACATTTTTCATAAAATAAATGTTCCAGTTTATATACAGAAAACAGACTGTACAGAGCCCTCCCCCAGACCCCAAAAACTCACAAACATACAGGCAATGCAGTGCTCAGCTAAGCAGGCACAACTGTACATCTAAAATTGTAACTGCTTTGTGTTGGGGGGGAAAGTACTACAATGTATATAGTCCTCTCTGGACCAAGAATTAAAAAAATATTGCAGGCAAGCTGACAGGCACCCCCGCTGCTCACGCGGCCGAGCGCCCATCCCACAGTGCTTCAGCGAAGCAGGGTTTGTTATTGAACCTGGGACTCGAAGCTCCCATTCAGCTGCCCTTCCTCATAGTCCATCTGACACAAGATCATGTTGTTCTTCAGGAAAAATTTGTCTCCCACACAGAATCTGGAAGATAAAAAGAATTCATGGGTGTAAATATGAACAGAACTTAGAGCAGGAAGGGGGCTGCTGGGGTCTGAAGGCAGCTCCGGGGACCAGTTTGATTTCCAGCTCTGCCGGTGGGTGGGACCTGGGGAAAGCCCTGGTGCTTCTCCCCCACTGCCCTTCCCTGCACACGTGCGGGGGTTTTGCCCTCCCTTTGCCCAGCACCGCGGGGCTCAGCACCCCGCACATGGAGCCGGTCCCGGTCCCTGCACATCCCACGCCAGCAGCGGGCGGAGGCCGGGAGCCGTTAAGGGATTTGTCCCTGCGTTCGAGAGGTGTCAGCCCTACAACCGGGAAATCAAACGGGCGATATTACACGGAGACTATTTGAAGTTTCTGCTGGTATCCGCATTTCCATGGATCCCTCGGGTGAGGCAGTATTTACACTAATTTCCAGGCAAGGACTGGCTATTAAGTCCTTCCTCATCCCCTTGTGTACAGTGCTACACAATAAATAGAAATTTCCTGGTGGCTGGACTCCTAACCTTTATCTTCATTGAGCGAAGGGCGCTGCTCTCTATATACCATGTAAATTGTTCTGTTTGTCTTGAAGTTGACAGAGAGGCTTGTGGTATTTAACAATTTTATTTGACCATTAAGGTCAAAAAAGTTCCATATATAACATCTGAGAGGTGTGAATTGACAGCCAATAGTTTCTTTGCTGTGCCTGCTTGCTCAAGAATCAAAGCTAATCTTGACTTCTTAAGATAACAAATAATGCTCTTTCCACCCAACTGGGAGGTTGGGTTTTGCCCATCACACTAGCGGGGCAGCCACAGACCGGAGCACGGGGCTGCGCCCCTGCCCCAAGCGCCAAGCCTGAGCTCAGCCCCCGGCCCTGAAAGCAGAGGCACCCTGGCCACCGCCGAGAGGCAGCTCTCAACCAAGAGGAATGGGTGGGTACCAGCTTCTGGCAGGATGAATATTCACTGGGCTTTGAAAGGAGATCAGCAGAGATGAACCCATCCTCAGGAGACCTAGCAGACCCCAAATGCCCGTTCCCTCTGCTCCCAGGCAGAGCTTCAGGCAGGGACATTGCCTACTCCTTTTCTAAAATGCTTTCTAGATTTGATTTAACTCTGGCAGCTTCAGGTAGAGCATCTCCATAAAACCAAATATTCTCTGCTACAAGAACAGGACTGATCATTTTAGAGCTCCTTTAGAGGTCCAACATGGGCACAAGTTTTCTCCAACCAGACACCTGCAAATAAACTGATCAATTTGTCAGGTTGGTACAGAGAGAACTGGGTGCTGGTTCTCGCTTTATATGGTTTCACTCAAGACCTGCCGTCTTCCTCCCTCTGTAGCACATGCTTTAGTAGTTCTGAAATTCAACCTTCTTTTGTATATTAAAAAGCTAAAAATTAATCTCAATTTAAATTAACAGCTTTTATGCTAAAAACTATACTGCACACACTCTCCTTAACACCACCTTCCCACCAGCAGGTTTACTCGCTGTAAGTAACAGACACAGCTGCTTGCTTTTTTTTGCTATTTATCACTACCTTAAGTACAATATAAATCTCCAGGAAGAGAAATGCAAAAATTAATCTTGCCAGCAGCATCCTCAACAGCTGCCTCTCACCAAACCTGGTTCGGGTCTAGAGGAGCCAAAGGAGGCGCTGGAGAACTGGGGAGTTGGGGCATGTGTGTGTATGAGCACGTGGGAACTAAAATGCAGAGCAGGGGTACCCTGAGACCCTGTGAAAGAGAAGGCTGGATTCACTGGAAAGGCGACTATTTCTTTCTGCCTGCCAGTCCTGCAAATCCAGCAGTAAACTGGGATCTCTTCAGCTGATGCCTCACCACTAGGGACAGAGGATTGAACAGGGCAACTTCAGACCCAGCCTCAAGCATCCCAGCCCGCAGCAATCTTCAGAGCAAGCTGTGGGACCGTGCCACCGGCCCCCATGCTCTGAGCAGGTCTGTCACTTCTGGCCAGTTGAGCGCCAGCCGGCAGCAGCAGGCAACAGGCACTGAACCTACCCTGCCGTTTCTATAGAGTGATTTTCCTCTAAGCAGAACCACATTTTAGACAACGGCAACACAAGTAGCTGGATTTCCTGCAAGCCATGACCTATTCGCCAGTTACAGCAGCGACCAACTTTTGTTCAGTATTATGACAAGCAGCGTCAACCTTACAACAGTTTAAAGCACGGTAGGCTGAGTGGCATTGTGGGACTTGCTGCAAACCTGATGTTTTGGAGAATGAAGCTAATGAAAACACTGCACACTGGTAAAAGTATTAGAGATTTTGCTCTGATGGATTTAACACTCTGCAGAGAGTCTAGCTATAGAAGGGCAAGTAAGCTGGAAGAGAACTAGAGAAAGGTCATCATCATAAAATCTTTTCATAGCTGAAGAACAAGGTGGGGTTTCTGATTCAGAGCTAGTTTTGGCATCCACCTCTGCGATTTTGACTTTCGGGTTATTTCAACTCACTGGTCTCGGTTCAGCTTCCAGTGCTGTCTGTTACAGGAGCACTTCCATTCTGCCCTTTGGGGCCAAAATCTCTATAGAGGATAAGTCATAACATTTCATAGCCTTCTGATCTCAGCCCAAAATAACAATCTACGCGTAGCTCTGTGCTGCCTACTCTGCCCAGATTTCAGAAGAACTCAGCTCGTCCCTAACTGGGCAACCCCCTTGAGTGTCAAAGCGTGAATCTGCTACAAGGGGGCGATTACCTGCGCTTCCCTGCCAGGCAGTGACAGCACGTGGAGGTTATTATAAGGGCAGAGCAAGGCTCACTTCGCGCTGCCAACAGGAACAGCGTTGGCAATCGCAGAAGGGAGAGGGGGAGAGAGGTGCTTTGGATCCTTTGTAGTAAAGGGTGAAATCTAAAAGAAATATCCTGAGAATGAAAACTGGGCAGCACTAGGCTTTTCCAGGAGAGAAGCTAGGGTAAAGTAGGGGTTTGATGACAAATACTCATCCTACAGACTCCAAAGCCAACCCAACACTCCTGCCTGTGCAGCCCAGAGCCGGGACTTGCCTCCGCCAGAAGGGCCATTGCAGGTGCTGGAGCCTGAGTACTGGCGTGGCCTCCGGAGCACCCCTCTCCCGCCTGGCCTCCATCAGCAGGCTGCAGAAAGCCGAGCCTGAGGCTGAGCCTGGCAGCCCCTGCAACGCTCCTGAGCCTGGAGACAAACCCCACAACAACCAGCGATGACCACTGGGTGAAGAGATACCGTCCTGGGGAGAGAACGCATTAGTTCTGCAGACAGTCACCACGCTGCTGAGAGGGCATCACGGCTGTTGCAGGAACATGTTCAAGAGTGGCAAAACAAGACTGGGCAACTGAAAGATGTAGCGTGGCTTCCAGAAAGGAGCCCAGGGCCAGGAGCCACTAGATGTCACTGCCGCCCCGGCACTGCCACCGCACCGGTGGATGCCGCCAATATTAATAGGAGTTTTCTACCTCAAACAAACACCGTCTCTGCCTTCAACGATGTGAGTGAGTAAAGCCACCCAAGCTACAAATGGCTCGCCCCATTCTCCGCTTCCATAGCCCGGCACCAACCAGCCGCAACCCCATTCATCCCCATGAACTAAGCTGCCATCAGAGGTCACGGAAGGAGAACCAGACCCCAGTTCGCATGGTCTTGTAAGTTCAGTGGGAAAGATGGCAGGGCTTTGCATTCACACACGTGCCACATACGGCTCGTTAGAGATCTCACTGTGATTCTTGTTCTAGGACAAGCAATGAATCTTTAAGTCGGGCTTTTAGCTCGACTTTTAGAGGATCAGGTTCTCCATCTTCCCATGAGTTTTTTCATCTCTCTCACACCTGCACAAGGGATGAAGCATTGCCTCCTAGTTTCATCTTTGGGAAACACAACCACAAGTCCAGAACAGGAACCCCAGCCCTCGAGCCCTGGGCAGTCACTACTACCCAACTATACCAGCAGTGAGAACAACAAGCACTTTCAGGCCTGTCTTGGACAAGGATAGCTGGATGTGTCAGAAGGTGACATTGTATCATGTCTGGTTCTGTGGGCTTCCATTCTGCCAACAAGGACCAACAAACAGGGTGCTGGGAAGGTTTTCCACAGCCCTCCCCAAACTCAGCTGGCTACAGGTAGCCCCATTGAAAACTTTGTGTGGGACCCTTTATTATAGCCCTTGATGTGCATTTTCCTCTGGGTAAAAGCCAGCAGAAATACACAAGCCCCACTCAAAATCTCACCACCAAGATCCCCTGTTAATTACACAACTAAAGGGATTTGTTCCTAGTGTTGGAAAGGGCTTATCTAGAGTATTTTTCCCCTTCTTGTCCCTCCTCTTTCTCCTTCTTCTTTGCCATTCCCAGTTTTGAGCCTGTCAGAAACCCAGTTTAAGCAAAACAACGTCAGTTTGCCAGAGGAGGTCCATTCTCCATCGTCTATGTTCTGCAAAGAGGGTAGATCCTGAAGGGACGCTGAAGCAGTTTGTTTTATTCAGCAGCAGCTGTGCTGTGTACAACCGTGGCCAGATCTGCAGTCTGTGTGCTCCCCCTCGACCCTCGAACTCCCACCAGCCCCACGGGGATTTGCAGTAAAGGGGCTACAGGTACTCACATGCATCCCCCAGGTCAGCCTAATAAGCCAGCCCAAGCCACACCAGCAGGCTGTGAGCCCCAGACAGGTAGCGCGGAACAAACCTGTCCACTGTTTTGCAGACAAAGGTATAAATTAGTTTGTGTTTGTGTGTATAATAACTGCGTCCTCACCGCTGGTTGCAGAGCTGACAGGCAAAGCAGTCCAAATGGTAAACATTATCTCTGGCCCTCATCACCATCTCAAAGGCAGGGATCAGTTTACTGCAGGCAGCACAATTCCCGGTGGTACCAAAGAGCCTGCCAAAGAAGCACAATCATTAGAAGCCATTTTAATTAAATGGTGGAAGGACTAATTAAGTGTAATTAGCAGTATCAAATACTGTATTGCACCAATAAATAGAAGTTGCAGTCTCCATTTCGCTGACCAACCAGTGTGCGGGAACTTGGGATAAAACTGCCTGGTGAGCAGGCTCCGATTGTCGAGAAGAAACTTCATTTGGTTTGTGAGCCTAGGGCTAATTTGCTGTCTAATGGAGAAAAGCATTAAACACTTAGAGCACTATTTTGGGGCTCACAAAATTTCAGTCAAAAGCTACCTGCCTCTCCGCAGTGGTAGGGGAGGTGCTCAGAGCCGCCCGTCCTCTGCGTGCGCTCGCCCCAGCCGCGCTTGGCCGCAGCCTAACGGGGGGATAAGCTGGCAGCCTCTTGCAACAAGACGCTGAAGACCTGCAAACTTTGCCAACCCTGGCAGGCAACGTTATAATGTAGCTCGGGAAGAACCTCACTCACCTGCTGTTTAAACCTAAAAAGCACGATTTCTCTTGCAATGAGTACACCAGCATTTTGCAAGGCATCTCAGAGTGCCAGCCCTCCTCCCTGGCTGGTCCCCCCTCCTCCCACCTCCATGTCCCTCCCGGGAGCCAGCTAAGCCCTTCCACCGTGGCCCGAACAGCATGCTCAGCCGTTCCACTTCAGCTCCCCGCTCCTCGAGGACAGCCCTTCAGCACTGGAAGCTTTGCCATTTTCATCTTGGCTTTCACTATCTGTCTCCCCAGATGTCTGCTGCTGTTACAGCTCCCGCTGGGGGACTCAACCAAGGCTGCAGCATCCCTCCCCCAGCCCCCTTCTCCAAGATGCCCCTGCAGACCCCTGTGAACCCCATGGGCAGCATGCCACTGCAGCGTTACAGCCACGGGAACCAACTGGGCCTCGAATCAACAGGACGACAAAACCAAGTTTCACCCAAGACCGGGGTCAATATGCACACAGTTAGTTACTTTGCTTTGGAGATGATAAAAACGGTATTCTGGGGGCGACGAGCCTCAAGACGTACGGTTCCTGCTGACCATTAGCTCTGTGCGTGCAACGCGTCGCTGCCCGCAGACGGATTTGGGCTCACAGTTTGTTTCAAGCCATTGGTTCTGGCTGATTCCCCACCACATAGATGAGAAGCATCAGGAAAATCTATAACCAATTTCTAAACCTGCAATTTGCCAAGCTAATCAATACTAATTATTACTGGCCAGTAATTGTGAATTAAAACACCCAGCAATGTTACAGAAACCTCCACACAGCTCTCCCACCCTCCCACAGCGCCATGCTCCCAAAGACAGAAAAGGTTACCCTTACTTTTCATTAGGAGTGGTATCAGTGATCTTTCATTAGGCTCGGCTGGAAAACCCCAAGACTCCCTAGGAAGAAACAGCACTACCTTTTCCCTGCAAGCTAAACTACGCAAACCAAACAGAAACATTTGTGCAAGACAGAAAAACTGCAAAGGGACTACCAAAACGTCTGCCCCTCCGGCTCCGTCACACGAGGGCTGAAAGGCAGAGCAAAACCCCAGCTATATGGTTTGCACTGGCAAACTCGGACCACGTAACCAGTAATGGGGTGGCCCCGTTCTGCCTGCAAGCTGCCCCCAGCTTGCTCCTGCGTGCAGGCAGGAAGAGGAGGCAGCTGAGCACGGTGCCTGGCTGCCCAACGCCAGCAGACCCGACTGGAAAAATGTGGCACTGAGAAGTGTACAGGTCTCCACCCTGAAATGCCCTGGCTCTCACGCAGCACCTGCTCGCAAATCACGCCGTTAACGCAGACATCCCTCTCTCCCTCTCTCCCCCAGTGTAGCTGCCCCCTTCTACGGTACTTCACTTGGGCACAGCAAAACCTGACAGCTTTCGCTGGGGTTTTGCTATGTTTGGTAAACCCAGGCATCTGGTTTTAGAGTACCCAAGTCACAGCAAACTCAAAAAATGAGTCCAATACGTTCGGCAGGGAAACTGGGAGGTTAATCCTAGATTTGCTCTGTGCCCAGCACTGCTACATGCACAAGTATAAAATATCCATTATTCATTAGCATCACAGTTGTGTGAAGCTCAATCTAGATTAAACAAAATAAAGGGGCCCCAGACAGCACCATTTGCATTGTTAAGCAGGCGCTTTTCTTCAGCCTTCAAATAGGAGACTTTTCTAAATGGAAATGATGGGGAAATTTGGACAGATGTTCACTTAACTATTTAAACAGTTAGCTTAAGAAACATGAAAAATGTATTTGGCATCGTATTCACCTGTCTCCTTTCAGGGGGTTTGGGGGTAAACCAATTGTTAAACAGCTTTGACTGTTTGCATAAGATCTGAAGCTTATGTTCTGTCCAGCTGAAATCGTGTTGCCTTCTAATGTCTACATAAACATAGCTTCCAGCTAGGCAGCATGCTAATCTTTTTCTCTTCTATCAAGTTTCACAGTCCTCCATACCCTCCCTTTCCCAACAGATGAACACTTCACACTTATTCTAGCACTTCCTAATTTTAATCTGCTTTTCAGAGAGTGATTTAGAGCCCTGTATATTCACCATGCTTCTAAAAATACCCTGTAACTTGTAGCTCAGTGAACATGATTATTATTTTTTTTTTAAATCTGCTGGAAGAAAAAGCAAAATGAACACAGGCTTTTGCCTTTTTTGTTTGCTTGTAAAAAACCCTGCCACCTCTGATACCTACTTACCCAGAAGCTACTTGAGCTGAAACTTTCTGAGGTGGGGAGCTTAACGTTATCGGAGGAGGGAGAGAAGACAAGGAGCAGGAAGCAAATCTTCCACCCCAAGCCCCATCTGTGGTTAAATTTAAAATAACCCCACATGAACAAACCGATCTGCATTCTGTCCCCCAGACACCTTCACAGCAGATGCAACACTCTCTCACACATTCACGCACACAAAGTTGAAGCAAATTAGAAAAATCTATCAAAGATGCTCAGCATCTACTTACCAGCTTGCAGCCATAGGCATAAAAGAAGCTGGAAATACAGAAAGGGTCCAGTTTGGAGTTGTTTTGCTGCTTCTAAAACCCCCTTTTTTTTCCCCCATGTCCCTTTGAAGTTAAAAGGCAACAGTTTTTAGAGTACAGATTTATCCCCCCTTATGTAACAGGAAGACCTAGCCAGCTTGTAAATAAGCATAGACTATGCAGATTTAAAATTTAGCACAATTAAACTTTTACCCTGTGGTAGCAATTATGTTTAATGGCTCTTAGCCTGAACTTAACCATGTCTATTGTCAGCCAGTCTAAAAGCAGGAGTTTGTCCAAGGACAATTTTCTGTAGTTTATAGGCACACTAAAAACGCTGCTACGCGCTGTTCTCATTGGCCATTGATGTCAGTGTGTATAGTAAAAATTAAAGCTAATTGGCATACAGGAGCAGCAGTGAATGCAAATGAATTAATGAGAAAAGGAGGGAGCACTCCTGGAAGCAGTAGGCAACTGTTGAAGGATGCTTTTTATGTAGTCTTGCCTGGGCTAAAGAGTAGTCTTCTGCATGATGATCTAGACCTCATCAGCTCCGTGAATACACCTGAAGTTAATTCAAACTGTAGTAAAGTCACAGCACCCTGCAGGTTTGGGGGGAAAAAAGAATGGTCAAGGGTCCTTACTGTAGGCAAAACAGTAAGATGCTGCTCATATGAACACATTAAGTTTAGCACCTTTTAACAGATTTTTCCTTTCTGACCAAAATGTGCAGGATGGCTAAACTGAGAACCTGATTGCCTATTTCTGTCACCACGAGAAACAACAATCTGTTTTAGTCATTGCCTACAAGGAAAGAGTCCCCAGTTGTTCTCCTCTCCCTAGCCTGGTGTCTGGCTAGCTAGCAGTTTATGATCCAGAAATAGGGAGAAAATCTTCTTTCCACAGAAAGAGTGAAAATTTTTGAGCTGTTGACCTCCCAGGAGACAAAAAAGAGGAACCAGGACAGGCAGTTACAAATTATGAGTGGTACAGAAAGGATAGCTTGCAAGCATCAACTGGATTTTTTTTTTAAACAAGACAAGTTCAAAATTAAACAGCTGAGTTGAGACTGATAATTCCCCAAAACAAGAGGCTTTATCAACCCTGAAAGGTAAGAATTGTGAGTTGAAAGAGGACCGCTTATCTACAGATAAATATCTACGTTTGTAGATATCGTGTACAGCTACATATTTCTCTGTATATTTTTATACCCAGATTATCTGAATATAGTTTTTGAAGAGCTACCGAACCCCGGGCTCATATCCTCTCCAGCTAGGAGGTGACATAGGTTTTCCCATACAGCCTCCCTATATGCCTGCTGGCTATTATATCCTAGCTTCATCAGGACCTGCTGTAGAACAATATTTGCTTTACGTACCTGACACTCGTCATGAGAAGGTTTTGCCCCTAGCATTTGAAACAAATCAACAACTAGTCATCCAGTAAGGACTCTTAACAGCTTGCAATCAGTATTTTTCCTATCTGCGGATATTAGAAATATGCTGAGCTACAAGTCTGATTTGACCAAAGCACTGAATATGCCAATAATTGCAGGAAAGGCCTGAACATCACTTAAAAAAAAATAAAAAGAATAAGCTTAAAAGCAAATTCAGACTCGAGGTTCTCGACTTCCCTGTAATCAGCCTTCGTGTAATACTCAGAGAAAACCTTAGCAATAGGCGTCTCAGCACAGTAAATATAAACACGTATTAGCTGGTGCACCCTCCCATCCAGGACACCGTTGCCAGTGCTGCAGTGGGAAGTCATGTCAGCTGAAGGAAATTATATGCATTTTGATACTAATGAACTTGGTCAAGCTGTCCTCTCATGAAGACTTCAAGTTCAATCCCAAAGAATTTATATCTTGCATGCCAAAGGGTTTGGCATTCATGGATAACATAGCAGGAGGAGCTGAACACCAGCGCGGTACAAAAAAAGCCCTCTGGCCAAGTGACTGCACTATGTATCAGTGATCACTGGGCATAAACTTCAAGGTTGCTCAAGGGGTTGTGTTTTCAGTTGAAGAACGCATCTGAACCTTCACTTATTTTTACTCCTTTGGTCTCTCCCTCCGTGTTTTCAGCAGATACAGCGGGGCTGGGACTCTCAGCAGGTGGAGGTCCAAGTCCTCTTCGCTGCCCCAGCCTTTCTTACAGTGTAACCGAAGCCGCTGACCTTAACCCATCTCGGCTGGCGCTGCTGAACGAACACACGTGCCACCATGTCCTCTTAGGGCAGGTTAAAAACAAGTCAGAAAACTGCAAGGTTGAAAGTGATAGAGGCATGCTGCTGTACCACAGCCAGGCAGAACTACTCCCCGTAAGCTTTCCTCCACACTGGGAGGTAGTGGAGAAGGCAAAAAGAAAAAAAAAAAAAGAAAGGGGGGGAGGGAAGCAAATGAACAAACCAAGCATTGCTTGTTTATCCTGAAAGGCATGGGCTGTGAGAAACTCCTGGACCAGCTACTACAAAGAAAAAAAATCTGTGCTTTAATGTCACAAAGCACAGCAATGTAGCCAAGACACATTGTATTTTGAGCCTAATTAATCCTCCTTAATCTGTATAGATACCAAGTGTACAAGTGAGGGTATCCTACACAGCATGCAAGACGCTCCCTCTTGCAATGCAGGAACAGCACTTCAATTTGGCAACAATTTTAGACCCTGAGCAGATACCATTTGTTCAGCCACACTGCATTTATACCTCTCCTCCCTATGCTGAAAGTGGCCCTTGAAAAGCAGGCAGGGCACGCTCTCGGTGCACGCACGCTACATTCCTCTAGTGGAAAAACAATTCCAAAGACTCTCCTTGCTGCTGCACAGGGGCTGCAGCTTCTGCAGACTGCATTCAGAGTATTGGTGGTGTCTCTGGCAGATGAACTTAAATTCTGCTAGTTGCAGCATGCACTTTGCAGTTCCTGAGGACTTCTGCTACACATCCAGCTGTGGTTTAATGGCTTGGCTTGGGGCCTTCGCTCCCAACTTGGGGAACCCACCAGAAGGAAGGTATTTGCCTGCATCCTCCCGTGCCAGAGAGCAGGGCGCCTGCGTTTGGGCAAGATCACTTTTCATATCCCATAACAAAATGAAACCCTGCACGTTTGCCAGATACAGAGCACTCCATCTAAAGGGCTCCCAAAGTGATTCACTAACAGAATGAACCCGCTGGGGCATTCAGAGCAGAGCAAAAACCAGTATCCAACAACTGGAAACCCCAGTACTGGGCAGCTGACTTGTGCCGTCTCTCTCTCTCTCTCTCTATATATATATACCAGGAGCTGCCGAGGGTGGATACTAACGGTGCTGAGGGGTGCCAGTGCCAGGGGATGGCAGTCCTGCTGGGACCTCTCTGCCCCTTGGACGGGGTGCACGGGGCTGCTCCACCTGCCAGAGGCACTGGCATCACGCTCGGGTTGCAGCGCTGACGCCGTGCTGAGGTTGCAGCCCTGGCCAAACCGCGTAGGAAGAGGGGTGAAAAGAATTTCCATGAAATCCACTGAGACAAGTATCAGGGCTTGCTGGAAAGCCCTTCTCCGTTACTGATTTGCCATAATTTTTTAATGCAGGTTTCAAGCTTTCTTTGGAGTCTAATTAAGGCACTGATCAGTTTAAATGATGAAAAACTTTCCCAACACCAGCATATCAAACATGCAGAAGCAACAGTTCAGCTCCTGTTAAAGTGAGCCTGACTCGTCTTTGCTTGTGTGAGGGCACCATGCTGAGTAAAAAGGAAAAATCACGTTCTTCATCAGCACTTCACAGTGAAATTTAAGTTGTCAGTTCCTCCCAGGAAATCCTGATGCAACACCCAAACCGTCCCTGTGAACTGGAGCCTGGTGAATGTTTAATTACGCCCAGGAACAAACACAGTGCTGGGGGGGGGCTGCGAGAAGCCAGACGGGCTGCGGGCTAAGCTTCTCTGTCCCAGAAGCAGTTTCTTCAATAGCATTTGCTTATCAAAAATAATTAGAGGTTGGAGCGCTGCAACCGTGATTATGAAACAAACGGTAAATCTATTTGCTCAGACCAAATGTATTGAAAGATACATCTAGACACAGCTGGAGACTGAGGTGATACCGCAAGGATAACAACTCGAGATCAAATTTCATCTTTCATGATTAAAAAATGAGCAAGAAAGTGTTTTATGAAATGTGAAGGTTAACAAATGTTCCTTCACAAGCAATGACGACAGTTTATCTTTTGAAACGAACGAGCAGGCTACGCTCCGCTAGCAGCTTCTGAAACGCACTTGAAAGATTTCTTCTAAAAACCCACGGAGGACCAGCACACTCGCATGGAGCCGGCTCCGAAGCAACGCTGGGATGGCAGCGCCCACGCTCCTGTCCCACGCCAATGGCCACAAGCTCGCCCCTGCCCCCCGATCCCTGCGGGGTCTGCAGCCCCGCGACACCCGCCCGCAGGAGGGGTGGCACCAGCAGGGTTCCAGACCTGCGGTTTAACTGCCGCTTCAGCTGAACTTCGAAGCTGCCCCAAATATCCCAGGAGCCCCTGCTGCCTATAGGGAAGCACCTATACATTGCTGCCTCCGCAGCGCCGAGGCAAGGGGGCCTGGCGTGGGGCAGTGGCGGTGGGGTCCCTGCAGCCGGGGCAGCCCCAGCGAGCAGAGGGGACAGCACGCCTCGCGGGGCAGTGAAGCACGTGTTCCCAAACGACACCATCAGCTCACAGGCAAATTGGAAGCAACGCTGGTCTATAAAGAGATTATGAAACACTTTTTTTTTTTTTTTCTCCTAGTCACTACACAGCAATATCCCTTTTGGACTTCAGATATAAAAGGTTCATATATTTATATTTACGGGTGCAGAATCAGTCTAGCTTTTAATTTTTCACATAATGGTTGACCTGCTAAATATCAGTGCAATATTCACCCTGTTCTTATTCAAAGGCATACAGAAGAAGCGGCCAACAATAAATTCCTTTGACCATCCTCCAGATAAATTACTTACTCCCTTTATGGTGTGAGCACAGTGTGAAATATGAAAACTTATTTTTAGGAACAAATTCTGATGAAATTTGACTAGTAGAACAAATACTGTGAGATGTTTAATGAGGAAAAAAAGGGTGTGGATAGAAGCTCTAAAACTATAAAAGTGAAGAAATTGTATAATGATGGGAATGGGTAATTCTCCAAGAAGAAAAAATTCAAATTGCCAGGAGCGAACAGATAGTAGAAAAGGTGGTGATGGCAACCTTCTTTTCTTCTATTAATAGAACTAACAGTTAAAATTGAGAGTGAAATAAATGCTATGTGTAGAAGGCAACAGAAGATGTTTTAAAGTAAAAAAAATTACTTTATACTTCCATAAAATTTGGGACTGCATAGCAATGCCCTTATTCCTATCCTAGGACACTAAAAGCGTTCCTTAACATCAGGGAGAACAGAACCCAGGAGTTCAGCAGAACCCCCCCAAAAATAGTATAAACCTAAATTTATTCATTAGCAAGAACACAAAACCTCATACCTGCAAAGCTGGCCGAACAGCTGAACACTAGTTAACAGCAGCGTTACAGAATTAATGTTATTCCTTCCTACCTAAGCCTCCCAGGTATGATTTCCTGGGACATGACAATCATATTCTTCCCAACAAAAACCAAGAAAGAAATATTTCTCATGGTCCAAGCTATTATAACGGACCAAATTCAGACAGGAGAAAAATATTTAAAGTAAAGGCCACATGAGCCTTCCCTCCACAATTCAACCAAGCTGCACAAAGAGCAACAGACTCCCCTCTTGGTGGGCTGGGAATTATTCTAACCCAACAAATGGAGGCAGGGGGGCTACGAGACCCCCTTCAGGCACAGAACAACGTTGTTTCGGAGACCATGTTTAACTGCTGCGTCCATGCGGCTTCTGTCACAGCAGTCAAACACTAGCCCCAGATGTTGCCTTCCACATTTCATGTCATGAAGTGCCCTCTTTTCTCAAAGACGGGACGCGGGCTGTTTCCTGGGGTCTGCAAGTCCTGGCTTCTCCCCCATCTCTAGCACAGGCTTCTTGCATGCCCCAGAAAGTTGTGTCATCTGGGGGGCCCGTGAGAAGAGCACAGATTGAGCTTTTCCACCTCAAAGCTGCATTCTCAGGATAAACCAAGGAAAGAAATAAATGCTTTACAACTGCAGTGATAAAAAGGTTCTTCTAAGTTTAACAGCATCAGTACTGCTCTCCTTTGGCACTTTAATGTGTCCGATTTGATGCTGCACATAGTTTTTGCTATGAAACTAGAACAAACCAAAGTCAATGAGGTGCTTATTAAACAGACAAAACGTGGGGTAGCTCATAGGTCTGAAAAGCAAACGTAGATGGGAATCGCTGCCCAGCTGAGTATTCTAGTAGGGTTCTGTAACATGTAGAATAATGCCGAACACCTATCTTTCAGGTCAGATGTAAAAAAACCCCAAACCAACACACACAACACTGTTTATCAAGTGCACAAATGACAAAGTCTAGAGAAGTGATAAATAATGAGGAGGAGGATGACTGATGGAGAGACCTGGATTGCCTGGCAAGCTGGACACAAGCAAGATAAAGATGAAGAAAAGATAAAAAAGATAAAGCATAAAGAAACACTCCAGAAATTAATGCAGCCTGTGCTTTCTGGAAGGAAGACTATTCCTGGAAGAAGCTCTCCTGAGAGGTTTTTGGGGTCCTCGTGATTAGTACCTTGTGTGACCCAATTGTGATGCTATGATGGAAAGAAATTACGCAATTCTGAACAAAGGAAGATCAAAAGCTGTTATATACTTCATTGGCACGTCAGAATTATGTCCCTAACACAGAAAGAGTACAGCTGAACTGGCGGAGGGTCAGTGAAGAACCAAAATGCGAATTTGAGGTTAGAAACCTGTGTGTTAGAGAACCTTCTGGAGCTCGGTTTTTTCAGCATAGCACAGACAGGATTAAGGACACTTCTACAGCAAGTGAATGGTGGCATTAGTAAATACTCAGACTTATAGCAAGGTACAAAAAATACTTCGTGATAGTGAAGATAGTTGACTCTTTCCTTCCTGCACCCTTTCCACAGGCTGCTTAACTTGTCTTTTCCCTTCAGCTGTGTTCCACCCTTACCCAAGCTTTCCTCACTTACGTTTAGGGGATGCATCCCACCTCTCCCTGTGGGGACCTGCGCCTGCTGCCCGTGTGGCAGAACTGCAGCCAAGACATTTCATGTGAGCCCTGGAGAGTTTCAGCTCAAACAGCAACAAAGATCCCCATGTGGGCAGAGTGCTCTCGTTCCCTGCCTGGCTGAAAAGCAAGGTGGCAGCTCACAGACTTATTTCTTCTATTTGGCTCAGTGCTTAATGTCTCTTCTTTAGGAGGACAAACTTCTTTGTTCAAGTTTACTAAGAAAATATTTACTAAAGATTTTCAGGGATATGTTTTACATTATAACACCTGAAGCATCTGGTCATTGAGGCTAATCTAGCCAGCCTCTGGCACCACGAGGTTAGAGGCATTTTACCTCCCCATCTTAAAACAGCGTGTTGTTTTTCTTTTGCTTCAGATGTGTTTGCTGGTGGCGGTTACATGGGAAATGCTATCAGTGCTTTGCTTTAGGAAAAATAACACATTAGCTGGAGATCAAGTACATTCTTCCAGGGGAAAACCAAAGCAAAATGCAGTGTTTTGCAGTGTGACCCTCATAAGAACGTTTGCATTAGGCCTGCTGTCTTAGTAAAACTCATTTGTGTTTATATAAGGTATTTTGTACAGAATTCTCATAGACACCAGGCAAAAACCCCCATGTGTTGTTATGCATTGCAGACACACTGTCAGGGTAGTTCTATCTCAGAGCTAGTGAAGGTCTCTGCAGACATACTCACGAAGAAAAGAATTTTGAAGTTGATCTGTAATTTTGGAGTGTTTTGCTCTGTTTACTTAGGGAAGAGACAAGAGTGCCTTGGGAGGAACCTTACTCAATATAAGCCCTAGAAGTCTAACTAAAAAGCTATCACTGAAAAAGAAAATGTAAAGGTTTGTTCAGGTCTCAGTCAATATGCAGGAGCATAACATCAAAGACATGCAAGAGAATTAACAGTCTTTTCCTAATCTTTTCCAAGCATTGTTTGTTCTTGTGGGTTCATAATAATAAAGAGTTAAGTAATGTCCTCTTCCTCCCTTGCCCTAAAGATAGAATTCCACCTCCCTGACTACAAACTACACCAAGTGCAAATAAAATGCCATGCTTAGAGGAAGAAACTCCAAACCCGTCTGGGCAGGGCTGACCATGCACAAGGATTTGTTTTCATAGCAGAGGTTTAAGATGACAAACAGCTGGCAACACACTGAGAGGCTTTGGGAAGAGCCCACAGTACGTTCCTCTATTTACCTCAGGTAATCTCTGCGGCAAAGAATGAGATTTGCTTTTGTGTAAAGAGTTGATCCAACCTCTCCAAGACGACAGTCACAGCAGGCACACTTTAGACAGTCTTCATGCCAATACTTATCCAGAGCCTTCAGCAGGTACCGGTCCTTGATCTTCCGGTTGCAGCCGGCACAGCCCTTCTGCTTCCCTTTGGGTTGCACGGATAACATTGGCACACCTGCAACGCAAACAAAGCATTTTAGAAGTTATCCCAGCAGCCTGAATGGGCTGCCCGTGGTTGGGGTACCGCTGTGAGCTATGGGTAGATCTGCGAGCGAATACTGCTGGCTGGTTGCACTGCAAGGAGTTCACACTGCAAGAAGCTGATAGTCCAGGGAATTTAAACTTCATTTGCTGTTGCTGGTTAAGCGGGAGCGCGACACTTGCAGCAACGCAGCCCTTTTTTCCTAAGGGTAGGACTGACACAAAGCACCAGCCTTTTTTTAATTAACATCTTGCACCACAATAAACCGGCTGCAATTTCAACATTTGCTTTTTCCTTCATTACCAGCACCCTTGTGTTGTTAATTACCTGCCTCAGGCAATTATGCAGAACAGAAGGGCCACCACTGTACATACCCCTAGTCCGACATGGTGGCTGGATCAAGCTGGATGGGGAAAGGAGAGGAGTGGGTATGGAAGGATGTGGTATGCCGCTGTTTCTCCTCTCTTGTGAACCCCGCTGGTCACAGAGGCCTTAGTGAAAGCTAAAGCAGCCCAGGGGCTGCTCTAAAATAAAAGTTATTCAAAAGCCCTTGAGGGCTGCTGAGAATAACCCAGCCGATGTCTCTTTGCCACTGGTGAGGCCATGTTCCTTAAGCACAGCAAAGCTGGCCTCTTCTTGTACCGCTGGGGAAGGTACTGAACAGCCAGGAGCCCTCTCCTCCCTAGAAACCCCTGCAGGGACTGCAAAGCAAGCATGAGCTAGCTGGGTATGAGGGGGTGACAGCAGGCTCAGGTCACTCGGCTGGGGGAGGCTTGCTGTGGCCATCTTCCTCACAGTGCTGTCTCCAGCTTCTTCCTCTTCTCCAAGCAGCCAGTGCCTCCCGTGGTGGGCACTGACATGGTGTGAGACCTGCCACCCTTCTCGGTTTGAGAGAGAGGTGGGAGGCGGTTTTATGGAATCAAAAGGCAAGGTGGAAAAACAAAGGGCTGTGCTGTGGGGGAGGAAGGGGACAGGAGATGATGAAAGAAGAAGTGGACTCACTGAGATGCCAGAATCCCATTTTCTCTAGAGCCTTCATTTGACTTTGCTACTGATTTTTATTTTTACTAGTGTCAATCACTAAAAATGACAATGCTGGGCCTGTAACGAGCACACCGTGGGCTTAACCAATGCAGAGGAGACAAGAGGGGACACTCTGGTGACAGTAGCAGGTGTCACTGGTTATATACTCTTACAGAAAAGTTAAGCCACCGGTTCTGTAGGAAGTGCCAGATGTCCCAGAAAGTAGCAGCTTGATAATGGAATTATTAACAGTCCCTTAACCACAGAGGACCGAGTTAGTGCCACTGTAATAAGTGACATTTGCTGCTTTCCTTAAAAGCCGGGGTGATCTGACAGTGGCTAATGGTCAGCACGTGTAAAACCCACCACTCCTACGGCAATAATTGCTTTGTCAGAGCTGCAAGCAGACGACAATAGCACTTAAGACACCTCTACACAAACAGCGAGGTATTGATCCATTTGTTATCAAAGTGGTCTCAGCAGCACAGAGACAGGTCAAGTAACATTCACAAACTCTTTAGGCTTAAAAAGCCCCCCTGCCCTCGGCTGCAGCACACCCGAAACCCGCTTGCAAAGTCGATACAAGCAAACTTTTGACGCCGGTGACAAATATGCAATAATTAAGTGAAAACTTCAATCTGTGTTTGACTGCCACGTACACAACCCCTAAGGCTCCTGAGAGAAATTTTATGTACACAGCCACAGAGAAACACCCACACGTTTGGAAAGAGGGAAAAGACAGGGAAGTGTCAGAAGCGTGATATACCGCAGCGGACGGCAGAAGTCCTATGCGCCTGGTGAGAGTTTCTTACAAGAATGAGGGAAGCAGCCCTGTGGTCCTGGACACAGGTTTTTTTCTTTTTTTCTTCTTCACCCCGCCCCCCCCCCCCGAGTAAATTGGAGCAAAGAGAAGCTTTACTTTTCAAATAACTTCTTTTTCAGAAAATTTAAAAGCCTTTGTCCCACGTTCCCTCCAACTCCGTGCCAAGAAGACAGCACATCACCTTATTCTGAGGCAGAGAAGAGCGCACATATGAATTTGCATTTGCAAAGTGTGTAAGGTCAGTACCAGTGATAAAAGAAAACAGTTCACACCTATGAAAACTAAGACCTAGATGTGCAAATAATATTTTAAGGTAGGAAACCTAGACACCAGTGAGTTATTACCCACCCCCCAAAACAGGCTTTCTAAATGTGAGCTGCGTAGCCCTAGGGGCAGAAGATTTCTTGCAAGGGGGGTCATCACAAAATCCTTCTGCAAGGTTTGTCTAGGTCACTTGAGGAGCCTGCATCAGGAGGTGATGCAGATTTCAAAATGCAGATCCGAGATAACCAGAGCCCCTTCAACTCCCTCACTAGAGAACTGCTGCACAGCTGAAGCTTGAGATCATCTTTGCAGTTCAGAAATACCAACCTTCAGCCAGCCAGGACCTCCCGAGGCTCTCAAGCCCCTTTGAAAGCAGTGCCCTTCCAGAGTTACAGCCGGGGGGTCGCCTGGAGCGAGGGGGACGCTGTAACACAGGCATGGCCCAGCGCAAGGGCAGCGGCACAGGGATCAAACCCTGGCCAGACCATTAGAAGAGGCTGGTTTGATCAGGGAGGGCAGGCTGGCAGGTTAGGAGGGTCTCCTGAGGTGGCAGGCAGGCCCGGCTGGCTGCGGTGGCGGTTCTTGTTCCATCCGTGGCCCTGGCGGCCCTCACTCACCGCAGCCATCTCGGCTCCCTGCTACTGCAAGCACATCATTGTCTTACGGGAGGCTTCTGCGAATAAGGGGCACGTAACACTTTGATTTTCTTCTAATAACTAGCAAAGGAACATATATATATTTTTAAACAGTACCTTAAGCAAGGAAAAAAAGCTATGTATTTGGTCAGTGTTCAGCAGGGGGCTTTCTAATGAAAAAAGGTACCATTTCAGAGATCATATGATGTTCAAAGCTGCTATTCCCACTCAGATAATAACGAGCAAGGTCAGCCTCTGCTGGTCAGGTTCAGTGTTTTGAAATTACATTTTGGTCTGTGAGGCTTCCCTCCGACAACCCAACCAAGCGGTCTGCACACAGCACACGCGCCACTACAGAAAGTTGCAGCTGCAATTAGCTGGTGAGTTGACACAGCAGGCAAGGCGTGAAACAAAATTTCAAAAACTGCCAAACTTGATCAGCAAGGGTTCCTCAAATGCTTGCCATGTCATTTCCAAGCAACAAGAGAGCAGCGTCTAAGCTTAACCCCTTTCGCTGTTGGAGGCTTGCGGAGAGAGGGCACAGCCAACACCAGACCCCACTTCCCTCCTCCTGCCTCCCTCCCTTCCAGCTCACCCCAAGCAGACTGGGCTTTGCAGGCAGAAACCACCTGGAGAGCCGCTTTTTCTTTTTGGAAGTTTCCCTGCTGCAAGGCTGTGATGCTGCTTCATTTCTCTATGTAGATTTTCCCCCAGTACTTACCCAAAACTGCCAAGATAGCTAGTTTGATTTGATCAGGGGCACACGGCGTCTAACCAGGGCTGCCAAGAAACCAAGGGCTCACCTCTGACAAACTCCACGTGTGCTCTTCTGGGCAAGGATTGGAAAATGAGAAGTACTGTTGCAGAAGTAGAAAAATTAACATCTGGACACTCACCTGTTTATATATGTGACTACAAAGGGCGTGCTGGCTTGATTACCAAATTCTGAAAGTACCATCAAGTTGCTCTCTTCTCTCCTGTTGCTAGCCATCCAATGGCTATCTTTTCTGAGAAACAGTAGATGAAGCTTTTCTATTTTTGGCTACCTACACTCCCTTCTTTGCCCTTTACAACTTAATAGACTTGCTGCTGGTAAATACAAAACAAAACCTGTTCTGAGTGCTCGGAGCTCCAATGCACATTAAAAAATTACAGACACCACCTCTGGACATACTGAAATTTATGGCTGTGTCTAAAGAGGTTGTTATTGTAGTGAGTAATCTAAACTTTACCTCTATTCACAGTCAGACAAACAAGCTTTAATCAGCCCGTATCTTCTCAGTCGGGGTCTTTCTGTAAAATTATTCAGCTGGCTTTATAACACAAGTGTCCACTAAGTACACCTCTAAATTTTTCTAAACCATTTTGGTGATATTTCTATTCACATGGCAATCAGCTGCCGTTCTTCTAAGGGCACTGTTCATAAAGCCTTGTTTCCAAGACAGCCTGGGAACTTTTTATAAATGGTAGACCTTTTAAATAACAGTTATCTGCAATGGTCCTATGGTGTATGGCTCCACAGTGCTCTGGTCTGCAAGAGAGCTACGGGTCCCCTCTGAAAGCATGGAAGTTCACCACCTAATTTCTTTAATGCAACTCTAAAGGTTAATTGGTCTGAAAGAGTAATGTGGGACTACCAGCTAATGATATATGCCTCAAGGCTTTGCAGCTTGCCTGTATTTTATACAGTCAAGTCCAGAGCATAAAACACAAGTGATATCACCAGGACTTTTCAGACCCCCCTCCAACTTCCCCCCCCAAGCCCTCCTCTACACCCACATGTGCTGAGTGAAAGCGGCAGGAGCTGAAGGCGGTTCTCCTCCACCTGCATTTCATGCCTTGTTAGAGGGGGCTCTGAGAAGTGCTGCCACTGCACTCCTCATTACCACTGCAGAGAACTAAAAACAACCCTAATGAGGAGAGCCAGAGCGTACAGTACAGGGTGGGAGGAGGGATGTCCTCCCACACTCCCCAAGGAATCTGGCCAAAATCTTCAATTTGCCATTTATGACAGCTAATTAGTTATTCTATTCAAAATCTTTGCTTTAAATAAAAGAACTAATTATACACAAAGGTCAGTCCCCCACCTCCTGTGAAGCACACATAATTGGCTTATTTCCCCAACATTGTGTGTATGTTTTACACAATGCTTTCAGGCAGATGGCTTTAACTCTTTCCCTCTGCAAGTTTTTTGGTGTTTTTTTGTTTGTGTTTTTTTTTTTAAAAAAAAAAAACAACCAAAAAACCAAACCCAAACTTTTCCTCAAATTAGCTACTTTTACCATAAGAGTTTGCTCAACAACAAAGCAGATACTACAACACACACAAAATACATCTAGTCAGAAAGGTTTGTGACAACCACCCCAGCGCAGCGCTTCCTATGCAGTTGTACAGCAGCTTGCACAACACAGTACTGGAACTATGTTTTTATTCACCACCACAAATTCTTGCTTGAGCAGTGCTTTTCAGATACAGTTACCACATTTCTGAACAACCCTTCTGCCAAAGACCACAGTTATTGCAGGTTTATGTTACACTTCTTTTTCTTCTCTATTTTTTTAAAGCTGTTTTTTTTTCCTTTTCTTTTTAATTTATGTAAGTGGTTAGTGTAGAGATGCAGCATTCCAGTGCTAAAGTAGTTCTGGTTTAAAGACCAGAGTTTTGGCAGTTGGGCAACCGAGCCTAGGTTTCAGAGTTCCACTTGAGAGAAAAAAATGTTTATTTCTAGCATCAACACACTTTAAATGAGCTGACCTCCTTTTGCCTGCTAACAAAAATCCCAGCATTTGGCTGCAAAAGATGAAAAAGTAACTGAAGAGTAGGAGTAATCTTATTAACTCCTGTCTCATCACAATAAATAAGCTGCAGTCTTATGTCTTTTATCAGAGGATCTCATATCATTTAAAAGCATTAGAGCCCTGCATCACCCATTTAAGTACATGCAGACAGTCATTGCCAAAAAGATGCAGTGAATTTCATTCCCTTAAAAAGAAACTCACTTTGTGTTCTCAGTATTGTATTACTCACCTTCTATGAATATTACACCCTGTGAAACAAGTTAAACCATGCACTTCCACTGAACTGAGAGTACGCTGTCTCGGGCATCTTCACCAAGAATTTCATTTGAAGAATTATGGCCAGCAAGGTGAAACTCAACATGTCATCTGTATATCCAATTAAAATGTTACATTTGGAACATCGAGTACTTGCAACTCAATGCTTATGAACAAGCCTTAGACCATTCATCAAAATTATTCAATGAGCAACCACAACCTTTTTCCCTTTTCCAGTTTCATGCTGCAATATACAGCAGGTGATTTTTACAGTGGCTTTAGCAATTCATTTGTGGTTATTCTTTCTTCTGAGTCATTACTGAACACATTTCCCAAGCATGGCAAAAAAAGTAGTTGGAGAGGGCAGTTAATAGGAGAAACAATATTTTGATCAGACATCCATTTTAACTATGCTATAGTTCTCCTCCCAATAATGCAGCAATTTTTTGGCCCTACATTTCAGAACAAGCTTTAAAGAAATATATTTTAGAGTCTAGTGTCCCCTGGCAGTTTCAGCTGCCTAAAAGAGACCCAAAGCTTCATGACTGGCTTAAACTCCCCCTCCAAACTCACATGCAGAGACCCTGTTTTCAAGCCATTTGTTCAGATAGACCAAGATATCCAGAATGATCGTTTGCATTGTTTGAATCTGTACCAATGTAGGTCCTGAGTCAGGACACAAGATTTAGGGTTAGAATCTAGGTTTTCATTTTTCCCAAAAGTTTTGAGACTTCCAGTATCTGCTTTAAGACTTTACTACAGAGTTGCTCTTACCAGAGGACAACCTGTAGCTATAAAGGAACACATGGCAGCAGGACTAAACACAAACCATAGTAATTGTTGCTGCAAAAGAGTTTCTATAAATCATTCCAGTAAGCAACATTTTCCCTGTGCTCATAAAATATGCTTGTTTGAGGTTTAATTTTTCATAATTGGCGTATGTCCAAAGCTTATTCTTAGCACATGTAGTGTTTCAGTAAAATCCATTTTTACTGTTTGAAGCCCTGGGAACAGTAAAAAGACTTGCAGATTTCTTCCACCTTACACCTAGTCTGAGAACATTCTGATCAAGTTTTCTCAATTAGTCACCATAGTCCTACAGACTGGCAAAGCTCCTGGTTTTAGGTGGCCAGTTCCCTACTTCAGTGTCTGTAGTAGAAAAAATCTGGCAATGGAGAGATTACCCTCAAACAACATTTCCAGCAGTGTAAGAATGTCACAGGTACGAAAATTATTAGGGATGACTAGCCTGAAATTCATCCCATACTCCTCAATATTCCATCAATTTGCAAGTGACCACTGAAAAGACACTAAGCTTAAAAGTTTTCTATTCAGGAGGTTTAAGTGTCAAAGCAAACCAAGGGAAGAAGAGTCCCCGAGTCAAACGGTCACACAGGCAAGAACTCATATCCCTCTCTTTTCAGATCATTTAAGAATAATCTATGTACTAATGTTAACTATAGGCAGCTTTTTGTCCCTCCCCTTTGCAAAAAGGAAAGAAAATCAAACAGAACCCCCCTATATCAAGTTAAAAATCTCAAAGAGTGTTTGAGAAGTAAAATCTCAAGTCAGTTATTTCTGGGCATATATGCAGTACTAAACAATTCTCATCTTCCAGTTAAAATGCACTGTTTAACATACTACTACTGAGGTTTCAAGACAAAAGCAAAGACGTGAAATGCAGCAGAGCTCAGGTTTAGCAGTGAAACATTAACATCACCCTGATATATTTGGTATGCTATATATGTGAATATTTTAAGGAGAATAGAACTCTATCATTGCAAGATCATCATCATCTTTTCTTCTGCCTCTTTGCAGACATATACAATGTCAACCTAAGCTTTCGGCAACCTTAATAGAATTTCAGTGCCCACTGCCAAATGGCCATTTGATGTTCTGCTCTGTGTACACTGATGAAGCAATCTGTCACAGGCCTTAATGCAGGCAATGATGACTATCCAATCTAAAGCTTTCACAGGCTTATAGAAATTTCTCAAGACTTTTGGAGCCTGTAATAACATGTGCAGCACCACAAAAGAATTTGGAATCCTGGTGCTCTGTATTTAATGAAATATGAACATACTCCTTTAAATGTTTCTAGAAGAAATACTACTCAGGCCAAAGGCATATTTTACACCATCAATCACCAGAAAGTTGTGCTGGCAACTCTGACATAGCAAACTTGCTAGTAATTGCAAGTTACTGTAGTATGAAAATAACAGACCCTCCTGCCCCTGTCCAAACTTACTGCAAAGCCAAGCATCGATGCTCGTGCCCTACACAAGATCAGTACAATAAATACACAAGGACTATAATTTATTTGTATATCTTCTTCATTTCTAAGAGACGAGTAAATATTAACCTATAGACAATGCACAGGGAGTCTGTCTACTTAATGCCCCAATTCATTCTTGGTGTAAGAGAGACAATTGCTGCTGACCTTCCAGAAGTTGTGAAATACTCCCTAGTGGTGCAGAAAGATGCAGGTATTCCCCAAACCTAGGCTCTTCTCCCTTTCCTAGCAAAACCGGACCAACCCATTTGCTATTGAAAGTTGAAAGGAGAAGGGCAAGAAGAGCTATTTCCTTCTCTTCTTGTTGAAAGCAAAAAAAACCACAACAGACAGTCCTTTGCAGGACCATTTGCATGCTGAGCTGTCAGACCGTGCACTTTCCATTAAAGAGATAGCATCCCTTTTCATAAGTCCATTTGGGATCCATTTTAGTGTTATCTAAAAATCAAATCTACATGGTAATCCTTTTAATGTACTCTTGACTTTTTAAAACAGCTTTATGTTCCTTCAGGAAATGTTTTAAGCCATTACTCAGTAATTACTACTCACCCATGAAAACACTGATCTTTTACAATATATATAATCAGTTTGCTGACTTAAAAAATAAAGCAGACTGGAATTTTGTCTCATGAAAGTCACAAAGAAAAGCCAAGGTTAAGAGAGCACCCTGTCTCCCAGCTCCCCCTGTCCCTGCAATATTTCAAAGTGATATGTTTTTCATGTTGTATAAGAGGGGCTGAGGTGGTCACAATTCCAAGCGTGGTGACTCTTCATCTCAGTTTTCATTGGTGATCACTGTGCAAGTAACCAAGAAATAATTACTGATTTAGGATGCAGAATTTGCATCATCATGGATATAAACAATACCCTAACCTTTTGCAAGCCCTGAAGTTTTCAATGATACGATACGACCTCCTGAAAGGCTGGTGACACAGGAAAGCCATGGAATTTGTGGAGCTGTTTTGGTAAGCTTCAGCTGTACATTGAACAAGCCTCAGAAGAGGTGCCAGAAATGGGTCACATCTACTGCAACTTCATTGAATTTATCTGGACCACACCTGCAGCCAACACAGCGATGCCTAGCCAGACTTCAGGGGCCTGAAATTACCTTGCAAGTCCTACTCCCAGCTCCTGAAGGTTTTGCTTTGCTCCTTTCCAAACTCTACTGCCTACCCAGAGGTGGTCAGGAGACAGTGGAGTCTGAGCAGAACAGTAAGCCAGCACTGTCTTGCCCTTTCCAGCAGGAGCCAGGCAGAGGACAGGAGCGCACTTTCCTCAGTTAGGGCTCCTACGTGAGAATGACCAGATAAAAGCCCATGACTTCTGTAATGCACGTGCTCAGACTACAGGAGGTCCCTGAATATCCTGGCCTTGCAGGCAGTTTAACAGAGACCCTAGGTGTTTATAGCATAGAGCACCAACAACTGCAACGATCCTTCCCATCCCACCGCTGACCTCAGAGAGCACAGCACCCTTCTCACTCGACTGCTCTGGCAAAGGCAGTTTAATATTTCCAGACTAGAAAATGGGCAGGGTGAAGTTTGTCAGAAAGAACTTGCTGTATCTTGCAAATAGTATCAGCTAAAGCTGTTCTCTTAATGCCACGAAGATAAAGACAGAGAAAGCAGACACTAAATACTTGCTTCTGTTGTTCTGTTTACTGAGATCTAGCTTCAGCCTTACTTCGTCACAGCGTGCTTCCACAGACAGATTTTACTCTAGCCCATTTCACTACGACACTTAGGACAAAGTCCTGCTCTTGGCCATTTCCCCTCTCATTCCCAGGGAAAGATATGCAGACCCCAGTGCAACACTGTTCATAAAACATTGGTTATAGCTGCCCTCGGCTAGTAACTATAGGCCTCAAACTATTTTCTGTTATTCGCAACTGATTAAGCCACAAGCCAACAGCTGGCCATTAATGCTACCCGTCTTTACAAGAAATGATGCTGGTAACAATTAGAAGTGGTTTCTTGGCATTAGCTGTTGTATACTCATTCTATAATTAGTTCCTTTGAGGTGACTTATAGAGACAGGACTGGAACACTGTTCCTTACCCCGGACAACAGGAAAGACTCCAGTAAAATTACAATACTCCCATCCCCACCCCCTTGTTTCTTTTTTGTGAAATACCCCAGAAAGGCTTTGAAAACTCTGCTGCAATTCCCCATATATTCCAGAATAAAGTGAGCACTAAGGGTGTGGGGTGAGTTCACATGACATTTAGTTTGCATTAAAGCATCTTAGAGATCATATGAAATACACCGTAACAGAGCATATTCTACTCTATTAAGCATTCAGGAGCATCGCAGTATTCAGAATATGGATGAGAAGCTGGAATTGCAGAAGACATTCCTCTTCTTACGGTTGACCACCAAGCTGAATTCAAGCTGATCCTAAGGGAGCCATTTTCATTAACCTACAGTAGCTTTCTAATCCTATTCCTTGAATTTCAGACCACCACCACTACAAGAATTTATGACCTGCTGCCTGCACTTTGGATGGTACTCACACTTTACTCCTTTCCTGAATACATCCTGCTCCTCTGGATCATTACACCACTGCTTCATGCAGCTACCCATCCTTTTGAAGTGGAAGTCTGCTCTTCAATTCAGTTATTTATGCTCCATTTAATTCTTACCAACACCTGTGAAGATGCCGATGGTTACACTTGGTTAAAAACAATGAAAAAAAAAATCGTATGACCTAGCCCAGCATGCAGAACTGAAAGCTTCCTGAAATGTACCTCCTGAAGTCTAGCCCGGATATGTATCTTCTAATGCTTTGCCTGAAACCTCAGACTAAAAAGAAATTCTAAACCACTAACCTTCAGCTCCCCAAACGCTACACTTTTCGGCCAAAAACTTACTAAACAGCTTTTCCTCCGCTCCATTTCCATGGGAGTTTCTCCAGCTTGATTTGCTCAGTTTTCGTCCACCTCATCATGAGATTCCTGACTGCTGAAAAGAACTCCTTCACTGAACTAATGAAATAAGGAGTCTTAAGTGCCCCGCAATCCTTTTTAGAAAAGTCTGTATCTCCCGATGAGTCTCAATTTCACAGCATCAGGGAACTGTGTGCCAACGCGCTGAACCGGAACGCCAGGGCTAGCAGGAGTTGCAGACAACAATGCTAACATCAGGGTTATTTTAGATTAGAGTACTTCCAAATCAATTTTGGATTCAAACTTTTAAATGCACTCTCCAGAAGGATTCTGCACTGGCTGAGTATTTCCGAGGCTAATTTTCTAAGCTTGAATGAAACTCATTCTTATCTAAGAAAAAGATGCAGCTACCCTTTGCCACAAGGGCTGGGTCATAGCTAGAAAATTAGGCAGACAACAGCCCTAAAAAGGAATAAACTACCTAAGCAAACATCTGTAAAACTGCAAACAAAAAGCACTACTGATGCTGTTGGGAAGAGATTTTAGCTGAGACCAGAAGCTGACATAACATTTGGGATCCAAGGCACTTCTACAGCTGAGGTGCCCCATCTTCCACAAGCAGCCCCGCTCCTGCAGGGGTAAGGGCATGCTCGGGGCTGCGCGGGGCAGCAGGGCTGCGCCCCAGGAACACGCATCCTGCTGCAGTGGGATAAAAAAGGGAGCTGAACATACACAGCCTGACGGCAGGTTTTTGCTGGACTAAAAATCCTGCAGAATTAAGACAGATCCTCAGCACTCTACAAAAAGAAAGTGTTTGTGATGAGAGAAGGGGATGTGTAAGACAGATGGGAGACTTAAGGTTAAAGTTCAGCCCAGAAGCAATTAAGACGGGTAAGAGTGCTCTGCAACTTGACACAGGTTTGCTTTGTATTCAGAACTTTTCACTAGCATTAAGCATCTTAACTTGTGTATAGAGAGATTATAATTAAAACCTGACAAGCTTAAATTAGCCATTTATAAAAGGTTCTCCAGAAAGCTTTTAAAGTAGACTAAACATATCTATTAAAATGGAAGAAAGGGGGAAAAAATCGGAGCCATTTTCAGTTACAATAGTTTTCCCTACCTAGATATCTCAAGAGATTAGACAAATTTGAAATCAAAGTTCTGCAACTGTCCAAAGCCACTTAAAAGGGGGGAGAGGGAGGAAGTGTGGCAATTAGAAAAACCTTTAAAAACCCTTCTATTTAATAGCCCACAGTCCTTTGGATGAACATAAGCACTCCAGAAACCCCATTAAAAAAAAAAAAAAAAAAAAAAAAAAAAAAAGAGTGATCTTGATTTCCCTTCAGGATTTTGAGCACTTCAGGGAATGCTCTGTTATGCTTCCCCAGAGACGGGGGAATCACGCCAATCTGCCATGAGGCTGGGCAGTTAGCGAGGGAGGCAGCCCCAGAGCTGCCTTTCACCGGGCCATGCCAATTAAAGTGGAGGGAGCGTTTTCACCTCACACTGGCTATTTAGATGAATTCCTAGCATTTCAGTGCTATACAATTTTCCTACAAGTTCAAGAAACTGAATCCAAAAAAAATCTGCTCTTTATCAAAGAAAGAAACATATCCACCAGTTTCAAATGACACCAGGTAATTTATTCCCCCTCAAAAGAAAAAAAAAAAAGAAGAAAATACCTACAAACATTTTGATATTTCAAGAAAAACTTCACCGACTACAAATATCTGTAAACCAGTTTTGTGAGAAAAAGTCATTAAAGGCAGTACGGTTGCAAACTCCACCTTATTACTTCCACATCATATTAAGATTCCTTCTTTCCCTGCCTCACTGTTTCAAAAAGCAAACGCAGTACTCAAGAAATGATGGTTGGACACCTAGCTGGCGCACCAGAAGCAAGCTGTGGTTTGCCAGCACCCATCTCCAGCCCTGCCATGCCCTCCCCTTCCCTGCTGCACAGAGCAAGGGAACAACCCCAGCTCGCTCTCAGCACACCTTTCAGCGAGGAGACACCTACAAACATTTGCTTCTGAACCTAAAGAGCTTGTGAACAACCCTTAGATTATTCCTAGCTCTGATTGCTCCCAAGACCACATCAGCCTCTCTGCAACCCTCATTTTCAAAGCTCTGGAACAGATGCTTTTATATGCATAAAGTACACGATATGGGTATTTTCACAGGCGACAGTGTGCCCTTCTCATAACCTGTTGTAGCAGCCTGTTGCCACTGCTGAAGACTCAGAAATTACATGATCGCAGCATCCTACTTTTGGGTGAGAAAGGGAGGCAGATAGGAAGCGGACGAACAGAAATCAGCACAAACATTATATAAACTACAGTGCAGACACGAACACAATAGTTCTTCAAAGGAAGGAGTGAGCCAGCGCCTGTCCCTGAGAAAAATAATCAAGCTGCAGCAGCAATGATCACTCTAAACCCATGTTGTTTATCTACAGCCTACATTCGTTGCTTCCACATGCAAAATGTAATTCTTCTCTCCAATCTACCTCAACTCTTCTGCACTCCATGTGGTACCTCTTTTCAGAGGAGTGCCTAAATTATCTATGCACAGGGAAAAAGAACGTTACTTTAAAGCAAGCCATGATCTACCACAGCAAAGCCCAAGATGAGTAATTTGTTACTTCAAGTGCTAGGAGGGGTTTTTTTGAATGCCAACAGTATTTGAAGTGGTAATGTGCATACAGAAATCTTAATTTATTTCACTTCATCTTTGTATACCAGTAGTGCACTCATTCCCAATTCACAGTGAACCAAAAATCTGATAAGGAAAACCAACATCTGCCCCGAATCTAATGGAAGTGCATGAATGGGTATTTGCAAAACCCAAGATCCATTTGAGTCCTTAACTGAACTGCTTACAAACAGGCATTGGGTGAAAAAGAATAGATATCTGCATTTTAGGCACCCCAAAGTTCAAGTAAAAATAAAAAATCTATCCCATTTTTGGTTATCCATAGCAGCAATTTCATAGCAACTGCTGGGTGTGTGATTGCCACTCTGCTTTTGGAGAATTAAAACGGCAGAAGACCTCTCCAGGCACTTCTCCCTTTTTATGTGGGTTCAGACTTATTTTCACTTCATTCCCAAATCTACTGCAGCTGAAACGTGGCCCCAGTCCCAAACAGGTCCTTCAGGTGACACGAGGAGTGGCAGACCCGTGCCGAGCCACCGCGGCCCAGGGTGCTGACAGCCAGTTTCTCCCCCCGGTGCCGTAGCGGGATCGATGCTGTATCCCCACCGCTCCTCCGTCTGCCCCGCTGGCCGCTGCCTGGCAGGGGTTTATTTTCCCATGGAAGTGCCTGGCATGAATTCCTCTCCCAGGAGAGAGTCTCTGCTCTCCTCCGAGTTAGGCTCCTCTCCAGGCTGGAAAACCCAATTCCCTGAGCCTCTGCCTGCATGTACTGCCACCAAGATGGTGCTGGGCTAACACGGGACTCGCTAGGGTCTCTCTGAGTCTGTCAATACAACAGTTGGCCAACTTCAAGTGGTGGACACTCATTTTGCATTCAAAGGCCTACAGCTGATTTTGCAACAGCCATGCTGACCTTTGGGAAGCAAAAACTCGTCACATTTATACGTTATCACCAATGGTACAAATCCGGTACCTCCAAAATATTTACTTTTTTTTTTTAATGGGCTCCACCACAAACTATTCCTACAGCCAGTGTTGACAATGCACATCTTTTGCCTACAGACCCCCACAGAGCAACCAGAGACAACCGGAGGGATGAAAGTGAAGCCACCAGACCACACGGAGACAGCACCGTTTAAAGAGCCAAGAAAACCAGGGGAAACCCTTCCTATGTATTAGTGCCCTGAGACATCCTGTGCCTACGCAAACCAGGTAGCACTTTCTAGTTACAGATTTGCCCACCCCTCCCTCCAAGATCAACCCTCAGCAATAACAACAGTTCATCTGCTGCTACGAAGGTCAAGGGCTCCGCCAGCCCTCTGGAGATTTGAGCTACTGGTTCCACAGAGTCTGCCAGTATCAAACCTGACACTTACATTAGTAGTTACTCCCCAGACATATCTAGTTTCCCATTTCTTCAGTTTCTAGTGTCAAAATACACTTGCAGTACAATACGCAAACCTCCACAGACGATATCCTCTCTGCTCTTCAGTTGCAGTGGGAGGAATGTCTATTTTTGCAGGAAAAAGCTGTGCTTTATGTTAATGTATTATCATACTAATACACCCCTGAGCTCGTATTTTTGTTATAAAGCATAAAAAATGGAGCTGCATCCCACAGTTAGCATCACATTACCATCGCACAGAGAAATATTTTGGAAGTTAGCATTTAAGGCAGATGCTCTGCATTATAAACACCAGAGAACGATCAGTCTTTGATAGGCAATTCATGGATGGCTTCATCACAGCTCCATTCGGTGGTTTTACTTGAATCAATATGCTGCTACACTGTATATCACCTTGTTAAGGTCTGAATCAGCATGGGTACCCGCACATTACCCTCTTCTGAGGGCAGTGAAGAGTTAAACCAAGGAAGGGACCGCTCCTTCCCACTCCACATGATAAAATCAGAGCAGCCCTGTGCCCCATCCCTTACACAGCCTTAACAACATATTAAAATCATTACTCACTTCTATTCATCACGAACAGGGTTTTTACCCCATTTTCATCCTGAACTGTGAAGTGGCCATTTCCCCTGGCACTTCTGTGATCCAGAACCACCCTCGCACACCCAGGAAAAGCTCCCGCACGTCGCACAAGAGCCACTGTCTCCCTGTTTTGGGATGCCAACATCTTAAAAGTCCTACGAGTAGAAGGGTCAACCTGGGTAATTTCTTCCCAGCTGCAAGGAATTTTTAACAAGGAAGGAGACAACATGAAGCTTAAACAAGAAGTATTAAATCTTACCAAGCCACTATATGCCAAGGTTGTTAAGAAAGTCTGAAAGACAACAGAGCTCTATTTAAGAACCTACAGACCTGGTTCTCTAAGGCTACGCAGTTAAGTAGCTGGCAGAGAGTTTGCATCATTCAGGATGCTTTAACATCAGCCCAAAGCTGCATCAGCAGGCCCCACACAAAAGCTGCTCTCACACAGCAAGCGGCGGCAAAGAACAACTCATCCTTATCGGCCCCACTGGAGTACACGGGCACCACTCTGTTCCACTAACGACGTTATTACGTGGCTGTGTTGGTCCCTCTGTTTGCTAAAGAACAAGCCAGTTCTGAATTCTGGGGCTTTCTGTAAAACTGCCACTGGCTATTTCTGAGCTCCATTAACGCACGGGCACTTCTTGCAGAGAAGGTCCACGTTTGGATATGGCACACCTTGTAAAGGGGCAAAAGAAGAAAAATAAGCCGTGACAATGTAGAGGCTCAGGCCGCAGCAATGGCAAGAGGATATCAAATGCTGCTTTAAGTGCTGATATATTTGTGCTTTGAAGGAAAAATGCCTTCAGGAATCACAGCAGGAGTCACCTCTACATAAAGACTCTGCATATAAAGGGACATTTATTATTCTCAATTAATGGCACTCTGATAGACAAGTTTACATTTCTAAGTGTCAGATTCAGTAGAATACGAAATGACTGAAGGCTTCTTATTTCACTCTGAAAATGGCCATAAAAGGATCTAAAGATGACAAAAAAAAAAAAAAAAAAAAAGAATTCCACATTTTCTAGAAGGCACAAGACATCCTTTGATTCCTTACAGTTCTGAAGCCTGGTTAGTACAGCAAGGCTTTGCAAATACAGATTTAAACGCCTGCAAACAGCAAAGCCAATTGCCACTACAGCTCCACAGAATTTGGTGACGTCCGCATTGAGAGGCAGTAATAGATCTTGATCACATCCTCCCATGGATTATTAGGGAAACCTAATGTGGCAGAACACTGTATAGCAGGATTCTGGAAAAATGAATAGCTAGAAGCCTCAAAAAAATACGCACTTTGCAAGCAAAATGTGTATAATATTACTGGATTTTAAACCAACACGTCAGAAATATTGTCTACAAGGAGACAGAGAATAAACGTCTTGATCTTGTGACAGAAAACTATCTGAGGGAAAAACTACAAACAGAAAGCCACTTCAGTGACATTTGTGTAATCGAAGCACCAATAAATTCCTCATACATACACACACATGCACACAGGTTGCTGGTGGCATGCGTGTGGCTGGGACTGCTACACAAGCGTTTGTCATTTCTGAACCTCCCGAAGGCTAAAGAGCAAAAATAACATTAACTCAACCATGAGAGACTAAGGACCATACTCAAAAAAATAGTAAAAATAAAAGTGCAGATGCTTAAGGCCCAAAGCTATTCCAGCACCTAACTCCCCGAGGCCACAGGACGTCTGTCTCATGGACGTGCACACACACATGAGCCATCAAATCCTTCAAACGCTCTCAGCCGTGGAAACACTGGGGGGAATTGTTGAGCAGCCAGTACACCTCCACCGAGCATGGGGACAGCTCACAGGCGGACTGACTGCATGTTTAAATGGCAAGGGGGGGCAGCACACGTGGGGCCTGAGTAAAAATTTTGCAGGAGAAACAATCTGAACCCCCAGAGGCAGTGCAGCACAGTGACCTGCTGCTTCCGCAGCATGAGAATTGGGAAAGCTCCTGCGTGGAGGTGCACGCAGCCCTTGCTGCTGGTTCCAGCTCAGCGCCGTCTCTGCTCCTCTTCTGGCTCCACTGTGCTCTGCAGCTGCTTCTCACGGGCTCCACGTGCGCCGTCCTAGCTCTCCTTTTAAAGTCACCTCCTCTGAATAACATATGTATTAAAAAGAACAATTTTACTCCTATTGACTCTCCTTTCTCTGCTGGAAAGAGCCGCAGACTGTTTGCTTTACCAGAAATTGGAACGCCCTTTAGTTTTGTGGGTTGGTTGCTGGGGTTTTTCGTTTGGTTGTTTTGGGTTTTTTTTCTTAAATTAAGAATATCCCATAGAAAACGAAACCTCCCCATCAAGTTACACTGTAGTTCACAGTTTTGAGGACTTCAAATAAAAATGCCTAACCATCTATTCAACTATACATATCTACATGTTGTGAGTATTCCCACCTAGGTGGTCCGATGCTAGATCTGTAAATAAATAATTCAGTACTCAAATAATAGCAGCTAAATTTAAAAAGCTCACACAAAACCTACCCAGCATTAACTGGAGGTTTCAATGGTCAGATTTGTTTTTTTGGGCAGGGTGGGACATACCATTTACTACCACGGAGGAAGTATGGGTGTTGAAAACTGATTCAGTGACACCTCCAAACATGAAAGCTGCTCCTCTGCCCCAGCCAGCAGGCTGCAAATCCCCATGGACCGTGGCTCCCTACATCTTCACACGCAGCTCTGCAACCCACCTCCAGACTTGCAGGACAAGCCCACCTTAAAAAACCCTCAGGAAGAGCTGGGATGCCAGCAGCTCCCCACTTTGGATTAAGAACAGCACCATGAATCAGAAAATCTCACATTCAAATTGCAGTTCTCTGATTTTCTGCATGAAAATCTCTGCATTGGTATCTTCATGGGTGACAGGGAACCAGCAATGCCAGTTATTTTCAAGAGATTTCCAGTGGTCTCCAGTACTCTGAAAGCACCAAGGTTGCCGGATGTGAAATATTATTTAATGTGACAGGCTATGCTTACTTTGTCCTAAGATCCTTTAGTAAAGGCCAGGTGAGATTAAAGAGATTAAATCTTCCAGTGGATTATTTTGAAAGTTCCATAAAGTCCCCACATCTAGCTCCTCTGAAAACACAAGTTCACAGTTTGTTTTCAGCAAGAAACCTTTGGAAGCTGTGAGGCTGTCTGGCGTATATGACATCGATATATGTTACCAGCAAAAAGGCAGTTTTCCCTCCTTTTAAATGATGGAAAGTCGATTTGCATCATAATTACAACCAAGTCCCTGTAACGTTACTTTTAGTTAAAACAGTAAACTACTATAATAAAAGCGTACCTGGGGAATATTTAGAGAAAGCACTAATGATTTCTTCCCCGGTGGTTAATAAATTCACTTCCAGATCAATTTGTTCATGATAGAAACTTGAGAGCATAAACAGTTACACAAGCACATTAGAGTGTGTCTTTCTCAGTATAAATGATTTATTACAATGATTAGCAGCACATAAACAATTTAAAATACAACTCTAATTAGCTTTTTGGAAGAAAAGGAGAAAAACCTTCCTGACTCCCTCTACACATTATGTTTTACTTTTCTAAGTGTGTACTTTTTAATTAAATCCAAATGTCACAATAAATTTAAAGTGTTTTATTACCACCCTGGCTAACTAAGCCATTCATGCAAACACCCATTATATTAAACCAGATGCAGGACTGAAAGTGGTTGAGGATAGAGGAAAAAGAAAGGGGGGAAAAGGCAATTACTTCTGTATTTGACAAGAGATTTGTACAAATGTTTAAAGACAAGAAGATCTTTGCAAGCTTTCTCTGTTTTATCCAGGGAGGCTGGCCAGCTAATTGCTCTTTAATACCTGGTTCCAAGTTGGGAAACGTCACACCCTGTTGAACTTTCTGCATGGAAAGCAAAAGGAGGAGGAGGAGAGAAGGTAGGAAAACCGGTCTGCGTAAAATGTAGCACAGCTCATGGCAGCAAACGCCTCCCTACCTGTAGACACGGGTATGTCTCTGTCTGGGGAGAGCAGAGGGATAAAAACCCAGTGTCATTTCTAAAACCACCGAGAGCTCTCCCACATGAAGGCTGACCACAAGCCCTGGCCGCTCACGGTGACGGCTGGCCATCGCTCTTCTGCGGGATGAAGTGCCACCTCCCCTTCACCTCCCGAGCTCGGAGGTCCGTACGGCGAGGGGTCTCACCCTGCTGACCTGGCCGGCCTGCAGAGCCCTCCCGCAGGTGTGGCCAGCACAGTGAGGGGCGCTGGGCAGAGCTGTGGAACAGGGGACTTGGGGCTGGGCACGCTGGGAGCTGTGCAGGCAGGGACACCCAGCCCCACAGCCACCCTGACCCAGGAGAGCCCGAAGCCCCAGGGCTGCTCTGCGGCACTGTTTTACTGCTACATCAGCAGCCTGGCCTAAACAGGACAGATTTAGCATGGTTCAGACAAAAACCACCCGTTAAAGAAAGCAGCAACGATTATTAAAATAGGTTCAAGAAAATGGGCACTGCACAGATAAAGCTTTTGACCTTAGCGTGTGGCTCTCTCAAGAACATTTTAGCATAATTTATCTAAATTAAAAACCAAACACCAGATTCTAAAATGGCACAAAAAGATCGTTTAAATAATGCGATTAAAAAAGCAGGTCAAGGGTTGGAAATTAGTAATTACTACTACAATTAACCAAAATCAGACAGAGACACATAAATTGTGCATATTACTGCAGTTCACGCCAGAAAGGCAAATGTGAGCAAAGCGCAGAAGGAAAAGCCTGCAAGTTGCAGAACCACTCGTATAATTAACCTCTGCCACAGCAGAAGACCTGCTCTTGTAAGTTTGCATCATTTGTTTCTGGAGAGAAGTGGTGCTAGTTACTGTACCCAGCTATTAGACCACGCTCCTCACCGGTTACTCAGTTCTTTGGAAACCGATATTTTGATTTTCTTCTGGTCTAAGATCTTTGTGCGTCTTCACCCTATTAGTAGCACATTTGCCCTTCACCTCCTATTTTAACAGTTCTCAAAAAGATGAGAAAGGCCAACTTCTGAACATCCTGGTATTAAGAAGAGGTCATTTGCCAAAAATGCCACCTGCTAGAGTCTGTATTGAGTGCCAAAGCCTATTGAGAACTGCAAAGGACAAAAAATAAAGGTTTTCTAAAACAGACTACTTAACGCTGGATGGAGACAGAAATACTCTGTATGCAACTAACATCCTTCAGATTATTTTCCTTAGGTTTTGGGGAACAAAAGATAATTTAACAATTAGCACTTTGTTCCCACTTCAGTCTCAGAAGGGCTCTTTGTGAGCTTCCTTGGAGCAACTCTGAAAGAGCACAGTGGGAAAGAACTGGCTGACTACCGGTTTGAGCTATAACCAAAATGAACTATTCTCTAGGTCCCCCCTTGAAGCTATCATCTACTTTAGGTTAGATGAGGAAAATCTAGGTTCAAATCTTATTCAGGCGCCAGTTTAATTTTGAGAGCTCAGAAGGCTCCACAAATCATTTTGAGTTAAAGTAATGAAAATAGGTGAACTTGAGAAGATGGACAGGCACGAATGATCTCTTCCAAAATAGGGAAGAATCCATCTGTTCCCTTTTAAAGCGCATAAAAGTCTTTGTAGCAGTAATGAAAATTCAGGGATGTAAGTCATGGACACCATAGCAGCGTATTAGAGAGAGGAGTGGGGCTGTGTTACAGAATACTGCGAGCAGCGGTGATTACATAAAAGGGATGCTGCAAAGGCAGCATAGCAGAGGGCAAGTCAAATGATTCAATGACTCAAGAATCTCAGTTCTTCAAAAATGGAGGGAGAAATGAAGATTCTGTCTTTCGAAGAGGCATAAGTACAGAGCTACACGGATGCCTGACACAAGTCGGAAAGATGGAGTTATGAAGCAGGACGTGCTCCTCAGATGCAGCAGGCAAATGGCCGCAGCTCCGGGTGAAGCACAGACGGTGGGTTTGCACCACAGCCAGCATAGGGGCAAACGGGAGGATGGCTCTGCCACAGCACCTGGGAAGGTCTCTGCTCCTCCCCTCTTCACACACCAAACCATACCTTTCAGCCACATGCTCTCAAGCAGAAGACGGCCTCCATGCCAAGCACCTCAGCTGAGGCAGAGCTGGTCAGGGTACAGGACACCCCGGCCCTGGCCAGGGGGTGCCCACGGCTGCAGTGGGGGCTCCTGCCTCCCTGTCAGCATGCACCACCTCTGCCACGCGTCCCACAGGATGGCCACCAAAGGCTGAGGGCACTGAGCGCTTGCAAATACCTGGCAGCAGACCTGGCCATGAAACTGCCCTTTTAAGCCCCCTGCGCAGGACTGCGGCACACAGCAGAGCCAGGCTACGCTTCCCACCTCCCACTTACCTCTTCAGATCTGGTTCCTGTAAGGCACTGTATGCAAAACCACCCAAACCCATGCAAGACCCAGCAGAAGACTAAATACTAGTTGATCAGTCATCATGTAAAATAAAGACTAAATGTTGTCAAGCCCTTAACTAGTTAGGAATATTTTTCTGGGTATGTTTCAAAAATGGCAGGTTCCATGAAACTTCTGCTTAGCTCTGTACAAGTTCCTCTGACTTAGAGCCAGTAATACCCAAAACTCACAAACCCTCCTGAGTCTGTTCTGCTTCCAACTCATGCATGCCCTTCTCCTCCTCTTCCCCTCCTAGATGACTACACTTCCCTCCTCACATACACACAGACCCAGTTTGCTTTAACATTTCCAAAGACACTTCTGTGCTTTATTGCATATCTCCTTGCTAATATTTTTAAAACATTGCTGTCAACCAATCTTCCAGTAGAGCTTGTGTTTCATTTGGTTTGCGCATTGCTCCCAAATTGTTTCTCTCTATTTTAGAGGAAAAACACTTTGCCATAATACATATTATACAGTAGAGTAAATCCAGCAAGGGGGAAGGTGAGGATGACATATTAAATTGCATAAGCGATGCAGAAAGCCTTAACCAGATTAGCATTTGACACAGTATAACACAAAACCTTACTCTCAAAGTAAACTGGCAACGGACTGACAGCCAGCACCCATGCTGATCTGCCCTTGGGTATGGTACTAAAGCAAGAATCACATGAACTTGCACGTTTTTTGCAATTTAGCATATAGTGTTCATGCCTGATATCTGGAGACCAGAATTTCATCCCACCAGAGATTACCAAAACGCTGCTATTTTGGGAAAATTACTTTACTTTCGTTGCCCTTCTCAACCTTTTTTTGGATGCTTAACCCAAACATTCTAGCTCTGAGATTATTTCTTGCTATTCTGTATGCATACACTGCCTTACACAGCATAGTACCAAACAAATATAAACACAAGCAGGGTCAAGTCCTGTTGTTTTGGTTTTTTTCCTACATGATGTTTTAGTGATTTTTTTCCAGGACATAAAAAGCATCTTCAGCATTTATTTCATGGAATTACTGTCATGCAGCGTCCACAGGCTGTGCAAGACCTTTCCTTCACTGGGTAGGCATCTCTACTAAACTCAAGGGGAAACACTTAAGTGGAAGGAGGGCTCTGAGAGCTTGCAGGGAAATGCTGAGTAAACACAGCCCTGCTATCAACACTGCTCTTTAATGACAAACTCATTCAGATGTTAAAAGTTGCCTCAAGCGCTTGATCATGATATGCAGTGTGAGGGAAGTTCAAAATCAACTCCTCCTCCTGCATTCTCATACAGCTTCAAACAGTAACAAGCACTTACCTGGCTTGCTTTACAGATCTTCCTTTGATAAGCAAAATTTTAACTAGGTTAATACCATTTGATGAGTATTCATTCAATTGAAACAAAATGAGACTTGTCACACTGTTCACAGTTGTTACTGTAGTAACAACTAACATGACTCAAGAGTAACATGCTACAAGTAACATGCTAACATGCTACAAGAGTAGCAGGAACCAGCATAATAATCTTCACAACTGGCTTGCTCTGTAGATCTAATGGAAACTTAAGCCAAGAACCAAGAAATATTTGTTTTCTTTGATTAAAGCATCACCAAGGAGTGTTCTTCAGAGTGTCACTGCTGTAAGTTTACAAGCGAAATGAGAACAGCACACACTGAGAATCCCTAAGTTGAGATCAGGATTTGGCAATTTTGGTTTTGTTGAGCTCAAATTTTTATCTAGTTCCTTGGGATGTCAGGGGGTGGGAAACAAGTCATCATTTGAGACTTAAACTCGTGGAGCTTGCTCAGTGATGAGGAAGGAGCCAACCAGCCCAAGCAGAAAGAAAACAGGATGAAAAGAAGCAAAAGCAAACACTGAATATCCATCAAGTGTAGCACAGGGGCTACTGCAACATGTCCACAGCTCCCCAGTTCAAGCACTGTTTAATTTGATGAAAAGTTTATAATGGCAAAAGACAAGTCCCAAATATTTGTCCCAAGAGGCAGGCAAAGCTTTGTTTACAGAAAATGGATGCAGCTGCATACAGTGAAACATGCCACAACTAAACTACCGTGGCCATGGTACAGCACCTCTTCCAGCCTGGAAGGGAAGGTGGGGGGAGACTGTCGCTCTCTGGTGTCACTTTTCAAGCCTTGCAGATCGAAAACTGTCTGACTTTATGGCTGGTCACCTACAGGAGATGGCAAAATCATTCTCTTTTCCTCTACCTTGGCTGGTGCAGTTGCTATTGCTTTCAGTGCGCTCAGGATCCCACCAGGGCATGTTTTTTCTTCTGAGGGTGTGATCACTGGCAAATTGCAATTCTGGATGCAAGCGTGGCCACCACGCAGGAACAGTGCACGGTAGGCTGCCCGCGGGGAGCACAGAAATTGCAGTGGGCACAATTAAAGGCAAGCAGCACATTGCTGCAGCATGGCATCTCCGGTTGCTCTACCTCAGACCCTGTCAGTGTTTCCAGCAACTCTTCCCCCCAGACTTAATACAACAGTTGCAAGACACAAAAAAAAGCAAGAAAAAGCAAAAAATCTGCACAAAAGCTTTTGGTTAGCCTAGCATCTTGGCCTACAGCTACATCGTGCTCACTCCAAGACAATACTAGGAAGAATTCCCAAGAAATTACTCAGGGAAATCTAAACCCTTTAAGACAGATGCACCAAACCCTTGAGAACATTCACTTGTGGACAGCGCTGATGTATCTACAAAACCCCAAGAAAGGCCCAGGTGCTGCATCACCAGAAAGGCCTTTAGCTTACCAGATGTTACAGAAGGCAAGAAATCAGGAATCCCCACCTTTGCTTTGAAGCAGCAGGATGCTCACTGACTTACACCAGCTGGGCCCTGCGTCCTGACTGGAGGTTTAACGCTGGTGGGCACCTTCCCTGGTTGCTCCATCAGCTAGGGGCAACTGCGGGCTGGATGGAGAGGCTGGCAGGCGGGGGCAAGCTCTCAGGAGCACACCTCAGCTCAGCCCATTTTCTTTCCACAAGGCGCTCAGCAGAACTTCCACGAGGGACTGAGCTGCAGCAGAAGCAGCAGCATTGCCTGCTTTGGTGCACACGCTGACAGCGCTGGAATACACCCGTCTGCAGCCTGGCATTGCTTCCCGCAAAGCGCATCATGATGGCAGGGGTTGCATTCAGCAGGGGCTTCTTAAAAGCTATTCCAAGGCTCGCAACTGGACGCGTGGCACCACAAACCCCACAGCTTTATGTGAGTTAACACCAGCTGTTTCCCACATTAATGCGTGATGCCTCTGAGCACTGATGCTCACATGAAACCAGGTTAGAAATCTTAGTGCTACTATCAATTCCTGGAAAAGGGGCAGTGATAATGTTGCACCAAACTAATTTCATCGGGACAGGGTTTTTTCCCATTCAAAAGAGTACTCTGCTGCCGTTTCCACTACAAGCAATCCCATCTCGTTATGGTCAAGCCTACAGGGTGGACCACATGTAGGGGAAGAAGAAAAGATGCTGTGAAACGCTGCACTTGGCAAGAACTGACTGCTGTAGCTGTATCCCAAGTATGTTACCACAAGAATTATGTTTCTCTCCCACCCTCCCCAAAGTATTTAATTCAGGGCAGAAGGCGTAGCACACGCTCACCTTTGAGCTCCCGTACCACAAGCGACTATATTCATTCAGCTTCCCTATTTAACTAAATGGAGTTCACACATGCTGCAGTATAAAGTTACCTCTTGCCATCTGAAAGCAGTCCAATCAATGCTATACACAGAGAGTAGCATTTGAATCAGCCTTAAGTTAATTCTTAGTCGTCAAAACTGTGACAGCACGCTGACCCTTTCAAGTCAACTGGGAGCAGGCAATCTTTGCAGAAGATCCTCAGGCCTTTAATCAGATTCTCAGTGGGTTTTAAAGAGATACTACAGCATCAGTTTGTAAACATCTCTCTAGTGAAAATAAAGATTACTTCTGACCTAGCCAATTACTCAGTCCCAGAAGATATATCCTAGAGTTATAATAGAATGAACCATAGGGAAAGAAAATATATTTTAGGTAGGGGGTAGCAAACCCAAATCCTAACTTAGGATGCAGGCAGCACTGTATCCTGTGAAAAGATCAGATACAGAGAGAAATGCTTATAAAAAAAAAAAAAAAAAAAAAGACTGCTAAATCATCTAGTTCCTTCTCCTACCAGGGCAAGATTGCTCTCTTGAGCGCAGAGCCCTACCAAGATCAGTGTAAATTATCAGCTGAAGCTCTTCCTGAAAAGCAGGTGGGATGGGGAAAGGCCAAAGCATTACTTTGAGGAGACCCATAGTATCAGGTATTTGTTTGCCCCATCACAGAGAATCTGGGGCGAGATGTCAGCTCCTGGTAGCACGGACACGCTGTAATACATGTAAGCAATGAGAAAGAAAATGCTGGAGGAAGAAAGCAGAGGACTTGTGCTCAGTGCCAAGACTGTCAGAGACATTAAACAGTCTCTTGTTGCATTGCTTCAAAACTGCATTTTAGCATGCGGAGCCATTGCACTCCATTGTGGAGAGATATAATTACTGACTTTACAAAAAAAAAAAAAAATCAAGTTATTTATTCTGGAATTATTACAGACTCATGTGTAACAGACATCACCTGATGGCCCATAAATGCTCCAAGGGCCATTACTGCCTCACAGGTCAAGACCCATTTGAAGGTTTTGAAGTTTACGGATCACTGCTCTCAAGCCACACAGCACTGGCAACACCTGCACGCCAACACGTGCAGAAAAGCTCGGGGAGACTTCTGGGAGCAGCAGCTGCCTGTGCCTTTTCACACTCTGACCAAACCAAATCAGATCATTGAAAAGTCCAACCTGCAGACATGGCTTTTGCCATTCCCATCTAACAGTTCACCCATAAACTTCTAACTTCTGCTTTTTTGGTTGTTTTTTTTTTTTTTTTTTTTTTTAGGGAGCACTGAGCAAGAAAATGACACTATACCCTCCATGCTTCCCCACCAGGGCCCCCCTTCTACTTTACTTTCAGAGAGAAGTAAAAATCCCAGCCAAGTGACGGGTTTATAAAATTTTAATAGGAAAGAAAAAGGTATCCTCAGGCAGGATCTTATGTGCAGACTTTCACCATAAATGAATGTTCATGAAAATATGGGTTTTATATGGAAACACTGACAGAGCTTCATACACTGTGACATAAATGCCTCAGCACGGACTGACGACTGAGGAGGACTTGTGCGTCCCACCTCCTGCAGCTGGAGGCTATCACACCATCTCTTGCTCTAACCCAAACAATTCAGCTTCGTGTCTCCACTATTCTCTGGGGAAGCCCGATCTAGAGACCAACTTTTCTGAAGCTCAAAAGCTTTCAAGTTGCTAGCTTAGAAATATTCTTAGCCATTTCCAACTACTTGTTCTAATGACAATAAAATATTTTAGAGCAAAAAGCCCATTTTCCTTCCTCCCAGTGTCCTGGCAGACCAGTCCGCCTTCATTTTGCAAAGGTAGACAAGTTGAAGCATGGACCCCTCTGTCTTCACGAGCATCCCCTCTGCCCCTATTTCCACATAGATTTACTGTCCCTGAGAATGAGTGACACTTGGTTCAACCATGATAGACAAGGTCTATCAGTGCCTCTCTCCAGCACTACTAACAGTGATTGTTATTAGCTGTTTCTTGTTCAACCCATTCCAGGACTGCAGTTGACTTCTTCCAGCTACCTCACACCTCAGTCTTTCGAGGTCAACCACCACATGTCCATGCCACCCTTCCCCTCTTCTGTGATATCCAGCTGATGGTAATTCCTGCCTGTAGCTGGTCCAGAAATCCCAGTATAGATCAGCTGGGTCTCCCAGACCCCTCTGACTGTTGTGAGCTTCACACGGGAATGAAACCAAAGGGCAATGGAGCAAGGCTTCAATCCCCCTCCCATCAGTTATTTGCACGGCAAAACCTTTCAGTGGCATTTTCATGAGACCAGGAAATCTGCACTTAGTGCTCCCAGAGCAGCTTTCCCACCCTCTATACTAAAAGGAAAGTTGAATTACTTGTGTTTGAAAGCAGAATTCAGGGGTTTGGTTTCAGGATCTAAACTACCACTTCTGAAAACAGTGGTGCTTGAGGCTCATTTCCCTTCATCTCCCAGGTTCAGAATAGAAGCATTATTTCTCATTCACCAAAAAAAAAAAAGAAAAAAAAAGAGAGGCCACAAGGACCAGTCACACCCCAATTTAGGCTGTCACTTCTTAAAGCAGTAGCAATCTAAGAGCAGTGCTCCATAGCTAAGGTACAACAATCCTGTACAGACCTAAAGCGGTTTGATTTTTTTTTTTTTTTTTGTCAGCCATTGGGTACGGACACACACTTCTGCAAGTCAAAGTTTTGCTTTCAGAAATTGAAGATTCTGAATTGCATGAGGAAGATGGGTAACGAGGAATGGTACCTGCATGATGGACAAAACCAGTGGCTCTCTCAAGTGCAACGGAGACCTAAAGTGGCCAAGAACCAGCTCCATCCAAACATTCCTCTTGATCTCTTCAGAATTTAATTGTCATTCTCTTTAGCATATACATACACACAAGGCAGATTAAGAAAAGAAACAGTGTGCAGGGTGGAAGCACCATTACACAGTATTAAAATGTCAGAGGTTTAAGCTCTGTGTTGGTTTAGTCATGAGTTACCAACAACCACTGATGGCAGACATAAAGCTTCTCTTAAATTATTAAGCATAAAACAGCAGACTGTAATATTTTGCTAAACCAAAGTACAGACACAGACAAAGATGTCATTTCAATATTTGAAACCAGCAAGTTTAATTTAAAATAAGAGCAAACCAATAAGCTCAGAAAATAGCAATGTGTGAGGGGAAAATTACACTGCTAGAGAAAAAAGTGGAAGGACTTAAGAAATTTATAAAAGTAATCTCCAAGTGGAAATTAGAAATCAACCCCTAGAAACAGAATAACACAAAAGAAATATTACTGTCCACTTTCTAAATCAATATAACACTGCTACACGACAGAATTACCATGGTAACTCAAGTAAAAAGAATAAAGCAATTCTTATTATTTCAAAATAAAATCACAGCCTGAAGCCCAGCTTTTATTACAACTGCTGATAGATCGCTGGCTTGTATTTATCTGAAATATTGCTTTTCAATCAGCTATTTTATGAATGTACAAATTTCACTGAGCAGCCCACTTAAACCGAATGCTTAAAACCCCCAAAAAGACTGGTCAATGAATCGATTCTATATATGCATACATTTTTTTTAAAGGAAACCTTATTATAGTTTTTTTTTACTCTATCCAAATTAAAGAGAGATAAGGGAATGAGCGAGAGTAAGTTAAAACCTTGTTTAGTCTGACCTCTCTAAATTCCAACTTAGATTCTCTGAAAAAAAAAAAAAAAAAAAAAAGTAATAAGAAAGAACAAAGAGGACTAACAGCCTACCCTAAATACTGCAGCCCCTGCACAAGGACAGGGAATGGGTGTGCATCAGGGGGTGAGCGCAAACACACACGTAAGAGACACATCTGTTCCCTCCTAATCAAAGGAAAAGAGAAAACACTGTCTAAATACAAAGTTGCTCAAGGACATTTTGACTTGCCCTGCTGGGTACTTCAGACATTTAAAGCATTGTTTGTACAGCTTGGAAAGTGCATCGAGCACAGGATACTTGTCTGTTGAAGCCGCGCTAAAGGCAGCGCTCAGTCAAGTTCCCCCACGCCTCCACTGCTGATGCCACCTTTTAAACACATTAGTGCAAGGAGAAAACCAGCAGGTTACCTTCTGCTCCCTCCCCCCGGACATTCAAAAGATCATCAATCAGGAACTGAAAGCAACAGTCCTCTTTAAAAATAACAGCGCTCCTTCTCCACCCCTGCCCCTCCAGTCCCTCCTCCAGCCACAGCAAAAACCCCTGGACCGCTGAGCACCCAGACATCACTAGGGATGGGGCAGAGCTCCACAGGACCTTGGAGCAATCACAGGAGAACCAGGACACCAGCTAGCTAAGAAGCTAAGGCACCACCTAGCAAAAACCAGTCCCTAAGGAAGGCCCGTCGATTGTCGGGATGTTTTACAGCAGTCTTACCTAATTTTTCTGTCGCACACGTGAAACGCCAGCGTGGAACACAACCGACACTTACAATCACAGCAAAAATCAGAGGGGAACATGACCAATGCTCACAGTTATGGCGGGAAGGTAAGCTATCGAGGGTTCTTCCTCAGCAACTTGCGATTACTTGTACTAAACCTCAGGGACACACAAAAAAAAATTAAAAAAAAAAATTGCCTATTAAGAGGGGATCACCACAACTGCCCCAACAACAGTCAAGGGGAGCAACTGTTGCAATAGCACTCCGTCCTTCCCAGGAGATACAGAAGTTGTTTCTCCCTTTTTCTGTGGAGCTCTGATCTCCAAACCCAGCACGGGGGAACAGGCAAGGTGGGACCCCAGCCCAGCACTGGGCCACAAAAGCTGGCCTTGCAGATCCCACTCTCCTCTTTTGCTGGGCAGGGCAGCCAGGGCTTTGCAGACAGAAAGCAGAGCTGCACCAGCCTGGGACAGCTTGCACAGAAGTCCACCCATGCCTCAAGGTGGCACATCCCACCAGATACTCCGGCCTTGGTTCCAGAGGATGCTGACTTGGGGTGCACAAATTCCTTAATACTGGCAAAATGCTTTGAGGATTAAAAGCAGCAGCAATATGCCAAGTATCATAGCTGGAAGCTGCAACAAGCGCAATAAGCCACCTGCCAGCTGTCTGTTATATTAAAATATTTCAGTGTTCTTAGAGCTGCTTAATTTCCCATCTCGCTCTAAGTCCAGAGGAACTTTGTGGGCTGCTAGTTTTGCCATGTAGCAGTGACATTGCTCATTATTTTTAAAATAGATTTAGAAGCCGTGATCACACTCAGCTCAATCTAAAAGTATGCACTGTCTTTTAGTGCAACGTGGTCCTTTGCCATCTACTGCAAATGGGTTTTAAAAGCAATGGTGGAAACAATGTGTGCTTAATCTGAACATGGACTGCAGAGAGGTCACACGCTCAAATATCCCGTTTTATGTGGTATCTGGTTGTATTTTAAAACACTCTTGCTAGAGACTTCAAGCCAGCTGAGGTCGCAAACAATCATATACAGATTAGAAAAGGGAAGGAGCTGGGGGGAGCGAAGGGGAGCCTTGTCTGACACACTGAAATAGGACACTTGAAATTGCACTTAGTATTTCTTTAAAAGAAAAAATGGCTAAAGTAGCAAGCTTCAGAGAAACAGTAAATGCAGGGGTGGTTAAAGAGTTTTTATTCAAATAAAGTCTTGCCCCAGGAGATGGAGGTAGAATCTTGAAATATGGAGATAGGATTTTACATGTGCTAAAAGCATCAGTGTGACACTTTTTGGAGAAAAAAAAAAGGGGGGGAAAAATACCTTCGTTGTTATACATGACAAAATAGCGCCTAAATGTTTGCTTTGATCCCAGCGCATAAAGGGTGAAGCTTTTAGGCAAGGAGCGGCAGGTGATCTCAGCTCTTCTGCAAGTCCTAATGCTCCTAAAAGCCACTCTTCCAGTTTCTGTAATTGGGCATCAGTAGTTAATGTAGTATTGACTGCATTACATGCTCCTGTGCATCCTCTCACTAATGCCAATTGCATCACCTTGTACATTTACCATATTGCTTAGCCAATAGCTGTTAAAAGCAATCCAAATCATGAATCATATAGGAAACTTTTAGCAAGACACGACATCCAAAGGAGACAATTTACAGTTGAGTTAATCTGGGTACATTAGCGAGACATGGATTCAGGAAGACAGACCAATTTATGTTACTTTAGTTTTACCCTTTATTGCTTTGTATAGGCAAATGAATGGAAGGGCATGGAGTAAAAACAGATATAAAGGAGTCCTTTTCAAAACAGATCTCCATTCTGTGCAGACAGGTCAAAGGGTTTGAGACTGATGCTTGTTCGGGCTTTCATAACCATAACAGGGTACTTACAGAAATCATTTTCCACAAAGGAGTATAAAGATAAATATATAATGGATTCTGAATAATGTTCAATACCCACCCCCACTGCAAGTACATTAGGCAGAAACCAGGTTGCTCAACATTATCCAAGGCATGGCCTATCCACAAGCCACCTGCCATCAAGAGTGCCAGGAAGAGGTTTCACTCAAGGTCCCAGGGCAGGTCTGCTCTCACAAGCTCTTTCAGGTGGGAACCCAAGGCGGGAGGTGTTCTGCAAGACACACCAAGGCTCACAGGACCAAGCCAGTCCTCCACCCGTACATCTCTACCACGCCACTTGTCAACATACAGAAAGCATGACCTCCCTCTACCTACTTGACTTGAAGGGATTGCATCCTTCTGAAATGCAGACCCATGTCTCTGGAACAGAAGGAAACAACACAAGGATTAAAGAGGTATTGGCTAACCCACATCAGCCGCACAGTAGAGCTAACCAGGAAATAAATTAGTAGCAAGTTCCCTCTGAAGAAGTACATTTTACTGAACAATTTCACACTGGATGCTTGACCAAAAGACGCATAGCAAATTGACGTAGCACCTTTTTGCTTTCCTGATCAAGCTCAGTAGCACCAGGAAAATAGAGGAGATGGGGAAAAAAGGACAGCTAGGAAGTGTGCTGTTGCCTCATCTCTTATGGGTAGTGAGTAATTTACAAAATTTCTGGAGGGGAAGAAAAAAAAATAAAGAAGATTGGTAAAGGAAATTTAGGGGAAGCACTGGCTCATCAGCCAAAATCTTTACAAAAAAACGGAACTGCATCCCTAAATAATGGATTCCAAAATACTGGAAACTCTGGTGTTCTACGCCTGGTTTAAAAAAAAAGATCATGATTCCCCTTTGAAAAGCTTCCAGAAGTACCTTCGAAAGAGTTGCACATGCAGGGAAAATGCCAAAACAAAACATTTTCACTAGCTGATCAATTTAAACAGCTGTGGTAAAGCTGCAGCCACTGGCACCATCATTAACAATTTAAAGCATGGCTGCTTTTGTCTTCCTTCCCAGTTACATTCTCATTATGCCTTTTTATTTATTAGAAACACAGTCCTCCGGAATACATTTCTATATCTCAGATCCATAATAAACCAAGTTGGAACATCCCTGGCTTCTACTCAAATGGATGTTTACATTGGCGAGAGGGTTAATTGTTTAATTCTGCTCCAAGTTCTCTGCAGTTCAGTCATGAATATGCAAGAGTCATCCACTTTTCCTTTAAGAGAAACTAGAACTGTTGAAATCAGGAGTTTAAAAAGAGGTAAATATTACTTCCACTGCCCAAATCGCCCTTTCAGAGTTTGATTAGCATGCAAGGAACTCTAAACACTGGCATAAAGAATTCAGAATTGTTCAGTGAAAATAAAATAGCCTCTAAATTTGGACAACAGCATCCATTATCTGCTTTGATGTGCAAGGTACAAAGAAACTAGCTTGCCAGAACATTCACTGGAAAGCTGAGCATCTGCTTGCACAGGTAGTACCCAACATCGCTCTTGAAAACTTGGGCTCGGGAGACATCCTGTTGGAGGACAGAGAAAACGCGCACACAGGCTTACACACGGAGAATTAAAGAAGAGTAGCTGCAGTGAATTGTTTCCAGACCATCTATAGGTTTAATTATGTTAATCTAATAGGGAACAACTTTCATTTTAAATTGCCCTTCCCTCCGCCCCCAAAGTCTTCAGTGAACAGGAGCTACATTGACTGAATAAATCATGGACTGGCAACAGTTACGCGCATTATTGAAGTTGGGGGCAGTGATTTCTACACAGTTTAAAACAATGTCTATGTATTCTAAATGATGACAGTTCTGTCCAATTTTAAAAAGATATAGACCCATTAGAGTTTTATAGTTCAGCGTTTAGCAGCATCTGCAGTGCCTTTTTTACTCTTACACTGCAACACTTAATGCTTGATACCATTATTCTGATTTTGAATTGATTTCAAGTAAAATACCTTATTTGCCATAAACTTTCATATTCTTTATCTAAGTAAGACTCCTCACAGATGCAATCAGTCATAATGCTGAAAGAACAGTTTGCCTTTAGCAGAAATGTAATAGTTCATGCTAATGACAGTGAAGCAAAACTTTGAGCAGCAAGCACATTTCCAAAGAGAGTAAAACCATCTCTAAACACAAAGCCTGAAAACCTTAAGAAAGCCTCCAAATGAAATCAATTAATCCTCCAACCATGATAAATTTCTTAACCATTTAAGAAACGTATTTCAGACTCTGCTGTGACCCTTTATCACCAGACCTAATGGATTACTTTATTAATAATGCACTGCTCTTAAAAGCAATTTTTCCGAAGATTCTACCATAAGAGAGCATTTTCAGAAAGGCTATGACAAACAGGCTGACATGTTCACGTTGTATCTATTAAAGATAATAAAATTTAACACTAACTCCAAAGAAGACAAATTATGTTCCGCTGCCAGGGTATCAAGCGTACTTTCTACTATATTAAACCAAAATTAGAGCAAACTAATTTCCAAGAACTGGCTTCTTTTCCGGTATTACCCAAGCTGGAAAATATTCCTACACTGTTTTAACACTTATGTCAACCAGACAACTACCGCATGTCACTGGCATCTGGGAATGAAGAACAATGGCATCCTATAAAGATGCCTACCCAGAACCTTCAACTATCTAGTCTGAGCACACACCAAGAACTATTGGATTGCCTAGCAGGAATACTACTATACAAAGCAGTTTGCTCCTGTTAGGTCTACTAACTCCTTTCACACCTCTTCTTCCCATAGGAAGAGATGTCATTAAATAGATATCTAGGTTACCAGTGCTCCAGCTACAGTACCTTCCATTTCTTGGAAAGGTTTAGGCAATTACTTTACTATCTCATGGTTCTCTGATTCTTCTATATTTGTCATTTCCAGGGAGAGGGGACACCTCCAGGAAGACTACCTCTAGCTCCACACTTGGTCAGCTTTGGAGAAATGGTCCAATTTATTTATTTGTTTATTTGTCCTTTCTGGCCAAACCAAGTCTCAGGGTTTATTCTGTTGCCAAATGTGCTCTGGTCTTACTCGGGATTTCTGCTTTTACAACCTTCTGTCTCTTCTTCCTAAATATATTAATCCACTGCTGTGCATTTGAGTCACAAAAGGACACTGTGTCATGAACTAAAGCTAGACCAAACCTCTGAAATTACACCAAGACCATGTGTGACAAGACCAAGCCCTCAAAAAACCAACAGGTGTCCCAGCTAAGTAAGTAAATACAGCATCTCTGGTGACCTCAAACAAACATTCCTTGATGTCTGGGAAGGTGTGTAGTTGTTCTTTATACATGGGGAGCTACACAATAGCAGACCACGGAGAAGGTCCAAGGTAGAAGTGTATGGGAGATAAAAAAAAAAAAAAAAAAAGGGGCGGGGGGGCAGCTTCAGGAATATTACGCAACAGAAAAATTAAATTCCATGTTATATGAGGAAAAAGCCACCCTGCCATTTCCCCTTCTCTCTCCGCACAATTCCTCACTAGGTACACCTGAGAAAGGTGCGTTAAAAAGAAAACAAAAGATACCAGCAGCACACAGAACAGCTCTTCCTGTAGGGCACTCTTTGTATTAGGCTTGTGTACAACTTGTACATGCCTTGTTTTTGTGTGTATAACAATTTTTATCAACAGAAGAGGATTATCAGGACCTATCTTGCTGCAGGAAGACCTCCCTCCATATCCATCTACCTATCTATAGGTACCTCCGTATGGCTGCTGGCATACTCATCTGTGAAGCCAACCGACAGCTCTACTGTCCTGGCTAGGGCGCTGTGGCACCGTTCCTGTAACTGCCATTATACAATCAATTTCACTGCTTTTCTAATTCCAAACGCTGCTTTTCTTTTCTTCTGTGCAGGGTAAGATGGGCTCTTACACAACAGGGAACCCAACTGCTGCTACTAATCCAGTTTCAAATTACCTAATATTCATTGCCCTAAATACCTCCCATCAACCTAAGACACATTCTCCATCGCCAATGCACACAACCACCGAGTATCCGTATTTTTCTTCTCATTTTTGAAGAAAATGTGGCAAATTTTTTAAAATAAACCCCAAGGTTGGTATACAGGCACATATTTAACAGAGTCCTCCAATATTTATTTACTTGGCCTACTCTTGCAATCTATTTAATCAGAGTTCTGCTTGAAAACACAAAGGATCCGTGATTTGTAGTGCTACTGTCTGTGCAAACATCGGGACAAACACACAGCTGATCAGTGTTTTTACAAGTGCACACACACTCAATAATTTGGTTGAAGGATAGTATGTCTAGTTAACACAGTACAAGTTAGCTAAAAAGAAACTTTCACCCCCCCACACACATATAACAAAGAGCTGTGATTTCTATTAGTGCATTTCATACCATACATGCTGATTACCAGGCTGTGCTTCATTGTTAGCAGAGATTACAGCTGGGATAAGCTGCAGCTTTTTCCTAATTGCTATTATGAAGACTGAATTTTTGTTTTGTGTCAAGCATTATTCACACATTATACTCCAAAATTTGATCCCTCCATGATGCATTATTGATTCCATGCAGGCAATCATACTGCCACCAATGTGAAGAATTAATTTGGGCTATTCTACTTGATTTGCATTGCTCCATCATAGCAGAACATAGTTCTAATGGGAAACACAAATTGAAAAAGAAGATTTAACAAAATATGGAAAATGCTGACGTCCCTTAAAAGAGATGAGTCCTAAAGAGGGGGGGGGGGGGGGGGGGAAGGAGAAAACCCCAAACCCAGCGCAACACGTGTGGTCCAGAAAGAAACAAGGTCAGTCAGCCAAATTCATCTTAGTCAGAGGAAGGTTACAAGAGTAGCCTTATGCCTCTAATAAAGTAAACTAGCTTGCTTCAACTTATATTGCCAAAGAAAACAACTGAACACCTCTGAGAGTGACACTGCTTCAAAGCCTTTGAAACCCTGTTAGCTTCATTTGTTTTCCCAGCGTAAGCAATACTCAACCACTTAGCGTGTCTTTTATCCACAGTCCAGTCAAGTGCAAAGCTGATCTAGAAGATGTGTAACAGATGCTTCACATCTACTGGGTTTTTTACAAGTTCTACTGCGTTAACAAAGAAACTTATGAGATCTTAACAGAAATAAAGCCCAGCATTTATTCTGATTTTTTTCCCTGAAGAAGATTATTTCACAGTTTAAGGATGTCAGCTTAATTAGCACAGAAAAAAATCAGAAGGGCGAGACAACTTGTACACGGGCACTCGCTCCACATTGGTCAACTCTTAGTCAAAATCTGTTTGAATCTGCATATGAGGGGGGCCTGATAATGATGTATTTCTTCTTGGTCTCATATTTGAAAGGTGTACAATCTTTATGAAAAGTCCATTCACATTTTTTCACTGTCCCAAGTGCTTCACATCGAACAAAACCTCACATCCCATCCACACACCAGACTGATAATTTTAGAAATCAAACTTCTAATGAGATAAGGGCCTCAACATGCTAGATGTAAACTACAAGGTAGTATTCCCCCCTCACCCTTTTTTGGGATGCAAGGAGGAGAGAGAGAGAGAGAGAAGAGAAACTTCAGCAGAAGACTTCTGGTTCAAAGTGAGCTTCCATCCACTATTTTCAACAGTCAAGCTTTCTTTCCTAATTATTCTCCAGTACAGTATTAATTCAGTTTTAAAATACCAGAAGACAGATATGGGTTAGGGAACAAAAATCCTATCGCTCCAACTTATTAGCATTGGGCAGCTTTCAGTATTATTCACAATACATGATTAGCACCAATCTGACATGGGAAAGCAAGTGACTTTGAATTACAAGTTATTTTCCTCATAAATATTTTAAAAAGCAATACATATATTCAAGTAAAATCAATGCTACTGCCAAAATGCTCAGCTTCCAAGTTCTCCAAGCTCTCTGGCTCCCTGTGAAAAGCTGTTTCCTGTCTACAGTCTTGCAAATATTCAGTGATTTCTTCTACTTTCAAGGGACAACTGCCTATGACTTTTTTTTTCAACACTTAAGAGATTTCTGAAAAAAATTTTTAGAAGGTCAGAGAATCCAGCAACAAACCCGTTACACCGCACACTTCACCCGTTTATAAAGGTGAAACGGAACAATGAGCTGATAGCTACCGATGTGCGTTAGAAAGTTAAGACTTCGTTCCCACTGTCAATACACAAAGTGCTGCCAAGGCAGAGGTCTTTGGCAAGAGACAGCACCACCGATGGAAGTCCATCCGGACGGCTACAGAAGCATCCTGCTCTGCCTCAGTTCTAATCTTTGCTTTCAGTGTACAAGCTATCAGGGAAGACCTAAGCCACAAAGCAGCCTCAGACAAAAACTCATTAAGAAGTTGTGATTAGACTTACCACATTCATCCCAGAAACTACTGGTGACTGAGCAGTTAAGTTGCATGCCCTGGTAGGCAACGTGCAAAAGGCGGCATTGGGTCACTCAAAGTACTGACACTGTCTATCGCTCCTTACATCAGTTCGTACCCACTAGTCATCCTTGATAAGGACTAGTCAGCTTTAAGAAAAATAAGCATATGCGAAGTCCCAAAACAAGTCAAGCTCTCCTTCAGCTTCATTCATTAAATTACCTCCCAAATGAACCTCCACTTGTGCCATTTAGAGAAGGGAGTAAATTCTTAGAATAAGCCAATGCTTTTTTTTGCCAGAGCAGCTTATTAGTTTATTGTCGTTATGTTTATAGCTATGAAGAAAAGCTGTGAGAAACAAATATTAAAGGCACATATTAAAGAGACCCAAATGACATGCAATGGAAAGAAAATCTCAAAATTAGATTTACAATAAAAGCTGTTGAAATGAACAGGCTAAAATGGATATATTAGAGTAACTTGTAGAAAGAAAAAAATCTAAATAGAGATAAAAGACACAAAATCAAGCTGTTTCTGCTACACCCTTCAGCAAACAGAGCCTGGGTTAAACTCTTCTTGACTGGTTCAATCATGCCAGAGAGAAGATTAAACCAAAAAATAAAATAAAGAGCAAGCATGCTTTGACCAACACGAGACAAAAATGTCAGAAGCTGAAAGCAGAGCGCTCCGATACGCGCAGCACACATCTGTTTCAAAACTATTTATTTCTACATTAGTAGCACACAGAAGACCCCGAGCACAGGCTTACACAATCTCAGCCCACCTACCGTCCTCCTTGTCCAGCACCATCATCTCCGCAACCAAGAAAAGTCCGGGGGCAGATGCTTCTTCTCCAGCAGCCTCCGCTCAGGGGAGAAGAGAGCAAGTCTCTGGGAACACAAATGAGCTACGGTACAGCTGATCGTCCTTTAGCAGCAAGTGAGCTCTAATTACCCAGTTGTCCAGCTTTTAACCTAGATTGCACTCAGTTAGAATTACACTCAGAAATAAAGCACTTTGCAGATACAAAAGCAGTCTCACCTACTTTTGTGCCTCAGAATTGCAAGGAACTCAAACTGCAATTTAGAAGGAAGGGGGATCGGCGCTGTTTCTTTGGTTCTCACCTTCTAAATGGCTCAATTTGCACAGTATAATCTATTTTAATGTAATTGCGTTTGATAGCTCATAACCCCGGCGGTTGCAACTACACAGCTTTCAGCCTGATCAAGTGTTTTCCCTTTGGATTTAAGCCGAATCTAAATCTAAAATCATATTCGGCGAGGGTCGGCTCCCTAAGCCCGGCTGCTGCTGCCCTGCCTCTCCATTTGCGAGCCCCGCACGCTGGCTGTTGAATAAATGCGCATATTTCCCAAGCCCCCCCGGCCCGGCGGCTCCCCCTGCCCGGCTCAGCAGCACCACCTGCAGCCCGGCCCCGCCAGCACCGCCCGCCGCGGGCCCCGGCTGCGCTCCGCACCGCTCCGCACCGCTCCGCGCCCCGCAGCGGGGCTCTGCCCGCAGCCAGCCCGCAGCTCCCGGCGCCCCGCGGCCGCCTCAGGCCGGCCCTGCGCCCCGCAGCTCGGTTTCAGGCGGCGGTTGTGACCTACAACTTGATACTAATTTTCTGTGCAAACACGCCGGGTTTGTTTTCACACGGGCGGATTAGTTTCAGGGAATACTCCGGAGGCTGTAGCTCCGTTTTCACTGGGTCGGTATTAAAATGAATGTACAAACCCTTACAGGGTCGCTCCGCTTTTCAGCTATGCCATCAATGCCCAAATACAAAGTGACGAGTTTGGGGCCCACGTCTTTTATCCTTCCCCTCGCAACTCACGATCCCGCTTCCGACAAGTCATCCGTTGTCTCCAATGGCGCTCGTAAGGATTGCGGGATCAGATGCTTCACTACCGAGATCAACAGCACCGTTTCACTCATCTCTGTCTTTTAATCCGAGAAAACATTTCATTCCTGCTTTAATGATACCTCTTCCTCCCCTTTACAACTGATACAACGCTACTCCAGAAAGCATGATAGTGGGCTCAAGTTATATCCTTAATACCAATTTTTAATTAGATTCCTTATCCCCAGCTCAAGTGGCTTTTCCTTCCCCCTGCATTCAGAATACTTAATCCTAACGGTACTTGAACGTATTTGATGTTAAATGTAACGTTTTACATTGAACTTCCAACAACTCCTGTTTCCTAGTGATACTATTTGCAAGTGTTGAGTATGTATTTTAGCGTAGGAGTGCGGCCACCATAAATAATCATTTTATTTTAAGAAGTATCACAAGCAAAAAAGGAGGAGGACTTTATCCCAAAGATCAAAGTCTAACAGTTAAAAGCATCAGTGCAAAAACTAACAAGAAGACAGGCTTTTCTAAACGTGAGGTGTTTTAATACTTCTAATACACTATTGGCCTTCTTTAGGAAACGGGTGAACTCCAAAAATGTTCAGTCTTTCTGTTTGCGTACTTGTCAACCCTATCACCTTCAAAAAGGACAGACTGACCCCAAAATATACGGTACATTTAAACTTATGCTATTTGGTAATTACAAGAAAGGCAGGGTTTTGATAAAAATGAAGTTAGCCACTGCCTATCGCAGCTGACTTCCGTGGCAGAGTAGCACACGCAACGCGCTTGTGAAGAAATGCGCAGCACCAGATCAATGTATGTTTTATTCCTTTACTGCTCCATCATGTCATAGAGGCTGGTTTACTCCCTTTGCGAGGAGATATTTTTAAACGCTTTATCTGCTTACTCATTTCACACACCACCAACAAAAGAAGTTTTCTAACCCCCAACAATTTGTACAGCAGTTAAAGTCAACCACAATTAACACAATCTGTTGGAATTAATCATGATACCTGATGTCAGTTTACTTTTTTAAGCAGAAGTCTGGTCTTTGCAATCAAAACATTTATGTATTTGAGAAATATCTTAACTCATTATCTTGAAATTTATAAATGCACTGCATAGTGCGTAGGTTGGCTTGCCCACAGCAAATTCAGCAGTGATTTATGCAGCGGAACTGACTAAAATGCAAGCCTTGAAGTTTTTCACTCTCAACCTCCCCCCCCCTCCCCTTCGCTCAGCTCCTAACATTTCTTTTGGGAAGGTATTTACCAAAGTTCCACTGTAAAATGGTATTTTCTCATATCAAGTCACGTTGCATCAGTCAGGTTACACTATTGTCACTTCAAACATATGAAATGATGTTACCTCCCTGACATAACTTGATGTGATGCCGCAACACATCAAGTCAAAAACATTATTATTGTTATTTTTTTCAGTCTGCTCCTTCATCCTCAACGATATCCATGAAGACCACAGAAAAGTATTATTGCATCTCTACTACTTCTCTCGGCGCCACAAAGTGTGCTTGCCAAGGAAGCTTTTCACTCACAAAGCTGTACAGTAGTTATTAGACTTCACGGGTGATCCTAGTGTCACACTAGGGCTAGCACGCACCCCTAGGGCACTGTCACAGCCCCAGCCCAGAGCTGGAAGAGTGGGTGGCTGCCTCTGAGGCCATGGCCATGACCCAGCTTGCCAAGTAAGTAGCCTTCAGGGATGCAAAAGCAAGGATACATTGCAACCTCTATTTATTAGACAGCAAGCATCCTCCTTGCGATGCACAAGGACCACTGGGAGAGCAGGGGGGGTATTTCTGAAATACTAAACTTCCCCACACAGTACTAACTACGAATAGCCCCACTGCTGCCAGAGACCTCAAAAGAAGAAAACCCCTCAAACCCTGCCCCCCAAAACCAAAACCCACCACCAAAGAATCAAAACCAAAAAGCCCACGCATGGCAAAGCCTCTTAAAAATCAAGGAGGGAACCGGATACTAGCCACAACGCCAGGATTTTTAGATGGTAGAAATCAGACTGGCCTCTGGTGGGAAAAAGAAAAAAAAAAAAAAAAAAAAGCGCCATTTATGGGAGTAAACCAGACCCATTTTATTAACAAGCTCATTCAAGCTTGATTTCAAAAGGAGTTGGTTTAGTTAGCAAAAGCTTCCATTTTAATCCATTTGTAACCTACGCAGGTCCAGCATCCCCTTTTAACATTCACAGATGAGCGGGCAAGTGGAGCCCATTTGAATCAGGCAGAATGAAACGTACAAAGGTAAAATAACCTCTTCATAAAAAGTTTCTTCTCTCAATCCCACCTCCTGTCCCCAATTTCTCCAGCACACTTTTAAAAGTGAGCCTAATTCCTCTTCCAGCATAACTACTCTGTCAACAGCCCAGGAGATTCCCAGGCGTTACTGCAGTTTGTTGCTCTGATCTCCACATCCCTCTCATCAGGGGTTTGTTTCCTCTTTCCTCCTTTTTAAGTGCACCCTGCGCTAATTTCCTACCATCGCCACCATTATTCCCTTTCATGCAGCCACTCATGAGATCTCCTGGAAGGAGGCTGTTGAGAACTGTCTGGATAATCAACGGTTCTAGTTTAATTTCCTTACACTACCATCGTGCCGGCCCCAAGCTCCTTGCGTTTAATGAGTATGTCTGCGACACCTGAAAGAACCCAAACACCCCTATCAGGAAACCCTCTTCAGATCTCAGTTTTTCCTCCCAGCTCACCTGTGCCTCTCGCTTCTGCAAGGGAGGCAGCATCCTGCTGTTAGCTCCTCAATCAGATTGCAATGGATACAGGTTGGCAGGCACACTCGGACAGAGTCGCTGGGATTAAGACATCACCCAGTCATTGTTATTATTAAAGGGTATTAATGGAGACGTTCTAAAAGCGTTGTCTGCCTTTTCCTCCAACAACCGAGCAAAATTCAGGGGGCTCTTGCAACGCAGGTCACCCCTGAAAGCGAGGTCAGAGAAACACAAACCTTGCTGCACATACCAGTAAGAAATTACCCTCGCCCAGTTCCTCTGTCGTTACTTAACCCTTTTACCTTTGCACACAGGGGGCGAGGGATGAGAGAAGTCTTTCTACTGTCAGCCCTCGCCGGCCACTCAGATGAGTTCATTCCCTCCTCAACACGCGCTTTCGACTGGAGCATTATAGACCCCATTAATAACACTACATCAGCTTACTTCAGAGGGCCGCCAGGAACCGGAGGAATTAAAAAACGCTGGGAAAAGGATTGTGGGCCCAGAGGCATGTGACGGGTTTGCAGCAGGCTCCCTCCCCACGCACCTCTCCGGGGCAGGAGCATTTAACCTTGCAGCTGTGCACGCTCCGGCCCCCTCCCAACAGCTGGCGGCACAGGCCAGCCTGGGGCTTCTCTTCGTGCCCCATCGCTCCGCGGGGCCGCGGCGGCGGGCGCTCACCTTCGGAGGCAGAAACTCCAGATCAAAAGGCAAGGGGAAGGTGGAGAGAAACAAGGGGGGGGCGGGAAACCGCGCAGGAAGGCATCTCCCACTGGCCTCCTCAGCCCGGTGGCCACTTTCCCGAGTTGCCCCCCCCCCCCCCCCGAGACATTTTATGGCCATTCACGCACCGCGCCAGGCGGCGCCGAACGGGAGCGGGCGGCATTCCGGCGGCCACGGCCTCGGGGGCACCGAAGTTGGCCCGCCGGTGCCACACGCCAAGGCCCCCGGCGCCGATGGCGGGCCCGGTGCCGGGGCTGCAGGCGGCAGCCGCCCCCCCGCAGCGCTCCCCGGGGCCGGGGCGCTATCCGCCGGGTCCCCAGCGCGGCCGCCGCGCCGCTCGGCGGGGGCCGGGCACGCCCGGGCGGGGAGACCCCGCTCCGCTCGGCCTCCGAACCGCGGCGGGGCGGCGGCGGGCGGGGGGGCCCGTCCCGGGCGCGCTCGCCGGGGCCCCTTTGTGAGGCACCGGCCGGGCGATGCGGGACAGGCCGGGCAGCGGCGCCCTGCCGCGGCGCAGCCCCCCGCGCCCGCCGCCCCCCGCTCCCACCTACCGTCCTCCTTGTCCAGCACCATTGTCCCGGGCGCCGAGGGCGGCCGCCGCCGCCGCCGCTCCGGCTCCTTGGGGCGCTCCCCCTCCAGCCGCCGCCGCGCGGCTCCGGGGGCTGCCGAGGCGGGGGGCAGCGGCGCGGCCGCCCGGCGCTGCCCCGGGACGCGAGTTGGGAGCGCGGCCGCGGCGGGCTACGGTCGCGCCGGGCGCCGGAGAGCCGGGCTGATGCGCCAGCCGCCTCGGCCCCGGCCCCGCCGCTGCGGCGCGGGTGCCAGCTTAGGGATTAAAAAAGAAGGCGGCGGGGGATGGGGGGAGAGAAAAGGTAAGGGAGGCACAGTCTCGGGGGCCGGCTCCCCCGCTCCGTCCCCTCCAACCTGCGCTGTCAAAAATTGTCTTAACGTAATCGCGTGTGAGAGCTCGCAACCTCTCCCCCCTTTGCTGTTGCTACTGCAAGAGCTTTCCAGGCTTCTAAAGTGCTTTTCTCTTGATTTCACTCTAAATCTAAAATTATATTCAAAGGAAGGGGGGTGGGAGGGAGGAAAGATGTGAACCTATCACTGAAAGCAAAAGCACTTGCCGCCTGCCTCGCTCACTCGCTCTCTCTCAATTTATGTGCTTTGCACTCTCTCCTGCTGCTGAATAAATGCACACATTTCCCAGGGACCCTCAGATTCCCCTGTTAATTAAATCAATTCATTATGCTCAGATCTGATTAGCAGCCCCTTCCCCCCCTCTTTGAATCAATTATTCAATACACAAACATAATTGCCTGTGCCAGAGGTGTCTAAGTATTAGCTTATTTAACTCCAAGGACACTAATTACCCCTAGGGCAAGGGAACTTTTCTCATTAATTCTGACAAAACACAAAAGCACAGTTAAAGTGTGTGTGTATATACGTGTGTGAGAGAGAAAATGGGGGAGCGTATAGCCGGGGAAGGGAGGCATTACTCTAACACACGTGTTACTGTATAAATAAGCTCAATTTTCTTTCTACCTTTCCATTTGATTATTCCCCACATCTCCCCTTTGCTAAACTTGCCCCATCCGCCCCTCTTTTTTGAAAGCCAGGAACGGATCAGTGTTGCGACGGTGGCAGTTCTCTTGCAACCAAATCCAAAAAGAAAAAAGTATGTAGGGCTGATGGGGAGCAAAGCATAATTTGCAAATAGTTTTGTTTACCAAAGCAGAAAACTCTGTGGCAGACAACCTTCTGTACTTTAACAACCTGTGAAAGAAGAGGCCCTCTGAAGCAGCAGGTAAGATGATACATAATCTAGTATGTACTGGGAACAGTTCTGAATTGTTTACCATTTGAATTAATGTCAGTGCCCACTATTAATGTACTTGCTTCCTACATTTACCATAATGGGCTTGATTTCCATTAGCTGAAGCTGGAATGCTAAAAAGAGCCTAGGCAAGACTGATGCAAACCGAGATCGACCATCATTGTAGTATCTGAGACGCACGACTTCTGGCTTGCGTGCTGCCCAAATTTTACCTCTGTGTGAACCTCCTTTAAATAAAAAACGGGTAAGAAGAAAGAAGTAGTAATTGATTCCCCCAAATTAGGTTTTTACTTTCTAAATACCTTTATTGTTCACAACCTCAATGTGCACAAAAGTATTGAAGATTTTCTTTTTGTTTCCTTAGGCAATGCATGAGCTGATCCATTAATCCATTTGGCTTTATATATCAGGAAACTAATATTAGCTCGGCTCATCTATTAGCTTTTATTTAGGTCCCCTCACATTGCCTTTTTTTGGACTTCTGTTCAGGCTGGTTCCCCTTGAGGGGAACCAGACAATTTTTGATAGATTTCAATGGAGAAAATGCTGCACATCATCTCATGGGAGCTATCCCTTCCCCAATTCCCCATCTTCCGATTCACCCACGTCAAGACAGCCATGATTGAACTTGCTTGTTTGGCAACTCTACCACTCTCTTTAAAACACACCTTGTACACATAACTTAAAGCCAAGGGGCCGGGGGGAACCCACAAGCACTTCCTCTTCTCCCCCACCAAAAAACCCACCCCTGTAGCTAAGCCTGCTTGGCAAGAAACTTCCTGAGCTACCTTCATTCTTTGCAAGCATAAATATGACTGGGAACACAAAGTTGTGTTTCATTAGTGCAGTATGTTTTTCTGTGAGTACACACAGACAAGGATAAAAATGCCTTCAGCTTTGTAACACAACAAACCCTGTTAATACTCTGGTCTTTAATTTCCACTGTATGGCACATACTGCACCCACCGGAACTTGGTCCATCTAACTCGATTAGTCTTTTTTCTTTTTTTCTGAAAGAACACAGCAGCACTTGAAAAATACTGATCCTGGAGAACACCATACATCAACTCATTTTTTAGTGTGCTTTTGGCCCTTGAGCCTATTCCTTTTCTCACTGTGGCCAAGGGAGACTTTTGGGTGCAAACCCAGAATCTCTGGATCTTAGTATGCAACTGTTGAGCCTTAATTCTGACTTTGCTACAGGGGTGATGCAGTTTCATCTAAACACAGACTTACCGAGTAGCAGGTGTTCGTCTGCACGTACTGAAGCTCAAGGTCACTGTTGGGATGCCCAAGGTAGAACAGGAAGAAACTGAGGAAACAGACGCTGACTTTGGTATCGTTCTTAAGAAGCGATGTTCACACTTGAGCTGAGAGGGATGTGGTCACTGGAGATGGAAAAGCAAGAGGTGGAGGGAGAAGGCAAGAGAGAATTTGCACATGTGCATGCGCATGAGGGAGCTTGGCACAAGGGGAGAAAAATAATGCAAAGAAAGTACAAACCGAAAACATTCCGTTCCCAAACAAACATCATGCAGTTTGAACAGCTTGCTGTTATCCTACAGTTACAGTTCTGTGGATTTTTAGGTTTACAGCTTTGATAAAATGAAGGGATGAACCCCAGTGTAAAGGTTCCCACTTTAGGCAAATGACTTTTTTGCAGCGTGGTGAAGCATTGTTCTGCATGGTTTTCAATTATCTCTGTTCAGCCAGTCATTTCAGAGAAGTGAGCAAGTTCCAGTAATTTTTGAGCCTCCTTCACTCAGTAGATTAGAAATCTTATGCAAAGAATTTTACCACACTTTATTTTTTAGTACCTTGACACCAGAGAGGAACAGCTAGATCATTCCTTCGAAAAGCGCTTCCATAGGTAATGGGCGCCATAATGAGTGACTGGGAAAACTTAACACGGATCAGTGGCAGAACTGGGAATAAGCCTCAGTTCCCTGACCCTCCGTCCTGTGGAATAAAGCACTAAAGCAGCTCACTGCCGGAGGAGGACCACACAACACCGTTGCTGCGGTACCAGTTTATCATTAACGTGCACCGTTATTCATTCAATTATAGTACCTTGCACTCGTCCTGTCTAGGCAGCTCTGAGAAGTCATCATGCGCAATACTGCAGAGACTACAGATAAAAAAGGACAGCTGTGCTCTGCCCAGGAAACCTTCTGGTCTAATGCTAACTCCTGATATTCCTGGTGCAGGAGGGAAGAGGTACCCAGGGATAAATACACCTATGTGCTGCAGTAAGGGCTAGGGCTCAGACCTCTGGGTCTGACTTGAGGTACTTGCTCGCTAGCTGCTCTTACTTTTCTTTTGCTAGCCTTGAGCACAAGCAAGAAAAAAATGAAGTTTCTTAAGAACAATGTGCCATTCTTATTAAATTGCAAAGGAAGTCTGCAATATACTTAAGTCAAGCCTTTAGCAGACCCGTGAGGTTTCATATTATCCTATGCTTGAATGAGGCAGATGACTGGAGCAAAAACCAGCTAATGACATAAAAGCATTCTTCTACTTTCAGTCTCTCTTAATTAAGGAGTTGGTTAATGTTTCAGTGTTGGGAATTATAAAGCTTCATAAGGGAGGTTAATATGTTTTTTATTTTATCTTTCAGCTGACAGGAGAAAAAAAAATCAAAACAAAAAAGAAGGTGATTAAGTCATATGCCAGTCAGAATCCCACAGTGAAGGCAGTATCAGGCCATACCAAAGACCACGGCTGCATATGGTGAATTTAGCAGCCATTTCCAAAGTCAGATTTCTGAGCAGATGAGACTTTTGTCTGCCAGTTTAGACACATGGGTTTTATTTCTTGAATTCACACAAATAACCAAGACAATTTGCACAGCTCTGTACTAGATTAGCTACAAAAGATCTCTATGTTATAACCCATTTCAGAATCACTTGCACCTACCTTGCTAGTGTCAGAAGAGAGTGACCACGGGCCTGACCTTATACCACAATTCAGCAGTCCTGTAAAAGAGGAAAATCACAAGTGCTCTGAAAAGTTATGTTCACACAGAACATGGGCTGCAGTTCAAAAGACCACTTAAATACATACCTGAGATCTACAGACCTCAATTATTTCTAAACTCCTGCTTGATCTACTTAACTTCCCTGCCTATACATTGTAAAAATAAATCACTCGATTCTGTTACTATGTTATGTGAAATGAACGCTAACTATTTTTCATAAATATAGGCCATTTTTTAAAAAAGAAAATAGTCTGTTAAAAATACAGCATTTCCTTTGATAGGAGAAAAATGGCAAAGCTTCAAAAACACTACCTCTAGAGAATGGGTTCTTTAACACTGTGATATAAGGCTGGCACTTTAAGCCATTAGGCTTTACAGTCTGTAATGACCTTTTAGAGAAATTTACAGCAGATAAATTAGTTATTCAGAAGTTTTGCTGCTGCTCTTCATAGTACAAAGTTAAAAAGAAAAATATTTTTTTCAAAAAATAAAAGTAGCAAGACCTAAATTCTTGGTCTGCTGCTTGTTTCATAAGACGTTTAAGGGGCAGGTCCTGTCACCCCAGAACAGCTCAGCTGCAAAGAACTCCATGAAGTTTCTCTCTACATGAGAAACCAGCATCAGAAAGGTTTTGTGAGTGGGTACAAGCTACTGGAGGATCAGGTTGGGTTTGACACCTTGCAGGTCCATCAGTGTCTTCGCAGTACCGATACACCTGGGAAGAAGGGCAGGTCTAAGGCAGAGGAACCTATGACACGAGTGAATAGCTTTAGGGGAGGCCCAGAAAAGGGGCTGGGACAGGCTGCCTTCCCCTGGGCTCCAGGGAACGCATACTAAAAGGAGATTCGTCTTTCCAAGAAGCCTCCTTTCTCCTTCTACTTCCCAAAACTTTCCCAGGCTCCAGTGAGATGTGTTCTTCCACTCGTATGCTCCTTCAGTTCTCAACAGCGATGTAAAATTTCAATTCATACTGAAGTCAAGCAAAAGTTCAGGAATGCACCTTCAGCCCAACCTCTCTAAGTGAGTCAACACATGAACTCTGACCCTGCACACAGCAGTATCCGTGCAGTTTCCAGAATCCTTTAAAGTAAGCGGTAAAGAATCCTTAAACCCCTCCTCACAATACCCCACAAAACCCACCCCATTAAATCTTAGGAGTAAATTCTGGTGACAGTTTCTATGTCTCTCCCTTTCATCTGGACCAATAATTCGCTTTTCTGTATATCCTTCTCTGCTTCAAAGTTAATTGCTACTGCAGTGTCTTCCTGCAGATAGACCTGCCTTTTGTTCCTTACCTTGGTGGGTGTGGTAGGTAGACCCGAAAGACGAATCTGTCATCCACACATCTGCCTCAGTTGTTCTATGGAGGAATCCAGTGAGACAGTATCTGGTTCTGGAGTGACACATGGAGCTCTCGGGCTTGATGCCACATTCACCGTTAGGATCAGAGCTTATTGCTCCCAGCCCGATGTCAAGCAGGGACTAATCAAATGTGAGATGGATGAACGGAGGCAGAACCATGGAGCTGGCTCTTTGTTTTGTTACTATCAGTTTTTTTACTGCAGCAGCACACAAGGGTCCCAGTCATGGAGCTAGACCATAACATACTGTCCAAAAATCCCAGTGCCTTTCTTCTGTGAGATTCTTTCTTCACTGTCTTGCTGCTGAATAGACTAGGCAGAATTGACACAGATTAGTCAGAAATGGAAATACATGAATTGAGAAGAGAAAATGCAATGTCAGGCTCACATTGCTTTGTGATGACAATATCCTAAGATGCTGCCAGTGTCCCTCGTGTTTTGTGGCTCCCTCTGGCTCTACTTGGCATGGGTGACATTTATCAGGTCTTCATAGTGTCATTCTAACAACACATCATCTGAAAATGTTGATTCCATAGGAAAATGGCTGTTGGCACAACAGCAGTATGTGCACACAAAGGATATGACATGGCTGCTGAACAGACAAGGGAGGAATTCCAGCTATTCCCATGTCACACAGCCAGTGAGGGTCTGTGGCACTGGACTATCTTTTGCACATGATTTCATCAGCATCCAGTTCAGTCTGAATCTAATGATGATAATCCTGATCCATTAACATGTGAGATGAGAAAACACATGCACAAACCAAAGAGGTGAATATTTCACTTTTTTTAAAAAAAATAATAAACCCATCCTGTAAAATTACAAGATTTCTTTCCCAATCCAAAGACAGACACAAGTTCTATGAAGATGAAAGTCACTGAAGATCTTCTGATAAAAGCAGGCAGGTGGAGACTCTAATGAAGGCATACACTATAGTGCATATCTTGCCAACATTTCTTAATGAATAATATGTGCACTCAGATGAGAATAATATTGATTGAGGTCTGCAGGGAAAGTTGTCTAGGAAAAAATTTTATTCTAGGAGCAGAGCTCTTTTTGGAAGATTTTGATCTTTTCCTGCCGCAACCTTTCTCCTCCCCTCTCTCTGTGCTACCCAAAGCAACTGACAGCCAAAAAATGAAAAGCCTGCCCTGCATCTAATGTATCTATCAGATCCAGAGAGAAATTTATATACCGGTGCTAAGAATGGCTGCACCATTCTCCTTAGCTGGTAGAGGACACAGCAGTGTGTAATTAGGACTGGATTACTTTACTCAGAACTGGAGCAGAGAGCAGATGTCATGCATTAATATTGGCATTTGATTCCACACACTTTCCCTGCCATGTTTGCAAAACCAATTTGCCTTCCTGTCTTGGATCTTGCCTTGTGTTTACCCTCAGGTTGCTGTAATGCAAACAAAAAGCCACCAGTGGCAATATGAAAGTACATGGAGAAGGACAGGCCCATACAGAATGGGTAGAGTTTATGATTTAATTCCTAACAAAATATCAAATTATTTTCTGATTATGTTGATTAGATTAATACAGCCGGTATGTTCTACTAGACACCAGCTCAGACACAAGAGGTCACGACACTATAATGCACTTGTTAACATAAGCCAAGAGTAAAGGAAGATACACCTTATTCCAAATTAATGTTCTCGGACGTTATCTGTAGTATATATAAGAGATGCACATCCCTTCTCAAACACAGCCAACCTTTTCTTCACCTGTTTTTCCACACAGGGGACTTCAGTTTTGATTTTGCTCCAGTTCATATACAGAATCCTTCCAGAAGCCCTATAACAAAATTTCATGCTGTTAAAAATATTGGCCCCTACTCTGAACCGCGGCCAGCTTCCATTTGGTAGCAGCTTTATAGCTGCAGCTGGGTTCTGGAGGTTTCTTAGGAGTAAAAGATGATCTGCCTTAATTTAGGAGCATCCAGAGGCTGATTACAATGGTCTATACTACAGCAGCACAGAGTAACCATAACATACCAGGCAGCATGCAACCCAGCAGAGTGATGCTGACAAACTCTGGCTTCATATATATTTAGATGTAGCCCAAAGAGAACGACCACTGAAACTCTGCTGCAGTAGGATGTTTGGCTGCAAGACACACCATTTGCTTTACTTAGTGATGGAACATGCACATCAGACCCAGACCTGTAACACCAGTAACACACCTGTAACAGCCGTTTGCAGGTGGTAACACCTGTTTGTATCATGCAGGGCATCACCTGCACAGACACTCTGCGAAGAGCAGGCAAACCCTCTATCCAGACCTGTGTAAACCCACTTCTGCTGCCTTTGTTCTCTTGTAAAGCCAGCCACAGGGGAAGGGTGTGTGTGCGACTGCTGTAACAGGGTCACAGCTGAGAGACCAGACAATTTTGTGCTTGTAGACCACAGAGTCCATTCCCCATGAAAAACCCTGCCCCCCCCCCCCCCCCTTTTTTTTTTCCTACTCCCTGTACACAATGCTGGCAACTCCCCTAGTCCTAAAGAAGAGGTACGTGTTGGGTATCTTAACAAAATGACAAATCACCTTACCAGATTAGGAAAAGACTATTGAAATCAGATGGGCAGGTTCACATGCTTCTGGGTCCATCAGCAAATGACAGAAGTGCAAGAACTGTTATCCTAAAACATGAAAATAACTGGAGCGAAACGGTAGCAGTTGCCACAGGTCTCTTTGAACAGGTGAGAAACGCAGTCTGAAAGCGGTAAAGATAACTACAGAAATGATACCATTCTCTCAGTGAGAGCTAGAAAAGCTTCTCTGTTCGCAGGGAGGTCAAGAAGTGACAGCCCAGTAGATCATTTGTTGCTTTTTTAATGCTTCATGGCTCAGGGTCAGTCAGAAATCCCTATCCTAAGGTCATGGTTAGGGCACTCTGGGAAACAATCTTGTTTCTTCTGTTACCAGCAAGGCCTTGCTCAGGCTCTGCTGTTTCTCTCTTCCACAGCAGATTATCGCAGCCCACCCCTCCTGCTCCTCACACTATGGTTAAATTCACCCTGGGCGCTGTTCTCTGGAATCACAGTGGCCCAAAGGACCTTCCCTGTAGCAGTCCAGAGTGTTGCAACATGATGCAACAAATCACCAACCAATGCTAACCCTCGGCAGCATTCAGGGGAGCAACATTCCTTACCGTGCCTATTGATATATATATATATATATATATAAAAATATATATAAAATAGATAATGTAGAGCAAGCACTAGTATTTCTTTTTAGCTTCAAGACAGAATGAGGAGCACGGATGGCAGCAAACTTGTCTGTTAACTAAGCAACAAGTCTGATTTCTACTGCACTAGCCCCTTGCCGCTGCAGGAGTGAGGCGACGTGTGGGGAAGCGGTGATAATCATCTGCCTCCTAACCTGCTTAGGAGACTGTTTGACTTAGAAGAATCTGGGAAGCACAGTTTAGAGGGCCTGCTAATGACTACATCTGTTTTAAATAGACATATTTTGACTATAGCTTCCATACCAAACAGTCACTGGAGTCAAGCAATCACTTAAAAAGGCTGAGATACAACTCTGCAGTATTTTAGAATGGATTTAATAGCTAAGGCTTAAAAGAAAAAATACCACCATGCAAACACACAGCTGAAGCACAGGCATTTAATGAACACCACTCACTGCTAAAATGTGAATTCACACTACAACACTCTTGCAAATGATCTATAATACCTTGCATTGCTAATATATTAAATTTGCATAAATATACCTCAAATATTTATAAATCAATAGATATAAGCATACATTTAAAAGTGAGTATCAAAAGTGCATTACACTGAATTCTTACACACTCACTAATTAATTCAAATAATCACATTTTGCCTTATTAAATTAAACATTATATGGATAAAATATAGCTTGCCATCAATTCTCAGCACTAAAATACTGTTAGAAAGGAACACTACTGCCAAAAAAACCAAGAGAGAAAGAACGTGCCCATAGAAGAACACTTAACTGAAATGTAGCTGTAAGATTGAATGCCATAGAAGGACTAACAATAATGTATATATTACTTTTAAACAAGTGAGCAATTTTGGATAACTTTCCACTTCTTTGTCTGGTACTCCAGTTTCAGCTTAGTGAGCTGTAACTGTGCAGGACAAGCAGAAAGCAGCACAAGAGCCTGCTAACCCTCTTGCACATTTCAAAAAGGTCTCCTCAGAAGCAAGGATAACTCCTTATTTCCTCCAGCTGCTTATTTACTTACAGGTACTTCCCTGCCCTCATTTAATTGGAGCTAAAAAACCCC